>NW_022145599.1:4638780-5058780 GCF_000002235.5 Strongylocentrotus purpuratus | reverse complement strand
CTAAAGTTCAGAAAGTCATTGTCCAATCAACATATGAAAACAAATGTTTTATGTAAACCAAAACTAAAGTTAATCATTCTTTGAAGGTGAAATGGCATCAAAAGGTTTGATTGGGAAATGGGCTTTCAATAGGAACTTAATTGATATTAGAATAAGAAAGAAAGACTTCAATATTGAATGTTTTCTTGACTAACATGTGTAGAATTCGAGCAAGCCAGTCACCACCGATGCCTTTGCCTCACTCCTCATAAGTTACCTGCCTTCTATCACTATCACCCTTCTCAACGGTGTCGTCCCTATGATCTTCAATGTTGTTGTCAGGTTTGAAGATTACAGTCCACAGTTTGAAATCAGCATTACCCTGATCAGGTAGGACACTTCTACTACTACTACTTCTACTATTACTATGCTATACCGTAGCCCCTCCGGGCCATCAGCTTCTCTCTACGACTTTGCTTTCATTCAATAATACTAAACGCTTAGGAATTACCTTGATGTAAAGTCAGTCAAATGAAGAACTGAATGATGATGATGATATTTGAATGAGATCATCATCGAGTAATAACATTCATATTTTTCCTCGTGTACGATGATGAATATAATGATCATTCTCATGTTCATCATCATCGTTAGCCTCTCAATGTCATCATTGTCTGCATCTCAGATATCTTAAAGCCCTACTGTACTACTTGTAGCTACTTGCACAAAACAAACAATGCCTAATCGGTGACCATTGGTCCCCCATGATCCTCTTTTTCTTATGTTAATTGAGAGCTGATTTGATGAGATAACCACCTGTCCAGTGGCCTTGCAGAGTGGTCTAATCCCTCCTGTACACTAGTACAGATGGGCTTTAAACTGGTTGTATATCTATATATATATATATACATACTCCAGCAACAAATGCTCTACTGTCCATTCCGTACACTAATCTCATTATTGACCTCAACCCTTCAATCATCATTTCATATTTGTCCTTGATCTTAAACCTTTCCTGAATTAGTTACACCATGTCAACAAACTTGTAAACTGATGATTCTCCTTGTGATACTCTTTGATACTCACAGGACTGTCTTCTTGAGACTGGCTTCCTTGGTAGTTCTCTTCCTGTCTCTCTACCCTCAGATCGTGTGCCCTAATACAGCGACCCCACCTTGCGATGTTTGCCCAAGTGACTTGAAGGTCAGTATTTGCTTTACTTTGTCATGTTTGCCCAAGTGACTTGAAGGTCAATATTTGCTTTACTTTGTCATGTTTGCCCATGTGACTTGAAGGTCAATATTTGCTTTACTTTGTCATGTTTGCCCAAGTGACTTGAAGGTCAATATTTGCTTTACTTTGTCATGTTTGCCCAAGTGACTTGAAGGTCAATATTTGCTTTACTTTGTCATGTTTGCCCAAGTGACTTGAAGGTCACTATTTGCTTTACTTTGTCATGTTTGCCCATGTGACTTGAAGGTCAATATTTGCTTTACTTTCTACAGATCTAAGTGAACTTAGTTTGTAACGGTTCATAATGCTCTGAAATGTAATTTTGTGCAATTCTGTTTGTCATAAGTTTAAAATGTGAATGGAATGAATGAAATGAATTTCTTGCAATGTTAATCCCTTGGTGCAATCCTTGGGGGCGGATATGTGCCTCTTTTAAATTGTATTATTTCTTGAGGGTAAAATCCTGAGCATAATTTAAAATATATGTAAATTGAACAACTTCAGGGTAAAATTGATAGAGATAATACAGTGTAGTACTAGTATATGGATGCTTTATGTTTCTGTAGAATACAAACAAAATAGAGCAATGTCTATACACTGGTTTGTTTTGATTTGATTTTTTTTGTTATTTTGCCTAATGCCATGCATTTATATTTTAAAGTTTCTGAAAGGGGGGCGGGGGAGAGGTGGGGATGACTGTTTCATGTAAAAGCTTGGCCTCATGTCTACTGAAAAGAATATGATCAAGTACAATACAATTTGCCATGTTTTATATTCTATAATGTTGATATCATTTCTGTCCAATTCCAGTGCTGGGAGACATACATAGGGAGAGAATTCTACAAGTTGACAATTACTGACTTTGCAGCTGTTGTACTGGTGATTGTTTTAGTTGAGTTCCCTAGAAAGTAAGTACTTTTAGGGCTGGATTCTATTATCTACTGTACTTTAATAAAAATATATACATATATGTCTCTTTTCTTTCATGTTTTCTCTTTTCATTCAAATGCTTTAAAAATATTATAATAATTATAGCTACCGGTACATTTATATTGCACACATTTCCATCCCAGGGGATGCTCAAGGTGCTTACAAAGTAGTATCATTACCCTGGCTTTAGCCCAGCTGCCCTAAGGCGCTAAAAACATTAAAGGAATACAATCTTACCAGGTACGCCTTTACTACACCTGGGTGGAGAGTGGAAAATATAGATTGATTTATATAATGCTGAACAAAAGTTAACGCCAAATCCAAAGAAAACTCTCTAAAAATAGCACCATTGATCTCTGAAGGTAATACATGAGAAAGACAGCATACAGACTAATCATTAATGTTTTTCCATGGCTCTCAGTATAGTGTTGTAAATAACTTTCAAAATTTACTCATCTATTTCAGTATTTATTTATTTTTATATGTTGTTGTTGCATTTCTGTTCTCATTGTTTAGACTTGCAGCCAAGTACTGTCACTGTGGGATAGCCAAAGCTCTTGGTCAAATGGAGTTTGAACTTCCTAAGAATGTCCTGGCCATTGTTTACTCTCAAGCTTTGTGCTGGTAAGAATAATTCACGCTTCATATGGTGATGAGTGATGACATCGTTTAAATTTTACCTGAAGGTTAAGAGAGCAAGTGTTTTAGCTTTTAGATACATGTACTTGTAAATTAAATAGAAAGGGGATATATGGCTCTGCGAGAGGGACTCACTTGGTAATTTAAGATTAATGCCTTGACAAAGAAAAGTATTGCATCTAATTGGTTTCAAATCAAATACCTCCTGGATACGAGACCACTGCAGCTCTACCACTGTGCCATTATGCCTTCTAAGTAACCCATGTGTATAGGATAGAATGTCAATATGCGTATATTAATCTAAATCAAATACTTCAAGGCCACTTTCTGATGGATGTTGAGTCAGGTTTTGGGTGAATACTTTCAAATTGGGATGAGATATAAGATGAGATCCAATGACAATTTGTTGTATGATTCAAGATCGATACGAGAAGCCATTTAAGGATGTCTGTATTTTTTTTGGTCCAAAAACATGAGATACTTTCGAACTTGACCAGTCAAATGGCCTAGAGAACTATAATGGCTATATTCTAAAAGTCACAATTGAACTAATTTAGAGAGACGGGGAGAGAAAAAAAGCATACAGACAAACTGATATCCTTAAATTTAGCAGATTTGCAGTAGTTCTTTGTAGTTCATTTGCTGTCATGCTCTCTAACCATGTGTATAACGTTTTATTTCAGGGTTGGATCCTTCTACAGCCCTCTCCTTCCAGCGATCTGTGTGCTGAAATGCTTTGTCTTCTTCTACTTCAAGAAATGGAGTCTGTTATACAACATGGTGCCTTCCTCGCGTCCTTTCAGAGCGACTCGGTCTGGTATCTTCTTTATGGTCATCCTCCTCGTCACGTTCCTCATCTGCCTCATTCCCATCGGTTACTCCATCTCATCGTGAGTTCAAAGACTTGACCTATAGATTCATGTTCTGAAGCTATTCGTGCACTATAAGATATGATGATAGTAATAAAATAATGATAATATGTCTTGTTTACCCAGGGTAGCCTCATCAGTATTCATACTGTTCTCCCTGAGGGCCCTACAATCATATTATTACCCCGGTCATCGGATTCAGGCTTACCCGCACATAATGTATGCACATTCTCCACTCCCTGGGGAGCATTCCAGCCAGGCGTCATTTTTACATGCACACACTTGCTAATCTAAGCACATTAGCTTTCGCATCCTACCGGGTACCCAATTTAACACCTGGGTGGAGAGTGGCAAATGTAGATCAATGTCTTGCCAAAGGACATTAGTGCCGCGGTGGGACTTGAACCACGGACCTTGTGATCCACAGTCCGGTGACATATCCACTCGTCCACGACACCTCTACAACTCCAAAACTCTTTAGGGTTTATGCAGCGCCTAATACATTGATGGTGTCTCTAAGCACTTTACAGATATATAATTGCCTGGGTCGTTGGATTCAAGGCTTTCCTGCAGACAATGCACACATTCCTTGTAAAGGTCAATCAAAGGAGACAAGAAAACAGGTGGTCTTCATAGACAAATGTATGATCTTTATGACAGGCTTCATAAGTGTAAGTACAGGTTTCATTGTGAAACATTATTCATTGAGGGGGTGGGGGGGGGGAGCAATATGACCTTTACAGACGTTTGGTTGTTTGGCAGTATGCAGGTGGTCGCTCTAAACTGGTTTCACTCTTAGTTTCAGTTAGCGAAGTCTGTTCTATATCATATTAAGAGGTTGTTAATTAGTGAGATTCAAATTTATGGATGATTGTCTACTGTTATGCACTTTTAATGGATTAGTAGAGACCTTCACTGTTTATACATGTAGCTTTGAGATTTGAACTAACAAGAAAAAAAGCTAGTGATTGCAATGTTTTGAGGAGGCGTGGTAGCTCAGTCGGTAGAGCAGTGGTCTCGTAATCCGGTGACCGGGGTTCGAAACTAAGTCGATGCGCTAGTGCCCTTTGTAAGGCATTAATCCTCATTACCAGGTCCCTCGGAGAGGACCTGAAGCCGTTGGCCGTCTGGTTGCTTATTTACTTACAAGCATTTATGCTTTCTTAGCAGTCGGGTAAAATAACCACCATCACCATGATTATTTTGATTGCAGAATAACACCATCATCAGGGTGTGGTCCTTTCCGCGGTCATACATCAATGTGGGGAGAACTTGTTGAGACCATTGATGAATGGGATAACTTCTTCGAGCAAGTCTTTGAATTCATCGGTTCAGCAGCTTTCGTTGTTCCCCTCATCATTATTCTACTGTAAGTAAATCTAGAACTATTACCACTGTTATTGCTACATGTTTTTATTCTTACTTTGTATCCATATTTTGTCAGTCTTCCATGTTTTATTTTCATTGTCAACCTTATTCCTCCCTCTTTCTATGTATTTGCATTATATCTTTTACGTATTCCATCTTTCTGTTTCTTCATTTTTCATTTTTCTTATTTGTTCCCTTCTTTCTCTCTGTTCTTTTCTGCCTCTTTTCTCTCCTCCTTCTTAAACTTCTTTTGTTTTTCTTCTCTTTCATCAACCACAATTTTTGTCAATGAGATATTACTACACGCATCAACATATAAAGCAAATCAAATCTTAATGATTTCTATGACATTTAAATGTACACTCTCTTTGTGTCTCTCTAAAATGACATTTGCCACTTTGACGTTTAATAGCCATACATCAGCGATGTAGATAAGAGGTGTGTTGATCTTTATAACTGACATGGATTGATGTTGAGTGCCTGCATTCATATACTGAATAATCAAAGTACCATGTAATATGTTCTGTGTCTGTTGTTACTCCTGTCTGTATGCATGTATGTATGCAGGGATGTATTTGTTTCATTTCAATCAAGAACTAACTATGTACTTTTGATGTGAGGCCAAAGTTCTCAAACATTATTTTCCATGAAGAGAAATGTATTCTGTGAAACTAGCACATTGTGAAAAAATGATACTGCTGATGTAGACAGAAAAAATTATGAATTTATGTTTAAAAGGGTAAAAGTGTGTAAACCTGTACTGATTGATTTATGTTTTGTCAATTGTTTGTGTCGGAACAGCCTGAGTGTAAAGATTAGTGTAGTGTACCTTAATGTGTAGTAGATGGATCATTGTACCTTCATTTCATATAGATCTATATAATCTGTGTTACCCTAATTGAAACCATTCTAGACTTTTGTTAAAAAATGTCCATTTACTTTTATGTCTTTTTCTTTTCTTTCTACAGACTTGTTCTTTACTACTACCATGCTATCTCAGCAGCTCACAAAGAGATGGTACTTCTACTCAAAGAACAGCTCATTATGGTAAGCTAATCAGTCTACGGACATGGTCAAGTCTTAGCATGTTCATGTCTCCTGTACTATGTTCAAAGTTCAATTGGACCCATCTGCTGAACGATGGTCCCAAGTTTAAAGGCATCGTTTAACAATGTTAAATCTGAGATGCATGGCCCTACGTGTTATCAGTGTCTGTGATATGGTGTAATATTCCCTTTAAAAAATGCGCTTCAAAATGATCATGAAGTGTCTCACAAAAGTAAAAATCTTTGAGTGATCGGTTTTACCATAATCAATTTCCCCAATAGACTGTAGTGTTATGAAAACGCAAAATGAAATTTTGATTTTCAATCATAAATATCTTGATAATCAGACAGGTGATCGGCTTGTAAAAGTCATGGGATTCCTAAATGATATAAAGGTTTATAATTATGATTGCAGCACGAGCTAAATCAAGGATTTTGTTTTAATAAGGATCTGAGACAAAGTTACATGATCCCTTTAAGTGACTCGATCATTACACATCTGTGACGATGATGATGATAAAGATTTTATCCAATTTATCATGATCAATGTTAATATTCATGTAACACTGGCAACACTGTTTATTTAAAGTTTTAGGTATTATGACTTCTGGGTTAATGTCATATCTGGTAGCTTAACTTGAGATCCTGAGTGGACTATCTGCCTAAATCTGTGACACTTTTATTGCCTTCAACGTTTTTTTCTACAGGAGGGGCGAGATAAAAATTTCCTCTTGGCGAGGCTGAACGAGCTTGACCCTGCAACCACCAAAGGTCACCAGAAATCTCGGAGGAAGCAGATCATGAACCAGGAAGAGTCCCCGCCACGAATAGCATCTGAGGCATGGAGTGAAGGAGGTCCAACAGGCAAGCATCCATTCGCTATGTAACTAAGAAGAGATTGGTGGTCCAACAGGCAAGCATCCATTCGCTATGTAACTAAGAGGAGATTGGTGGTCCAACAGGCAAGCATCCATTCGCTATGTAACTAAGAGGAGATTCAAGGTCCAACCGGCAAGCAACCATTCGCTATGTAACTAAGAGGAGATTCGAGGTCCAACCGGCAAGCAACCATTCGCTATGTAATCAGAGAAGATTGGTGCAGCATTGTTGCAAGGAACTGGGACCAGTTTGACAAAGCCTTTTTTCAATGACAAATGACAAAAATCAGTGACAAATCTGTTGATAACCAATCAGAAGCAAGGATTTCGGTAGCTTATGACAAAAACGTTAATTTGTCACTGATGACAAGTTTTGTGAAAAGGGTCCCTGCCCTTATGGTGCACTTTTGTATGACGGAATCTGGGGGGGGGGGGGGGGAGGAGGGGAGATATTTACTCGAGTTGACATGGTTACCTTGGTGTCTCGTTAATGCAGGAGTGGTATGTGTATGCATTGAAAGATTGAATCAATATATACTGCGCAGGGTACTTTTGAACATTCAACAGGACATGATGCTATAGCTGCCACAAATGTTGACGGCAGCAACCAAGGGGATGGATGTTGAGTGAAAGGATTCTAAAAAATTAACTTTTGGATTGGACAGAAAGTCACATGACATATTTTAGAAATGCTGTCCCTAAATGAATTTTAAAAAACATACTTGGATGAAAATTCCTCTCTTGGTTATTAAAATAATCGCCATTTTATCTGGAAATTTTCCAGTTTTACCAATGCAATGTTTTAAGAGTGTAATGATTCAAGCAAGGGAGACTATTTCTCCAAAATTCCTACTAGTGTCCTCAAAGCGAGCTTCTGAGTTTGAAGGTGATTGTGCATGCAACAAACAGCTGTTAATAGTGATATCTATCTCCCAAAGTGCAACATGATGATGTGTAATAAATGTATGATATTGTACAGAAGATTCTATATATCTAAATATATTTCTAGCATCAATAGAGAGGCATTGTATATATATTCTTGCATGTAGTGTGGTATTGACATCAAGATCCAGCAATGGGACTTACCTGTGTTAAATTTTCAATGTATTTGTGTGTTTTTTAATTTTTTAAATGATACTTCTAATGGATTTTTACCAATAAGTCAATGAGATCTGACTTCTAGAGCGCAGAAAAAGTGAGATTGACTTTTGAAAAAGTGAACATGGTTATTATTTAAACAAACGAAATCTGAAGATACTATATTTACTAATTCTGACAATCCTTCTGTATATATATATATATGATGCTAATTTAATTCTAACTGTTTGTCAAGAATACATAATTCAGTCATGTATGACATAGATATGCATGCATGAATAGTTAGTAACCTGCCCGTTTTTTTCAAAATGTGACTAAAATTTCTCGAATATTTACTGTGATGTCATTTTTTGTTGTTTAAAGGCTGCAAGGATTTGGAAAACCAATATGTCTTCCTAGAGGTTGATTTTTTAAAAATGGGATTTATAGTTAAGATGACAAGAATATGCCTGAAAAAGTATAAAAAATTCATCAATGTCATTTGCAAAAGAATAAGAACACTGCCTTATGGATCATCCCAGTGTAGGGTGTGTATGGTGCCTAATTCATACCTTAATAATCTTTGTGAAACAGATTTTACATTCTAATGTTTTCCCTATATATATATATATGCATAGGAGATAAAAACACAGCCTTGTATACACCCTCTGCCTTCAGTGTAATATTGTAAAAGGTTTAGGGTAGCAGGGGTTCACCCTGAATTGTTTTAAAACCAGAAACTGTTACGAATTCTGAAGGACTGCCCTTTACCTCACCTAGAAACTCTTTTAAATTGCAATTTTGAATTGAGTCAATTGAATTTTGGGTATAAAACCTTTCCAACTTTTGTTACTGACTGTTATTCGTGAGAGTTTTCATGCTCGTGGAAGCTTGTGGACCTTTAGACTGTCATCCGGGCAGCACAAGTATTTATGCATGTCAAAAATTATATCAAACAAGCATACAGAAAGAGAAAGTATGATAAATAGTTCTGGAGAGGGGTCACATTCCCTAAACTTAAAACAGCTCTTGTATCAAATAATATTCACTTTATACATGTATAAATGACTCCTGCCTCTTTCGATTAAGTCTTTCATATTTCTGAGCAATGGAATTATATTTCAGTCTTTCTCAAATTTGCAATTAATTACACTTCACCTGATGCCTTGTATTAACTTGAAATGATTTGTTATGAACTTTGAATGTAAAATAATATGATGTATCGTACAGATGTTTGATTGTATACACTGGTACACGGGTGTAGTAAAAAAATCATCATTATGTTGCCTGTGATGACAGTTTAATAGCTCATTTTCAATGAAAAGCAACTAGGAAATATTCCTCATTGCATTACATGCATTTCATCAATCAACTGTGCAGATTCTTTTTATGATGTACATAATGTGGTTGATCTCTTAGCATTACTACGATATAAACCCTATCATCTCACATGCTTTCAGCGTTTGTCATACATGAATAACGTACCCTTTTTTCTAGCAGAAAATAAATATTTTTTTTATGAAAAGGGTACCTGTAATTGATATAGAATGTAATGTTGAAGAGACCAAGTTACTCTTTTGAAACTGGGTGAGTCATTTGGGTGAAGAAAACTATGAGAGATGTATATTCATGTTGGATAACTTGTATATGTTTGAATCGTCTATTATAAGTCATGTAAAAAAGAGTGCTTTTTATCTACCGTATACCAAATTTGATTTGAATCAGTATTATGGATCATCTTTCAAATGCATATGTTTTGTCTTTCATTTACATGTAGAATCTAGGGGTGGGTGCAAAATGCTCACACAGATGAAAGGTCCATAGTCTACCCAATACTGGTTTGAAGGATGGCTAAAAGTTGAGTTTCAGGAAAAGAGTTGGGCTGAGATCTGATGTCTCCCTTTGTGTTTAAAGTGACTTCTGCCCGTGTTGGATTTAACTGAATTTGTAGAATTCTGGCAAAAGTGTTTCTAAATTGCATTGTGTAATTGGTACAGCTTTTCTGAATATATCCCACCCGATGCATTTAATGTTTTTATTCTGTTACTGTTTAACGTTAAAAAAAAAAGACTTGCATGGAAATTCATGGAGCGTAAGTATGTTTTATTTGTACAGTATGCAACAAAATTTGAGAACATGCACTTGCAAATGATCTTTCTCTCTGGAAATTAGATGAGGTGCTCGGGGAAAGAAAAGAAGAGGGAAATGTTACGAGTAGTTCAATCTACAAGTGTTTCACAAGTCTTATATCATAGAATTAAACGATTCTGGAATGAAAATGTGTGACCTAGTTTCTTTTGAAGAGGATGAATTTGAGGGCACGTCAGAGGTTTGTTGGAGACTGTGTTAAACCTTGAAGTTTTATCGACTAGAAAGATTTAGATTGCAAGATGATTTTGTGATACGTCATGATGCCCATAGCATGATAGATGCCATCCACTTTCTTTGCGTTTGCCTTTTATCATTGTTAATTTA
The DNA here is from genome assembly GCF_000002235.5 of Strongylocentrotus purpuratus. Taxonomy (NCBI): domain Eukaryota; kingdom Metazoa; phylum Echinodermata; class Echinoidea; order Camarodonta; family Strongylocentrotidae; genus Strongylocentrotus; species Strongylocentrotus purpuratus. The sequence goes on along the minus strand of NW_022145599.1, from coordinate 5,048,286 downwards.
TTTTCATTTTATATATACATATATACTCTGTCATGTAAATAGGTTCTATTGTTCATCTTCAGCATGCATTATAGATGAGAATGTTTTATTTTCAAGACAATTGTAAATATATTGAATGTATTGATAGAAAAAAAGAGCCTTTATTGAAAATTGCTACTTTTGTAAAGTATTCAGATAATAATTTGCTGTTTGGAGAGTGCTGTAATACATATTGAGTGATATTAAATGGTCTTTCAACATTGAATACATGAATATATCCTGTTTCTTTATTCAAGAATATAGATTTACAATCTGGGTCAGAGGTATGAGAAAGAGCTTAAAAAAACCAATTGTGAAATTGAAATCACAAATTGGAGGGTAAATAAGTGATGATATACTGTATACAAGTGATAGTCAAAGCTGCTCTAGTTAAAGATGAAGTTGAGTTCTGGTCATGCGATTGCATTGTGAAAGAAACAGTGTGGAATCGATCAGAAAAGGTTGATCATCTACATGTAGCATATAAAAATTTGTGTGTGTTGCAAGGTTCTGGAATCATCAAAATGATAAGAAATTTGGCCAAGTCTTGGTAAAGTTACAAACACTGTACACAGAAAGATGTATATGGGACTACACGAACACGTGGCGTAAAAAACCGGTCCCCGATTTTTACGATGTTACATGCATATCTAGAATATGAAGGCATTTGAAGAGCCATGCTTTTCAGGGAACGTGTCTTATCTGATGTTCTTCCACACTTGCATAATAAGAATGAGTAACGCTCACAAATTATTTTTCACCTCTTCCCAGAACTCAACCTTCTCTTTAAAGGACCTTGGCAATGACCACTTTTTGGAACAATTACACCAATTTTTAAAATACACAATGCACCCTTTCACGGTTAAGGCTGCCATTTTAATTTGCGAGTAAACATTGCGTCATCAATGTTTTCACTGCCTGTGCTGTGCGCTCACATCATATTGACAAAGGCGACATTTTAAATTACAACTTTGTTTACTTGTAATTTAAAAGGGCGCTGATGTCAGGGCATGCACACTGCCTAGTAATAAACAAGGCAATTTATAGAAACGTATTGCCCACTCTATTTCAGGTTTTCATCCTATTCACCCTTGAAGCTGTCAAAATCACTGTTTCAATATTTGACAATGAATTCACTTTATTAAGCATGAATTTCAAGATGGTGTATAATAATACATGTTGTAGCACTAAACCAACAATACAACAAAATGACAATACAAAGTCATTAATCGTCACAATGAATGCTTGTCATTTTAATTGGAAATCTCCACTACCCACACTATTGACATAGTGCTACATGAGTGCTACATCATTACAGTCACAACATAAGTACATTGTATGGTTTGTTTTTTGTTTAAAGCCGGTAAATGTCCTTTGGCAAGACATTGATCTACATTTGCCACTCTCCACCCAGGTGTTAAAATGGGTACCCGGTAGGATGCGAAAGCTAATGTGGTTTGATTAGCAAGTGGCGCTTGTAAAATGGCGACTGGCTGGAATGCTCCCCAGGGAGTGGAGAATGTGCATACCTTGTGTGCGGGTAAGCCTGAATCCGATGACCGGGGTAATAATAATATGTTGTAAAGCGCTGTGATACACATGTATGTCTGTAAGAGCGCTATATAAATGCCAATATTATTTATTATTATTATAATATCAACCATCTGCATATGGCAGAACATTGATTCTTACATAACTGTGTTAACCTGTTATGAAACACTTTATCAGTTAAAACAATGTAAACAATGTATGAGAAGAAATCTGATCTAAGGATTTAGAGCTTTATTTAAAACACAGCTGATTCCAAGGCTTACATTTTTTCATTCAAAGGGTTGCAGTTTGGAGGTCTAATCATGATCCATCTTTCATGACTCTATTCTGGTACAAAACGAAACCTATAAAATGATTAACGTAGAGAGTTCTTTATAGAGTTTTAATGATCATAACAGTTACTGCATGGCAGAAAAGAAACAAAATAGCTTATTCCAAATGTTCAGAAGTTCTTTCCAAAACATCAAGTCAGATGATAAGAATTTCAATTACTTGTCTGTGCACTTGCTTAGTATTGAGTTATATGTCTTGTGGTTAAGTCAATATTTCAGTCACCCACTTGCAAACGGTTGATGCTACCTCTTCAGCATTTAGTTTTAATATACACTCTGTACGTAATTCAATAGTACCAGGGGGGTGTTTCATAAAGCTGTTCGTAAAGTTACGTATGACTTTACGAATGACTTAAATATGAAGAGCTAAATGGGATTCTCAAATCCTTTAAATTGCATGAGCTAAAGTTGAAATATGCAGATGTAGATTAACCTTATTATTATTAAAAAAACATTTTAATGCAAAGTGTATTTTGGGCAACAATTAAATTGAGATTTCGGAAAATACAGTCACATTTTGTTAAAATGTTAAGAAAAACTTTGGGCATCTCATTTGGCTCTTCATATACAAGTCGTTCGTAAAGTCATGCGTAACTTTACAAACAGCTTTATGAAACACCCCCCCCCCCAGTTCTATTTAGCCTTTGGGTCATGCCTCAACATACCATGTAATGTGATCTCCAACGAAGAGGGATGATACATGACAGATATATTACATTTTATTAGCAATAAATATAAATTGCAGTTTAATATCTAGAATCAAGGTGATAAATCCAAGCTGGCTATTAATAAAACATCTTCTGAACAAACAAGCGACGAGTTCAAATAAAATGCCAGCATGCAACAATAAAAAGAAGCCCAGATAATGTATGATAGAGGTGATTGTAACTGCTTTTACTATCTTGGAGGTAAATTGACTGTAATAGTTTCCTTAAGCTACGAACCAAACAATGAAATTGTTGGGAGATTTAATATCACATACTGTGCAGTTGTTTTTAGAGATTTCTCTACATTTCAAGTCATAAAATCCCATCTTATTAAGTGTAACAAATATCAATGAATGGATCCTTCACTGATTATAGATAAGTTTTGTGATTAAAGTTAAAAACAGTACACACTCATTTTCATATTTTGGTTTGAATTGTGATGTTCAACCAAAATAACATTTTAGAATTTCAACTATTTTCTTGGTTTTCACTCACATGTAATATTTATTATACACAGCATTCTCATTTTATTTTACATTTTAATCTAGGATATTTACAATATACAGAAATTACAATTTTATTCATATATACATCACTATATACATTGAAAACTTAATCCTCTAAAAAGAAGATGAAAAGAAATTTGACAAGTACAAATTCATTCCATTTCTCAACATCTTCTTTCCTCTCAGTATAATAGAAATAAGATAAAATAATGACTATATCAAATAGTACAGGTACTAACAGTGTTAATACAGGAACATTACATTACTGCATTGAATATAAATGCAGAGCTGCCAACCTTGTGCGACCAAAAAAAGGAATTCAAAAAAACGACACACTTCCAATGCAGAAATGTTCATTCATCACGCTGTTTTTTCCATACAAGCAAGTAATTTTTTTGGTGGTTATTTTAATATTTTGGAATTATCAGCATTTCATTTTTTTGAGAATATTTTTCTCTTCAAGTATGTTTTAAAATTAGTTTTCTATTGAAAATGTGATCAAATTGCCATTTTAGGGCAGGTGTTTGACGTGCGGTATGTAAAAAAAAAAAGAAAAAAAAAAAGTATTTTATGAAGGAAAAACGTAATTCCGTAATTTGGAGGAAAAAACGGAATGGTTGGCAGCTCTGTAAATGGAATTAAACCACTGCCTGTGGGGGGAAAGGGTGGTTCTTTATGGGTGAGCATCTTTTGTCCAGGAATGGTTGTTCAACTTAGCATTTCACATGTTGTTACTTGTCCAAAACCTATTTCTCATATTTTTCCTGCCCATTTCATTCAAACAGTAATGTGTATTTGGTGTCACCTGTGCCTGCATGGAGGTGAAAGCAAACTGAATCACTGAAACCCTCAGGTCTCTCCTCCCGGTATAACTGATCGAGGGTGTGCAGGTGGACCACTACACCAGGGTTCCCCCCTGCTCTTAATAAACAAATAGTGCAGTGGGTTCTTAACATGCGATGGTGGTAACTCTCCTCTACATCGGGCCTCCATTAAACATCCTATCCTAGGGACATGTGCCCCTGTAAAGTCCATAACATGTCAAATCTTAAATATGTCATCAGATGCAGTACACAAGTAATTTCCATGAAAACAACACATTTATTGAAATCCTGCAATTAATTATAATGGTTTTACCATAAATAACAAAAACTTGTTAGTGATTTATGAGTGATTTAATATGGAAAGTTACAACTCTCTTCTGAGCTGCCTGTCATGGCAAAGTTTTCATTCTAAATTTAGGGAAAAGTAACTTTTCTTTCTTTTCTCAGTTTCTCTTCATGTAAACAGCGATGCTAGGCAACGTCTCACAAAACTGTTTCAAATAAAACTCCACCAACATCCCATGAACTGTGTGCTAATTTTATAACACATGTTTCAAAGGGATGTAGGTGAACTATGACCTTTGCGTGCCCAGAACTTGCCTACCATGACTGGTATATTTCATCGTCTCCTCCTCATCTTCCTCACATCCTACTTCATGGACGGGTTGCCTAGTTACCGATCGGTACCCTGTTATCCTTGGCCCATTTCTTCATGACTCGGATGATGTATTCCACCTGGGGATTCCCCGTGTTCCTCAAGATCTGCAGGATGTCTCGTAACGTCTCCCTGAGTTATAAAGAATTACAAAGTCAAGTGGATATCAACTCAAAGGTTTACACGGTATCGAATGTACTTTGGAAGAAATTGTGTTTTAGCTCCCTCCTACTTATGTTCATAATAATAATTATTTTACATACAGTGCTTCTATAGCACATGTCACTGATGTATCATCTCTGTGCACTTAAAGAAAGATAAAAAACAGGTGATGTATATTGCCAAATTGTATTATCCTTATTCCTTACTTTTATTAAATTGATGCAAATATTTAATACTGCATGAATTTCTCTATTATTATTAAAGAGGGTGAACAGATTTGTTTTGCACTGCACTACAAATTGTTGGACATACAAGCCTTTTGAAAGCAGAAGGGAAACTATTTTGGGGTAAAATATGATGAGATACTGTCCTTTCTGCCCTCAGCGGATAATACGTGACATCTAGCAAGGCAATCACTGAGCTTGATAGACTGAACTCACCGTGGTTCATGACCTGCTATGATCTGTTGAAAGACACCCACACAAGCACCTCTCTTGCCTTCCCAGTACTCTGGGTTAGGATCCAACCTTTCCAAGACGTCAAAGGCTTTGAAGGCGTAGTAGAACTGACCCATCTAGGTCAAGAAAAGATAAGAAATACAGAGATTATCATCATGTACTTCTCCAACCTGCATTGGTATAAGGAAACAGACAAATCTCACACAATGAAACGGTGATACTGGATGAAAATTGATCAAGATCTAGCAACAATCAAGCTACATGTAGGTGTAAAAGGTCTTGATCACATACTTCAATACCATTAAAATCAAATGTCATTACCCAAGACTTGAAACTTTTGGGGAAATATTCTATATATTCTATTCTATATTTTTCTACTTCGATACGTATAACTAGAAACATTTGTTTGCATTGAACTTTTGCAAGTGGTCTGGCTTCATGGTAGTCTGCAAGTATTGAACAAGGTTTTAATGGGCTGATACTACATGTACTCTAGAATAACACCCACACAGCAAGCAGACAGAATCTTCAAGACTAATTTGTTATCATATCATCATTAAATTCATGGATACAATTTAGTGAGATAGCAGATAGTAAGCAAATAATTACCGTTGGTGAAGGTGATGGGACAAACTATCACTTCCGAGGCGATCTGGATGTAGCTATCTTTCCGAAGCGAAGCTGAGGAAAGATAGTGTATACATTCTGATCGACGAGGAAGTGATAGTTTGCCATCGCCTGAAACCAAAAGGTGATTATTTGCTTTATATTCCACATCTAAAACAATTTAATTACAAAAAGAAAAAGACGTGTATGCATCTACAGAAAAGACACCTAGGCCCAAATTCACACCAAAAAAGTTTAAGTTTAACCCAACCACAATTGAGGGTATGGTGCGCGCATGTGTTTTCTTTAATTGCGCTCATTGGTAATGCGCGCTTAAGTACGCCTGTTTTTGCTTCTCCCATCAATGATGGGCGAACTATCTTTCATCACATGATTTACTTTTGACCAATCGTAGTGCAAGATTCTTAGTATGTGGGAAATAATGAAGTATATTACCTTATAGCAGTCATTGGCTATTAGCTGTAGAAGGCTAAATGAATCCCCAGATGTCTCCATCTTAAGATAGAGCTCCCAGGCTAGACGGGCCTTACGATTCATTATATCTATAATAAAAGGTTCAAAGGTTAAAAGAGATGAATAAGTATGATCTGTGTATTTAACATCATCACTTGTTTAGATGATATCTATCACATGTAACAAGAATTTGAGATATTGTTTCATAGTTATCATTTACTGAATAAGCGCTAAATGCATGTACTAGGTATAGTACAGTCAAAATAGGAAAAAACCAAGAACTAATTGCAACAGAAATGATTCCACTTGCATATAATCTGGAGTAGCCATGAAAACAACATACTCAAAGTTGACAAAAATTGAAGTGGTGGATCAGTGCCTAATTTGCATAAATTCAAAATGGCCGCCATGTCAGACCCTGGTAGACACACAAAACCTATTTCAGCCTATATCTCTAGATCTGTGACACATATAAAGCTAAACAAAGTGTCTTTACCAATGTTTGGGGGATCAAGGAACATGATTATAGCATTATCAGCAGCTAACAACTACTCCTTGACTCTTAATTTGCATAAATTTGCATAAAATTAACCCTTTTAAAGTAAAAATGGCTGCCATGTTGCATGTTTATAACTATTTCTCATCTGATACTTACAGAAAGTTGATTTTAGTGCCCTTATCCATGTTTAGGGGGTCAAGGAACATAATTATGGCATTATCGGCAGCTTAGAACTACTCCTTGACTCCAAGTATGCATAAATTTGCATATAATTAACCCCTTTTAAATTCTGAATAGCTGCCATTTGTTCATGTTTAAAACTATATCTCTAGATCTTATACACATAGAAAGCTAAACGAAGAGTCTTTACCAATGTTTTGGGGTCAAGGAACATGATAATAGCATTATAAGCAGCTTACAAATACTCCTTGACTCCTAATTTGCATAAATTTGCATAAAATTAACCCTTTTTAAAGTCAAAATGGCTGCCATGTTGCATGTTTATAACTATTTCTCATCTGATACTTACAGAAAGTTGATTTTAGTGCCCTTATCCATGTTTAGGGAGTCAAGGAACATAATTATGGCATTATCGGCAGCTTAGAACTACTCCTTGACTCCAAGTATGCATAAATTTGCATATAATTAACCCCTTTTAAATTCTGAATGGCTGCCATTTGTTCATGTTTAAAACTATTTCTCATCTGATACTTATAGATAGTTGATTTTAGTGCCCTTATCCATGTTTAAGGGGTCAGGGAACATGATTATATCATTATCAGCAGCTTAGAACTACTCCTTGACTCCTAGTTTGCATAAATTTGCATATAATTAACCCATTTTAAATTCTAAATTGCTACCATTTTTTCATGTTTAAAACTATATCTCTAGATCTGATACACATAGAAAGCTAAACGAAGTGTCTTTACCGATGTTTAGGGGGTCAAGGAACATGATTATAGCATTATCAGCAGCTTAGAACTACTCATTGACTCTTAGTTTGCATACATTTGCATATAATTAACCCTTTTTTATATAAAAGTCAAATTGGCTGCCATAATATGATGCATGTTTAAAACTATTTCTCATCTGATACTTATAGAACGTTAATTTTAGTGCCCTTATTCATGTTTAGGGGGTCAAGGAAAATAGCTTGGTAGAACTTAGGAATGTTTTTGTCTAACATTTTATAACCATAGTTACAGTTAAGCAGGAACAAACTACTGTTCTTTTAAAGATACAATTGAAGAATTTGAAACCATCCTTGTTTATCGGCTTCTTTTATTCTTTGAATCCAACACAATTTTTGTGCTCTGGCAGATGACTGGTCCATTCCAAATAAATAATCCAGTGGTTGCAAAAACAATTTTGATTTTGTCGAGTAACAGCAACAGGGCCAGACGGAATCTCTGCCAGAATGTTGAAGGAAACTGCCGATCAGATCTCCCCTGCGATCACCCTGCTTTTCCAAGCCTCCCTTCATCAAGGATGCGTTCCATCGATGTGGAAGAAGGCACTTGTAGTTCCCATCCACAAGAAGGGCTGCAAGTCATCCCCGGGTAACTACAGGCCGATTTCACTGACTGCGATCTTATGCAAGCTGTGTGAGTATGTTGTTCACTGTGCAGTTATCCACCACCTCATCCATCATGACATTCTATCTGACAATCAGCATGGCTTTCGGAAGCGCCGTTCTTGTGAGACACAACTGACCCTCACCATCCATGACCTTGCTAGAGGACTGGAAGACACGGGTCAGTATGATGTAATCGTACTAGACTTTGCTAAGGCCTTTGACAAGGTCTCTCACAAACGATTCCTTCTCAAAGCCAAACATTGTGGTATACACGGCCTTACTCTTCAGTGGATCGAGAACTTCCTGACTGGCCGTACCCAACAAGTCATACTGGAGGGCCAACTCAGCTCGGAAGCCAAGGTCACATCTGGCATACCCCAGGGTAGCGTCCTAGGTCCATTGTTATTTTTGATCTACATCAATGACCTACAAGATTGCATTAGGCATTCAACCACACGCTTTTATGCTGACGACTGTCTGCTCTACAAACCAATCAGATCGATCCAGGACTGTGACAAACTGCAAGAAGATCTAGACAGGCTCCAGGACTGGGAGAAGACGTGGAAGATGGAATTCCATCCCTCCAAGTGCCAGGTCTTGCGAGTGACCAACAAGAAGAAGCCACTCCTAGGCCAATACACCATCCATGGTCATCAGCTGGAGCAGGTCAACTCAACCAAGTACCTCGGGGTCCACATTGATCAGAAGCTGAACTTCAATGCCCATGTACATGGGCGTCAATCCAAATTAGACCGTGGAGTGGGGGGACACAAGTTCAGACAGGGCGGCGCCAGGTTATTTTGTTAGGGAGGCGAATGGGCTGCGCCACACAGGGGGGGGGGGATGTCTGAAGGGATGTGCCCCCTCAGAAGTTGAAGATTTTGTTTCAAATTTATGCTTAAATGGCTCGCTTTGGTGCATACTTTTTGCCAAATTAAAAAGAAAACAAGTCTTAAGTTCAATTAACGAGGAACAAGAACGCAGGGGGTGTCTGTTGGGGGGATGTGCCCCCCTCAGAAGTTAAAGATTTTTTTTTAAATTGATGGATAGATGGCTTGATTTGGGGCATAATTTTTGCCAAATTAAAGAGAAAACAGTCTTAAGATCAAATAACAGGAACAAGAATGCAAGGGGGTAGATGGATGAATTTGTCGTTTCCATTGAACAATCAGCCATAAGGTTTGGAAGATACAAGGGAGATTTTTTTTTCAGTTGGTGAAAAGATTTTTTGTCTTCATCGTAACCAATGTTTGTACTTCCGGTAATGTGAATGTAATATTAATGACGCTTCTTTTAATAAAATCTGATCGCCTGATTTTGCTTGATTTTTCTCAACACAGAGAGAAAGAGAGAAAGAGAGAACAAAAAAAAAATATTTAAACCCCAAATCATGGGGGGACATTTCACCACCTGAAAATTCGTGGGGGGGGGGGGGGGGGACGTGTCCCCCCCCCCCCGTCCCCCCAGGATTGACGCCCATGCCCATGTAGATGCCACAGTCAAGAAGGCTAACTCTGTCTGTGCCTTCCTGCGCCGTAACTTTCGACACTGCAACCACAAGATCAAGGAGGCTACGTATGTCACATACACTAGGCCCATAGTGGAGTATGCTGCAACAGCATGGGATCCACACACCCAAAGAAACATCAACAAGGTCGAAATGGTTCAATGCAGGAGTGCGTGGTATGTCTGTGGCGACTTCGATCGTACCAGCAGTGTTACATCTATGATGAAGAAAGTAAAATGGCCCTCGCTAGTTAGTAGATGTCTGCAAAGCCATCTTGCAATGCTGTATCGCATCCGCTTTGGTCTTGTTGACATTGAATGGCAACAATACCTTAAGGCAGCAACATCTGTAACAAGAGGTCACGGATTCCGCTTCGGAGCGACACTGTGCACTAGCCAAGCCTACATCATCTCCTTCTTCCCCAGAACTACCAAGGACTGGAACAACCTTCCAGTAGATCCAGCCTGCTCACTCTCCCTTGAGGCATTTAAGCACCCCTAACTGCCCCCACAGGATTAAAAGTTTTTACTTGCACCCTGTACATATATGCACAAGGATCCTGGCCAGCAGGCTCACACAGGCTCCTCACATACACACACAGTGCGCAATCTTCAAGGCCTTGAAGCAGCACTTTTCTTGGAAGAAATATAAATGTAAATGGTAGATACTTTTGCAAAATGGTTGAGACATTAAGAAGCACAACTTCTAATTCTTATTTTTATCCACAGGTTGCCAGATAATCAACCATAAACATTTGCACCTTACATCCAATGATTGATAAATGCATCATATTCTAATATGGATGCTCATTTGTTTTCATGATTTTCTTTCTACTTTGCAAATTAGTGTCATCAAGTTGTATTTGGTATAAATGCATAGGTCCTTATTTTAATCAGAAAGCATTCCTAGCAAACTGTTAAGAACCATTCTAATTTTCTGAACACTAGGTGAGCCTTGTCATTTTGCTTAAAGTAGATATTCATTGATTTTAAAAAATAACTTTATTTTCATCCACGTACAGTGATGAAAGAAACACAGACGGTTTTAACGTCGTGTCTCTTATCGTCAAAGCTGTAAGGGAGACAGAAATTAAAGTAGATATTCATTAATTCTAAAAACTTACTCTATTTTCATTATTGCAAAGTTGAAACTTTGATTCAACAATGATATCAAAATTCAATGCTTGGAAACATTCGAAGTACTGATTATTATAAATTTCAAAACGCTTAAATACAGCCCCGGAATAGCACCTGAAGAGTTCTCTGAACGCTGCTAAGATGTGTGAGATCACAGTATGGACATGATTTGCACAAGCAGACGATGTCCCATGACATCTCACACATGTTCAGTGCCTGTGTTTTCATCTTCTCTTGAGTTCTTTCTCTTACTTCACTACCTTCAGGCTAAATGTATAATCTATTGCCTCACTCTAAACCCCGCGCATGTTTTTATTTTGATGACAAATGCAGCGATACAAAACTAAAGGAATGTGTCGCTTGTAAACAAAATAAGACGCCATTGTATATTCAGCTGCACACACCGGGGTATTTTTCGGCGTTTCAAGAGGGAACAAATGCCGTCCTTAATATCATTCCGGGGGTTTTTCAATTTGAAAGTCTGGTTTCTTTGAGTGTTAATTAACCCATATCCTGTGTATTTACAAGCAAAAGATTTTAGTTATCAGAATCGGGTCATATCCCCTTTTGAATGGTTTGACTTGCCATTACATTTTTATACACTAAACTCATTATAATTGCTTTAAATCCATCACGCTATATGACTGAAGCTTATTTTTATATTTTTACATGGACGAATAAACGAATTGAATTGAAGTAAATGGTACAGTCAAGTTTGTTAACCAAAGAAAATGGTTAAAACACCAAACTTTAATGAGAAGTCCACCCTGATTAGAAGTTGGTTTTAACAGAAGCAGAAAAATTAAAGAAACAGATCAGTGAAGGTTTGAGCAAAATACAAGAAGAAATATTAAAGAAAATTATGATTTTTTAAAGTTGTAATCAAGCACACATAAATTGGCAACACCGTGACGTATATTGTGAGCTACTCTAAAGAAAGTATTAAATCATACATGCACCTTAATTATATAATCATTGCTCATATGTTCATTGACCCCTAAACATGAATAAGGGCACTTAAATCAACTTTCTATAAGTATCAGATGAGAAATAGTTTTAAACATGCAACGTATGCAGCCAATTTGACTTTGAAAAAGGGTTAATTATATGCAAATTTATGCAAATTAGGAGTCAAGGAGTAGTTCTAAGCTGCTGATAATGATATAATTATGTTCCTTGACCCCAAAAACATCAGTAAAGACACTTCGTTTAGCTTTCTATGTGTCTCAGATCTAGAGATATAGTTTTAAACATGAAAAACAGCCATTTAGAATTCAAAAGGGGTTAATTATATGCAAATTTATGCAAATAAGGAGTCAAGGAGTAATTCTAAGCTGCTGATAATGCTATAATTATGTTCCTTGACCCCCTAAACTTGTAAAAGGGCACTAAAATCAACTTTCTTTAAGTATCAGATGAGAAATACTTTTAAACATGCAACATGGCAGCCATTTTGACTTTAAAAAGGGTTAATTATATGCAAATTTATGCAAATTAGGAGTCAAGGAGTAATTGTAAGCTGATTATAATGCTATTATCATGTTCCTTGACCCCCTAAACATTGGTAAAGACTCTTCGTTTAGCTTTCTATGTGTATAAGATCTAGAGATATAGTTTTAAACATGAACAAATGGCAGCCATTCAGAATTTAAAAGGGGTTAATTATATGCAAATTTATGCATATTAGGAGTCAAGGAATAGTTCTAAGCTGCCGATAAAGCCATAATTATTTTTCCTTGACCCCCTAAACATGGATAAGGGCACTTAAATCAACTTTCTGTAAGTATCAGATGAGAAATAGTTTTAAACATGAAACATGGCAGCCATTTTGACTTTAAAAAGGGTTAATTTTATGCAAATTTATGCAAATTAAGAGTCAAGGAGTAGTTGTTAGCTGCTGATAATGCTATAATCATGTTTATTGACCCCCAAACATGTGTAAAGACACTTCGTTTAGCGTTCTATGTGTTTAAGATCTAGAGATATAGGCTAAAATAGGTTTTGTGTGTCTACCAGGGTCTGACATGGCGGCCATTTTGAATTTATGCAAATTAGGCACTGATCCACCACTTCAATTTTTGTCAACTTTGAGTATGTTGTTTTCATGGCTATTCCAGATTATATGCAAGTGGAATCGTTTCTGTTGCAATTAGTTCTAGGTTGACCCCTTTTTTTTCATATCTTGACCTGACTAGTACAGTAAGTACTGTACCTACTAAAAACTAACATTCTCCAGGCATAAGATGGTTAGGCAAAAGAAATGATTAAATGATGTAATTGTATCTGATATTGAAGTTTCTATGGTCTGCCGAATTCATACAGAGTTATCCTGTTTTTTTTCTTCCAGAAGGTAGTCAGAATGTTCTTATTTGATAAAGCTGACTACAGAGTGAGGCAGTTCTGATTAAATTACAATAGTATGCAGTATTGAAAGTTTACCATGGCCAACCCCCCCCCCCCCCCTCCCCTTCTCTCTCTCTCTCTTTCTCCATCCACAGGTAACAGGCATATAAGACAGGGTGGATTGAGAATTAAGGACTTGAAATATTGTTAAGATGAGAGAAAATGTTGCTAAGCTAGTGACTTCAATGCTAGATGTACAATTAAAAATAATCTGAAAGTTTGAGTGAAAACAAACTATTTATGATAAAATTTGGGAAAAATTGTCTTATCGATTCCTTAATTCCCCCAACTATATTATTACAATTTAATTACATTTTAGGTGAATGTAAATTGTCTCAAAGCCATGAATCTGCTCTATATACCATTCCAGACATTCAAGTGTTGAAAGATTTTTAAAAGCTTGTCTTATTTTTATGGAAACACGGTTGGGAAAATTTAAAAATGGTTGGGAGAATTTACTGTTAGAGGGTCACGGTGTTGCCCAGTGACGCCTTCAAAGAAAACCATAAATATCTTTGTAGTTTGGATACTTTTTCAGGATTTTTTGCATGTCAGAGGGTTATACAGTAGAAGGAATATAATAAGTAACATGTCATACACAAAAGAGGCAGTTTTTTCATCAACCTTCAAGAATGTTACTGAGCGACTTCAAGACTAATAATCATTACTCACAGCACTTAGCTAGCCAGCTGAGATAGACATAGTCTTGTTTGTGTCTGTCATTCTGAATCAGCATGAATATCTAGAAATAAGAGAAGAGAGAAAAGAGTTATGTCGTCATCCTCTTCAGATGCTCTGAAATTATGTATGCTGTTAGAAAACAGACGAGATAAGATACAAAGTGGTGACTACCGTTTTTTTTCATTAAAAACATTTTGAGCACAATTTTTTTTTTTTTTTTGGGGGGGGGGGGGGGTATTTGTATGATCAGAGCAGTGCCATTGATTAGGAAAGTTTGGCCAACCCGATTCGAGTTGGACACAATATGGCGACTACTCAGAGCTGCCAACCTTGGGCGACCAAAAAAAGGAATCATGATGGCAAAAAAAAGGAATTTCAAGCAAAAAAAAGGAATTAAAAAAAACGAAACTTCAACCATGCTCGACACACTTCTAATGCAGAAATGTTCATTCCTCATGCTGTTTTTTCCATACAAGCAGGTTTTTTTTGTTTTGGTTATTTTGGTATTATCGGCATTTCATTCTTTGTGAGAATATTTTTCTCTTCAAGCATGTTTTAAAACAAGTTTTCTATTGAATTTGTGATCAAACACCATTTAAGGGCAGTTGTTAGACGTATGTAAAAAAAAATTTAAAAAAATAAAAAAAAAATATAAAAAACGTATTTTATGAAGAAAAAACGTAATACCGTAATTGGGAGGAAAAAACAAGAGTAATTCCGGCAAAAACGGAATGGTTGGCAGCTCTGACTACTGCTTTGTTGGACAAGCACAAAACAAAAGAATATACGCCATGTTGTGACCTAGTGAAACCAAGTTGGCCAAACTCTGTGTATAGATGGCACTGGATCAGAGTAGAAATTTTGTATTTAATTTTTTTTTCATAAATTGCTCCTAAATAACAGCCTGCTTGTTCTAAATTTAAGTTTCCTCCGAGTCACTTGCACAAAACACTTGAAAATACATTAAAAATTGTCTTAGTGGCCACCTCTCTACAAAGGCCATCTGTTTATTGTTGCTATCACAATTCGATCGACTTTAAAGATGAAGTTGAGTTCTGGTCATGCGATTGCATTGTGAAAGAAACGGTGTGGAATTGACCAGAAAGTATTAGTGTGTATTGCAAGGTTCTGGAATCATCAAAATGATAAGAAATTTGGCCAAGTCTTGATAAAGTTACAAGCACTGTACACAGAAAGATGTATATAGGACTACACAAACACCTGGCGTAAAAATCTGTCCCGATTTTTACGATGTTACATGACATATTTAAAATATGAAGGCATTTGAAGAGCCATGCTTTTCGGGGAACATTCGTTATCTGATGTTCTTCCACACTTGCATAATAGCAATGATAACGCTCACAAATCACTTTTCACCTCTTCCCAGAACTCAACCTTCTCTTTAAATAAAACTCCTTTCTTCTCCAGCACAAATGTCCTAATATTACAGTATCATACCACGTTGTTATTTTAATTCAAAGAAGTTGAAATAAAGTTCTGTGTACCGTACCTCTTCTGCTTCTTTGTAGTTGCCTGCCATGGCCTTGGCCTGAGCGTAGTTAAAGTTGAAGTTGTCATCGTTATAGAAGTAGCTCTGTCATGAATGAAAAATGAGAGATAATATAACTCTCTTATTTACCATAATTCTTTCATGTCAGTGTAAATAGGGATTCATTTTACTACAAGATCGGCATAATACAGTAGAACCCTGTTCATTAGAACATGCAAAATGTGTTTACCTGATGATTAGTACAATGAAGAATATTTCATTATCCTTTGTAGGATTCTCCTGTCCTTCTTTCCATGGCTGAAGTTTTGGGATAATTTAATTTCTCATAAAGTTGGATTAAATAAAATTGCATCACTTTTTTTTTTAATGAATCCATATTCACAACATACTAGTCCTTTAATTTCCCTTCACTCTCTCACAACATTTTTGTGCATACATTGTTTTTAAAAAAAGAAGAGAGTTTGAATAACAAAGATCAAGTCCATTAAATCTCAATCTAACTCGATCAATCTTTTTTTCACTAAAAATACATCTACAGAGACCTCATAAAGTCATCTATCTTACCTTGATTGAATTGAGATATATGAGGACATCGTCAAATTGTTTGAGGATGAAGAAACAAGATGCCATGCATTGTCTTCCAGGAATCGTATCTGATGAAGAATAAAAAACATTCATTTAAAAAAAAACATGAGGACGATGACATGAAACACTGTTGGACAAGGGCTTTACCTGGTAAAGTGATTAAAGCAACTCAATCTATTCAAAAGTACAAAGAACTGGGAATACTGACAAAGCGGATGCAGTTTGAAATACACAAGTCACTGCAAGGGGTAATAATTATTCAAACAGTTACCAGGCCAAACAATACAAGAAATGAAAGAAAATACCTTTCATGTTCAATAAAAAATTCCTTTGTAGAACTGTATGGTGCACAAATCGCCTGAATTAGGCATCCTAGAGCTGTGGTAAAACTTCAGCGCAAATGAAAATATCCAGTATTGTTATTCCTATTATTGTAATTGAAATCCAACCTTCTTGGTTGCAATAAATAAATAAATAAAAATTAAAAACATTAAATCTGCCTAGCATACTAACCACATTCACTAGCTGATCCACCTACTAGCTGAAAGTATTGCTGTGCTATCTTCAGATGTTCTCTCTGTCAACAAATCAAACATCAAAACAAATAATTCATTGCTACAGCCTACAAACGGTTGAGACTGTTAGGCTTCTCTTGTATGAAGCAAGCTCACAATGGACATACCGGTAATGGTTACAATTTCACCAGGGAAATTACAAATGACAATTGAAATTACAGTGTAGTTCAATCATCAAGTACAGTGAAACCTGTCTATAAAGACCACCCAAGGGAGACAAGAAAAGTGGTCTTCATAGGCAGGTGGTCTTTGTAGACAGGTTCCTTTAGTGTATGTTTCAATGAGAAACCATATTCAGGGGAAAAAAACATGTGGACTTTGTGGTCACTAAAGCAGGTTTGACTGTATATGTATTTGAATTCTAAAATCTAAAATTCCAGGAAATGCTATTGTGCTACAGTATCATAACAAAGCCAAAGGCTGTAGTAAATCATCATTGCGAGTTACTGTTTCCCAATATCTAGCCCAAAAGCTACACCGTTTGACTGTGTCAGGTCCCTCTGCATGTGTTGTGTTACTATTGGAGTATGCTCTGCTTGCTTCAGTCACATATAAAAGCTTACTATGTTAGATTATTCATACAGACCAGGGACCTGTTTCACAAAGCTCTTTTTCAATGAAAAATGACAAAAATCAGTGACACATTTGCTGATAACCAATCAGAAGCAAGGATTTCAGTAGCTTTTAACAAAAACTGTCATCTGTCACTGATGACAAGTTTTGTGAAACAGGTCCCAGTATGAATATAAACAAAAACTAGATAGGACACATCTCAAGGGGGAAAGCATGCTCCGGGGCATCTTGGAAGGGAAGATGGATGGTGAGCAGGGAAGAAGAAGACCAATACTTGGGATGGTGTCAGACTTGGAAGGTGACAGATCATATGACATACCGGTAATGAAAAAGAAAGCTAAAGATCGATAGAGAGGGATGGAGAAAGAACTTAAGAAGGCTCTGGTGTGTGGACCTGGCTTTGACAGCACACCTGAGAAAAGACCCGTTGAAACTTTGGCATATGATATAAAGACCGGACTATCTTACCGATCCTTGCTCTTGTCCCAGAGCAGCATTGACTACTCCTTTGAGGATGTATTCCTGGGGTGTGGTCGGGTCCAGATTCTTGATCAGGTTATAAGCTTCGTTCACATCATCTGTATCAAACAATTCAATTGTTGACAAATAAAACGTGAAGATGTATAAATCAAGTAAAGAAATATGTAGATTAACAATTAGGTTATAAGCTTCGTTCACATCATCTGTATCAAACAATTCAATTGTTGACAAATAAAACGTGAAGATGTATAAATCAAGTAAAGAAATATGTAGATTAACAATTTGGTTATAAGCTTCGTTCACATCATCTGTATCAAACGATTCAATTGTTGACAAATAAAACGTGAAGATGTATAAATCAAGTAAAGAAATATGTAGATTAACAATTAGGTTATAAGCTTCGTTCACATCATCTATATCAAACGATTCAATTGTTGACAAATAAAACATGAAGATGTATAAATTAAGTAATACAAATGCATTTTTAAATGCATGATTTTAAAAATGCCTGTTAGTGAATGACAGCATGCTATACCTTGCTTGAGATAATAGATGACCAAGTTTAGCCTCGCTTCTGGGATGACGTCGATGAGTGGAGGAAGAATCTGGAGGGCTCCCTCTCCAGCCCTGAAGACAACAAGGTTGTGTTTGATGAGATCTTGAGCAAATGTAAATGAGGGCGAGGCCAGGTCCTGTAGGTTCTTCAGCTCAGCCTTGAGAGAAGAAAACAAACGAAAGGAGTTGTGAAATTTAGATTTAAAGTGAAAAAGTATATGTTTGCACATCAAGAGATTTTGAATGATGATGTACCGGTATGGCTGTGTGAATTAGTTTATATTACCACTTTACTTTTTCTACAATAAAAGAATTGCAGTACACTTGAACTGATTCCTCCTAAAGCCAATCAAGGAAGTTCATAATCTTCTTGCAAAAATAAATATATTACATTTGATTATAGTATATATTTTTCATGTATACTTGCAGCACCTTAAGCATTTTGCAAAATAGATATACAAATACTCATTATTATTATTATTATCATTATCATTATTATCATTAGAATGATCTAATTAACATTTTTATAACTATTTTGAAAGTACAAGAAGTCCATGTTAACAAAGAATAGCATCACCATTCACAACCTTGAAGTGCAATATGTGTATAGGTCAAACTGGAAGTCAGCTTGAATTTTGTTTTAAACAAAACAAACAAAATACTAATGGACTATTCCTTACCTCAGCAGCCTTTCCATTATAGAGCCTGAAGTGATTGCAAGCCTTGAGATTGAGGGCTATAGCGCTGTCTGAGTAGTTCTGTAGATAAACAGCTAATACCTCCTGGGATACATCATAGTAATCTAGCTTGTAGTAACACAGCGCTACATACACATTCAAGGCCAGGTACTCCCTGTACAACAAACAAACAAATACAAATGAAAAAAAATAAAAGGCTCTTTTCTTGTGTGTCAGAGTACCAGAAAACACTGAAAAAAGATACAAACACACACACACACCCTCACAAACACAGCTTTTGGCTTTTAAAAGTAATGCAAAGTTTCTGGAAATTTTGAAAATTGAATTGATAGTATTTCTTTAAAATGTTGATATATTTGGTACCCCTGTGGATGTATTATAAGCACTAGAAAATTTAGCCCCTAAAACACTTCTACTTTCGAGAAATTGAATAATAAAAAAATTCCCGTTGCTCCTGGTAAATTTCATATATTTCAAATAGCCCCTAAGGCCATTCCATTGTAGCTGCGAACATGAAAATTGCAAATCGGTTGATTGTAGTCAAGAAACATTGTTTTAGAGCTAAAGTAATATCAGTCTTGAGAGGGCGCTATACAACATAAAGAGTTTATCATTTACAATGTCATTACTTTAGACTCGATTTCAACCGGGACAACGATAATTGAGTATTGTAAAATCGCATAGGCTTCCAATATGTTCATTTGAACCAAATTCATGACCCCTTACCAAAACTTTGTAATACCTTTAATTAGCTCTCTTATACCGTGTGAGTCAAAAAAAAGTTTACACCTAGAAAATTGCTAATTATTTTAAAATTCATCTATGAACAGTAAATTATTATACATCTTATGAAAGAGTGTTTCATCTCAAATCATTTGGTATCATTTTTGTGTTGTATGTGTTCACACTTGGATGAACAGGAAGCATTGTTTGCGAAAGTGCAAAATTCGACTTGCGCCAAAGTGATGCGTACAGTATGTGTTATGTTGGGATTAAAGTGAGAGAATGAATTAAATGTATCAAAATGAAATACATTGCATATGCTTTTTGCAAAGGGCAAAGTCACACCACCCACACACACGCGCACAAATGTTCGTTGATATTTGATGCATGATTAATTTTGTTAGGGATGTTATTTGGATCTGCAAAGACCGAATAAATACCCAAATCCAAATTGTTTTATTCAAACATCACATAAGCAACTTTGGCGCAAGTCGATTTTTGCACTCTCTCAAACAATGCCTCGTGTTCATCCAAGCGTGAACACATACCATACAAAAATGGTACCTAAAGTGTTTGGGATAAAACACTCTTTCATAAGATGTATAATAATTCACTGTTCATAGATGATTTTTTAAATAATTAGTCTACCCGGTAAGTGTAAACTTTTTTTTGACTCACTCTGTATATCAAGTAATAATGCAGTCAAGAAGTTACTAGATTCTATGTTTATAACACAGTTCTATTGTAATCATGCCAAAAGAAGATTTAAAAAAGTTGAACCGTCAAACGAACTCAGGGCCGACTCTAAACTGGCCAATTCTTGACCATGGGGAATTTAAAATGTTAGTTTAGTCTGATGTCTGTGTGAATTGGCTTTCAGAAAAGTAGAAAAACCTTTTTTCCTTATAATTTTGCAATAAAATTTTGACTTCATGAGCAGTGACATTAAAATGCATGACATTACCTTCATCAAAAATATTCTTAAATGCTACTAGCCTTTAGAACCAGTCTCTTACCGATTATCAAGGAGAATGCGTTTGTAGATATCAATGGCTTCTTGGTAGTGGCTTCTGAGATAGTGAATAGAGGCAAGACTAAGTTGATCCTCAATGATATCTTGTAAGGACTGATGGTAGTTCATCAGTCGATTCTCATCATTAAACTGCAAGAAAGCACATAATTTAGGTACAGTAGTTGATACAATATTTTTTTTAAATTCTTGACAGACAAAATACACCTTTTTTTTCTCCATGACAGAAACAAAGAAACAGATTGATGTAGGTTTGAAAGGAGTTGGACAAATGAACAAAACTTGTGTTTGAAGGCATACCGGTAGACGACTAAGTATATATCTTGCATCTTCAATTGGTGAGTTGGTCAATAATTGTGACTACATTGTGGACATATCTCATTTTACTTTCTTTAAATTGATTTATTAGTACTTATTTCTTGCTGATGTTCACTAAATTCACATTGATGTTTATCACTTGTAGCAACAACTAGTATACAATGCTCAGATGGCTAAGATACATGTATGTACCCTATCTGAGACAAGGACATTAAACCTTATTATACAACTCACTCACAGATCCTAATCAAACGATTAGTCATATGCGGTCACGTGTGATTCATTTACTGAGACTATCCCACGTTTTTCATGAAAAAGCGTGCAATAGTTTCCAGTACTATCACACGTTTTATTAGTGCATGTACATGATGCGCAGTAGTGCGCATAGAAATTAGCGCTTACCGTATACTGTGTGTGCATGGGCCTATTCTTGTACAGTACTATGCGTAAATGGGTATAGAGGTAAGTGCGCTTACTATATCTATGTATGTGCACTAAATTGAGCCTATTAAACTTGAGATTGATTTGTCAGCCAAATATACTGTCACAAAACAATCTTGAATGAAATCTTTTTACATCAAATAACATAGATCTAGGAGTTTTGTAGTATAAAACAAATGATGCATGTTTTCATTCGTTCATTATACGACCTATCCGCCTACGTTGAGGATGTGTGTATCTATCGCATTCAGCCTAAAGGCTTCGTACGATAGATACACACACGCAGCCTCAATTTGAGTGCGGATAGATCGTATATTAAATGAACTCATGCGCATGCATCATATGTATAATATGATAAGTGGTTGTCTTACCTTCTGTGATAGATGAAAGAGAAGCCTGTTTTGCAGTCCACTCTTGGGTCCTGTATAGGACCAAAAACAAAGTGAAATACAACCATTAAGAAATGAAAAGCAAATCTGGAGTTTGTGCATTCAAGGGGTCACTCTCTCTCTTGAATCCAACAAAATGCTTAATCGGATGAAATCAACAAATATGTTTTCTCCATAGAAACTCACTCCACTTTGTTTCTAAGATATCACATAGAAGAAATAGATAATAATTGGTTTAATTCAAGACATATGTGCTCTCACAAACACTGTTATTGCATCAAAATTCTGTTAGAAATATTTGTTGGTCTAAAACTAAAACCTGTAAATTTGCATCCTTTAAAAGTACTAAATTGTATGTCCCATTTGCAGGCCAAAAAATTGAAAAGGTTAAATTCCTACGGCATTTGAAAGACAATACTAATTTAGAATTTCCCTCAAAACAAAAGGGCTTGAAAATGGCTTTTAGTGGGGGAAAAACGACCATTAGTTGTTGAATCG
Source organism: Strongylocentrotus purpuratus (assembly GCF_000002235.5). NCBI lineage: Eukaryota > Metazoa > Echinodermata > Echinoidea > Camarodonta > Strongylocentrotidae > Strongylocentrotus > Strongylocentrotus purpuratus. Next base: position 5,025,816 of record NW_022145599.1, on the reverse strand, counting down.
ACTTAAGTGATTGCATTCACCTAAATAATAGTTTGATTTTCAGACCCCTTTACCTTTTGCATTTTGTGCTGCACCGTGACAAAAATCCAATCAGTTTAATTTTGGCCATTCCAAGTAGTGGGTTATTGATGTAGACAAATACTCATGTACCTGTTACAGCTAATTATATGTATGTTATTACCAAAGATAAAGGATGTCAGTCAGTTTAAATTCCCAACTAGTGTCTGACAGTGAAGTCTAGAAGGTAAACAGTTTCCTTGCATAGTTTGAATACTAGGACACTGCTAATGTTGAAATTTCCCAGATAGGACATACATGACACATTCGTAATTACTGCAAAGTTCTACAGAATTTGATGTTGTCTGCAAAAGGGACAGAGTATCTTTAAGGGTTATAAAAGTTTTGAATGTGAAGAATAGGATTTCTAACAAGATTTGGTATTTTACAAAGTCATTCTAGCCGTAGTTTGACTATCAATCATAGCTTTCATTTCCGTCCTCCAGGGGGGTGTTTCACAAAACTTGTCATCAGTGACAAATGATAGTTTCTGTTATAAGCTAGTGAAATCCTTGCTTCTGATTGGTTATCTGCAGAGTTGTCACTGACTTTTGTCATTTGTCGTTGAAAAAAGGCTTTGTGAAACACCCCCCCCCCCCAGGTCAGACCCTAGCTCTCCGGTGTCAACCTCTCTCAACAACTCTCATCCTTGATGAGTAAGTTCACTAAAATACGTCGTAGGATTCGACTCAAACGGCTCATTCACACACCACACTGTAAACTGCTCATGATGATGTTAGTGAAAACGTGTCATATTTCTGTATGTTATAACACATAAATAGCAGGTACACCAATTAAGGAACTTAATTGCGAGCAGCTCCTTTCTTCATCCCCACTTGCCACTCATTCTTTCAAGCAGCATACAACCTTCTGCAGTATCCAGGGTCATTAGAAACCTACCTTTATTGACTGCTTCATCGGCCTGTGGGTACATTCCAAGGAAGAAGTAGCAGCAAGCTAGGTTGACCCAGACTTCCGGATTACAAGTTTCCTTCTTGGATAGCTTCTCATACTCCTCCATTGCTTGTTTGTGATCACCGAGGTGAAAGAGACAGAAGGCCAGCCACATGTCTGTCTCATCGGAACCCTTGCCGCTATGGCGAGTGAACTGTGGAGAACAAGGTGCAAAATGAAAAAAGAAATGAAAAAAGATGAAAAATCGTATTTTAAGATTTTAAGATTGTATTTCACTCTTATTATCGTACTAAATACAATTTAATCGTACTGGTTGGCATCTCTGCATAACTATTGTATAAAGGGACTATTTACATGTATATAGATTTGGATTTTATGGCTTCATTATATTTTCAGAAATTTTGAAGGAAGGTCTTCAGGATGAATTAACATCAACATAAACTCGTTTATGGAAAACAAATAACAAAGACACACTGAAATAACACTTTCTTTAATCTTGAGCTATTTTGCACTGAAAAAAGAAATCTGACTATAAACTGTAATATTCAAGGGAGGACAAATGAAATTTACAAATTTATGATGTCAGGCAGATCATCCTTGGAGCTTTTACAGCTAATAGGCCCATTTAAAATCTCTAGTTTTGGCAATGTATTTCTAGTTCCTGTTCATAGTTTCACAGTGACATACACCAAACATATTTTGTTTTGCTTTTTCATCCCTCTGTGAGAAAATCAATAAAACTTTGCTGCATGTTTACCTCTAATAATGTACAAGCCCCTGTGTAGTCTCTGAGATCCAGGAGTTCTGTGAGTTTTGGCATCTGTTTCTTCTTCTTACTCTCCTGTGCTGGTGTGGAGGAGCCTGGCCCAGTGGCCGGCTTTTGCCTTGAGAGCATCTACAAGTGGAAAGACAGAAAAATCAAACAAGCATTGCTAGTGATCCTTGTTTTTTTCATGACGTACTTGGCATAACCTGTGTCTGGGATGGGAGAATTAAAATTCATCACCATGCCCCTCTGGTCTCTTAATTCTCCCAGTATAACTGATTGGGATGTGCAGGTTGACCACTAGACCAGAGTTTCCTCCTAGACCTACTCTATATACGAATAGTTCAGTGGGTTAACATGCATGCCCAAAACTTGGCAAAGGTTAAAAGTTTTTAAAAATGTGGCTTTGAATTTTATATATCTGTTTATGAATTAACAATATAAAAGGCAAACATTTTACGATGGTTGGTGCTAATTAATTTCATACATCTTTTACGTGAAATCCAAAGCCAAAGGCAAATGTGACAGCTTTCTTTTATTTTTCTAAATGTCCAGCGTATCAAGTTAGAATTATCATGATTCATATTAATCATTTTGTTAATAATTTCTCTCCGACTCTGTCTCTGCTGCACAGCAGGTTTTAAACATAAAAAATACTTTTTTCTATTATTTAATTAATTTAATTATTTAATAAAATTACAGGCCTCACTATGGTATATTTATTAAAGATCTGTACCGCATCCTAGGCTGAACTGTTCAATTTTTTTACAAATAAAAAACAAATGCATTCCGGTATAACATTAACAATACATAACAATATATCAATTATAAGGAATAAAAGAACGATACACGATTTGGCATGGTAAATTTGAATAATAAATAGGGTCTATAGTATGATTAATAATATAAAGTTAATATAATCCAAAACTACTACTTGACTCATTTTCTGTTCAAAGGAAAAGAAAGAATAAAAAAGCAAAGGTAGATGTCACAGAGAAGAGAAGGACGGTATATGAGTAAGAAATACATGCAAAAAGTAAGTAAAAGAACAGTAATTTGGAAAGACCAATGTGACAAAGAGAAGGTAGAGTCTAGAGTAGGGTGTCTGATCGCGTACCCAATTTTTCGTCCTAAAATCCTTCCCATAGAGATTTCATGCATCCCTATGCAGTCTATGTGCATTGCGTGACCATGCAAAATTGGTCAACGTTTAAAAAAAAATAGAGATTCAAACCATTACCGGTATTTGTTGTGATCCTGAAGGTGATACTCAATAAATGAGGTGTCATATGAAAGAGCAGAATAATACCAATATTTCCAAAAGGGAGTCATTTCGGATTTCTAAAAATATCTTGGTCAAAACAGCGATTGAAATGTTGTTTGCATCCCAACTCCGATATTTGCCATTTTAAGAACCGACACCCCGACCGCAAAGTAGTCCCATTCGTAAGAATTATTTCAGTGCGCTTATGTTATAACGTCATTACGAACTTGTGGCTCGTGCACAGTTTTTCCTTCATAATCATTTTGCCTTCGGCGTAGACTAGAAGGAATGAGATTTAGATGACGTCATGCGAAGCGAGAGTTAAAATACGACTTGCATGATTTTCAACATGGATGTCCATTTTGACCCATAATTTCCTGAAAATGGACCATTAAACGAAAGAGACAGAAAAATTCAGTCTAAAGTAGCGCATGCAGCTAAGCAACACGCATACGCGTGCGCTTGCATATTGCGCAATGCAATTCATTTTTTTGCTAAATTTAGCAAAAAATATAACTCTGCGTTTACGTCTTTTTCGTTGATTCTGACAAAAAATGGATGAATATTGTAGAATTTTTGAGGGGTTGTATCTTTTGATGATAGAAACATCGGTGAGTCTTGAAATTATTCTGATAACATTTTGTATTCAAATATCCAACCATAAATGGTGAAAAACGATCCCAAATTGAAAATTGACAAATCGTTCAGACACCCTATCTAGAGTCTTAGTTAGAGACTAGACGGGGATCTAGATCTAGACTAGATCTAAGTTTAAAAAAGACAAAGTTTAATCCTGCAATTAGTCTAGGGTCTAGCCTAGACTAGATCTAGAGTCTAGAACTAAAAGATGTGACTTGCCTACTGACAATTTGAAATAAACTTATATAGACTGTCTTGAGCTCTTTCCTTTTAACAGGCCTAGGCTAGTCTATATCATCTAGAAAAGTAGAATAGAGATAATAATAGGGTGTCTGAATGATTTGTCAATTTTCAATTTGGGATCGTTTTTCACCATTTTTGTTGGATATTTGAATAAAAAATGTAATCAGAATAATACATTTCAAATTTCGAGACTCACCGATTTTTCTATCAAAAGATACAGCCCCTCAAAAACTCTGCAATATTCATAGCATTTTGGTCAGAATGGACAAAAAAGTGGTTCACGCGGAGTTATCATTTTTTGCTCAACAGCTGCATTTTAATGCATTAGGCTATATGCAAAAAGTGGGGGAAGGGTATTTTCAAACTTAAATCCCTTGATCCCTTGGGGCTTGCGAAAAAAAAAGAACATCAACGTATTTCTTACGACTTGAACTAATTATCCCGCGGGGGGGTCGATTCTCAAAAGTTTGAAATCTCCCGAGTTGCCATGGAAACACATTTAAATCGCTGTTTTGACCAAGACATATTTAGAAATTTGAAATGACCCCCCTTTGGAAATATGGGAATTAATCTGCCCTTTCATATGACACCTCATTTATTAAGTATCACCTTCAGGATCACAACAGATTAAGGTTTGAATCTAAATTTATTTTTAAAATTTGACCAATTTTGCAATGCACATGGGGTAAGAGTGCCCAGTATTTGGTCACTTAAGAAATCGCTAATATTTTGAATTCTTACCTCTTTTATTTGGCAATCTACCCATCAAAAGAAAAGTAATTTATTCCTCTAACAGGATTTTATAGTCACTTAAAATATAGAATAATGATAAGCAAAATACTTCCAAAAGTAGGGTGTGTGATCGCGCACCCGATGTTGTGTGCTAAAATTCTTCCCATAGAGATTGCATGCATCCCTATGCAGTCTCCGTGCATTGCGCGACCATGCAAAATTGGTCAAATGTTGTTTTTTCAAATCGAGATTCAAACCTTTATTTTTTGTGATCCTGAAGGTGATACTCAATAAATGAGGTGTCATATGAAAGAGCAGGTGAATCCCCATATTTCCAAAGGGGCTGCATCTCAGAATTCTAAAAATATCTTGGTCAAAACAGCGATTTAAACATTGTGTCCTGGCTAACTCTGAGGTTGGACACTTTTGAGATATGCAGCCCCGATCGATAAGTAGTCCCAGTCCTAAGGAATATATCTATGCTTTTGTTTTTTCGCTAGCCCCCAGGGATCACAAAGGATTACAGTTTAAAAATACCCTTCCACCTATATGTTGGATCAGCTAATTAGGGAGGTGTGCGCTCTGCTCAGTCCAAACCATGGTTACATCGCGTAACACATCAACGCGTACGAACGAAACCCACATTATAGTGAATGAAAGTATGGCTAGCCAATGGCAAACATCGCGGAGACAACGTGGCTCAAGCTGTAAGTTGCGCATAACATGCGTACGCTATGCATACGCTTGCATATCGCGCGATACAGCTATTTGGCTGAATTTAGCAAAACAACATAACTCTGCGTGTACGTCTTTTTCGTCGATTCTGATAAAAATGATATGAATATTCCAGCGTTTTATAAGGGCTGTATCTTTTGATTGAAACATCAGTGAGACTTGAACATTTGAAATGTATTATTCTGATTACATTTTTTATTCAAATATCCAACAAAAACGGTGAAAAACGATCCCAAATTGAAAATTGAAAAATCCTTCAGACACCCTACCAAAAGAAGTCGGAGCATTTTTCTGCCCAGAATTCGGTCGCGCCAAATAGAATTCGGTCACGCTGTTGTGCGTGGTATCTCCGTGATAAGGAGCGAAGCGTATTTGCGCACTATTTTCACACAGTTGCGCGATAAAGCACTGAATGTCAATGCGTTGACCGAATACTGGCCGAGCAATACTGCATGGCAAGGGTATCGTATAAATACCTCTTGCACATCGGCAAGTACGTCATTTGCAAATTCGCTGCGATTGGAGCGAACACGGAGGAGCTACTCTTCACACACATACTAGATTCATTGCGACAGCACACGTAGTTGTTTCGCAATAGACTTCTACATATGGCTATGCATGTTAGCGCATGTGCTAAGAGAACGCGGAAGTGCAGAAAGTTGAGCGACACTGACCAATATCGAGCTAAGTTGGAGGTCTTTCCGGGGCCCTAAATCTGATTTAATTTTGAGAGTTAAGAAAAGTTGTTCAGGTGCCTGATTTGTGCAAGTTTCGTGGCTCATAAATTATTTTTTTAATTGTTACAGCTGTTGAAACGGCTGTCTGACCGAATACTGGGAATGAACCGAATACTGGGCGCGCTACCTTAGATCTAGATTTAGACTTAGGTCTAGACTAGTCTAGGGATAGGGTGTCTGAACGATTTTTCAATTTTCAATTTGGGATCGTTTTTCACCATTTTTGTTTGATATTTGAATAAAAGATGTTATCAGAATAATACATTTCAAATTTCAAGTCTCATCGATGTTTCTATCAAAAGTTACAGCCCCTCCAAAACGCTGGTATATTCATATCATTTTGGTCAAAATCGACGAAAAAGACGTCTACGCAGAGTGATGTTGTTTTGCTAAATTTAGCCAAACAGCTGTATCGCGCGATATGCAAGCGTATGCATATCGTACGCATGCTGCTAAGCCAATCCGCGACTTGCAGCTTGAGCTACGCTGTCTCCGCGACATGTGCCATTGACTAGTATGGTTGGCGTTCGTCGCACAATAAACCCGGAAGTGAATGCACGTTATAGTCAATGGCAATATCGCGGAGATGTCTCCGCGATATTGCCATTGACTATAACGTGTATTCACTTCCGGGTTCTATGCCGCGAATGGCCACCCATACTTGAATTTGGGGTTTCGTTCGTGCGCGGAGATGTTACGCGATGTAACCATGGTTTGGACTGAGCGGAGCGCACGCCCCCTAATTAGCTGATCCACCAAATAGCGAGAAGGGTATTTTTAAACTGTTATCAGTTGTGATCCCTGGGGGCTAGCGAAAATACAAGCACATAGAATTGTTCCTTAGGACTGGGACTACTTATCGATCGGGGCGTCATATCTCAAAAGTGACAAACCTCAGAGTTAGCCAGGACACAATGTTTCAATTGCTGTTTTGACCAAGATATTTTTAGAATTTCGGGGGCTACGCCCCTTTAGAAATATTGGAATTTACCTGCTCTTTCATATGACACCTCATTTATTGATTATCACCTTCAGGATCACAACAGATAAAGGTTTGAATCTCGAATTGAAAAAAAAAAATTGACTTTTTTTGCATGGTCGCGCAATGCACGTAGACTGCATAGGGATGCGTGTAATCTCTATGGGAAGAATTTTAGCACACAACATCGGGTGCGCGATCAGACACCCTACTAGGGATGTGTGCAATGTCTATGCATGGGAAGGGTTTTAGCACACAAAACGTGGTGCGCGATCAGACACCCTAATAATAAGCTTACCCCGATAACGGTTCAATAGTAGGCCCGTAAGGTTAAAAAAAGAAACATATCTTGACTGACAAAAAGTGACATGCACGTCATATCTTCGCACAGTACAGCCTCCCATTTTAGTTTTTACCATTAGACTTAGAGTAGCGAGCGATGCGCGAGTGATTCCGATTGAAACCAGAAATAGCGTCCAATGTTGCTAAGCCACCGCGGCCGCGCACCGTTGTTTCATATCATGATATCACTAGCCGATTAACTTACCATTTTGAAGAAATTTCGCTGCCTTTCTTGACGTCTGACCCTATACTGTAATAAAATATGAGTAGGAGATCGTTCCTATTTCATGTGTTGCTCTTCATCTCGAACATAAAATAATATTTTCAGGAGAATTCAATGAGCACCGCACCAGCTGACATCATTTTTGCGAAGAGCAGACACAGGAATGCGAACCGAATATGAACACTAGAGGGAGGCAAACACAACGGCGCGGCGATCGCGAATAGTAAAAAAAAAAAAAAAAAACAATAAAAAGAAACTAAAGATAATAAAATTAAAATAATAATAATCTATGTGTGTGTGTGTATGTGGGGCGGGGGTGGGGGGGGGGGGGGGTACTCTGTGTTCTTAACATAAAGCAACATCGAATTGGCCACCATGCACTGTCACTCTTTATTTTTGTCTGACAAAAGGAGTTCATTTTGTCTAAATAATAGGTGCTTGAGTTGGGGATATGAATTTAAGCGATATACTAATACATGCAAGAACAAGCCTTCTCCACCACCGACCTTACAAATAACCATTACAAAAAATCCTCCTAGAATCACTCATGTTGCCATAACTCCACAAACATAAAAAGTTACATTCCAAAAGTGACTTTTAAATAGCATTTTCACGTGATAATTTTTGTTGTATTTACTCATTTTCCCTGGTCAGTTATCATTTCTTTTTCTTCTTTTCTTTTTGCATATCTTACACCATTTTTATTATCGTTTTAAAACATCTCTCAGTATATAAATACAATTTTGTGAGTTTTAATTTCTCTGGATTTATAGTCTGTCATCCCTAGCTGGCATTGTTAGAATCTATATTTCATTCCCCTAGTCTGACCAGTGTACCCCCCCCCCCCCCCATACCAAGCTCCATCCATTATGTGCTCGCAGCCTGCATGGTCGTCATCCAGCCAACCATGCCACCAAGGGATGGATAACTACATTAAATTGGCTGGGTCGTTGACGAGTAGAGGTTGTCTATCCCGATCTGGAATTTGATCCGTTTTTATGGCTTCAGCGATATGGATACAGAGGGAGGAGGAGGATGGGCAGGGGTTTTCTTTCTTATTTTTCTTGTATCTTTACCCCCCCCCCCCCACCCTACTCCAAACACGCACGCACGCAATGAACACACTTACACAAAGCCCACGCATATCTTCTGTTCACCTCTTTTAATTCAATACCCAAATGCGGAGAGAGGGAAGAGAGAGAGAGAGAGAGAGAGAGAGAGAGAGAGGGGGGGGGGGGATAGAGGTGACAAATTTAAGACTTTCGTTGCCCTACCAGGACCAAAATCCAGTTCAAACCACTTGGAGCAAAACCAATTGAAACCAGTTACCAACTGGTTTTCTAATAGGGAAATTGGAACAACATTACTGGTTAAAAAGGGGCATTTATTAAAAAGGGATAGGTTCCTTATAAAAAATGAAAAAGGGGCACATATCAAGTTTAAAAGGCTAGTTATCAGAGGTGAAAAGGGGCACTTATGAGAATGAAAAAGGGGCACTAATGATAAAGGTAAATGTGCATTTGTAAAGGGGCACCGATCAGATTTTAATAGGGGTATTTATCGGAAGTGAAATGGGGCTTTTATGAGAAGGGGAAGGGGCTCTTATAAGAACCAAAAAGAGCATTTATTAGGAAGGACAAGGGGATGTGTCAAAATAAAAGGGGCATTTATAAGATGAAAAAGGCACTTATCAGGAGGGGAAGGGGCACTTGTCACAGTAAAACGAGTATCTCTCATAATTGAATAGGGTCATTTACAAGAGATGAAAAGGGGCATTTATGAGAATGAAAAGGAACTTTTTTCATAGATAAAAAGTGGCATTTTTAAGAAGGGACAGGGGCTCTTTTTTAAATGGGGACACTTCTCATAAGGAAAAGGTGCACATGTATAAGGTGCGCTTATCCGAGTTAAAAAGGGGTAGTTTTTAAAAGGGGAAGGGGCACTTTTATAAAGGAAAAGGGGAACTTTTCAAAGCAAAAGGGGAACCTCTCAGATTTGAATAGGGCAATTATCAGAGGTGAAGGGGATGCTAATCAAAAGTGAAAAGGGGCGCTTATTGTACCTGAAAAGAGAAACTTACTTGAGATTAAAAAAGGCACTTTTGAGAATGGAAAATGGACATTAATTGCAAAGGAACATGTGAACTTGTCAAAGGAAAAGGGCTACGTGCCAAAATAAAAGGGGCACGAGATAAAAAAATTCCTCTTGGTGCGACTGAACGAGCTTGACCCTGCAACCACCAAAGGTCACCAAAAATCTCGGAGGAAGCAGATCCAGAACCAGGAAGAGTCCCCGCCACGAATCGCATCTGAGGCATTAGGCTAGGAATATTGTGTTTTGAGGTCAAACAAATTGCAATAAAATATTTTTCACTGCAATGCATTTTAGTAAGGTCCCCCAAATGACAAACTATAAGTCCGAAAAAAAATCCGTGTAGTGGAAGTGACCCAACTGTATAAATCCAATATGGCCGCTATTTCAAGGATTTTCACATAGATTTGTCATATTGTTCTACTTGTATGGGCTGTTGTGGCACTAAACAAATTGTAACAAAATATTTGTCACTGCACTGCATTCTAGTAAGGTCCCTAAAATGACATACTAAAAGTCTGACCAAATCTCTGTAGTGAAAGTGTCCCTAATTTGTATAAATCCAATATGGCCTCTATTGTGAGGATTTTCAAATAGATTTTGTCATATTGTTCAACTTGTATGGGCTATTGTGGCATAAACAAATTGCAATAACATTTTTTTTTCACTGCAATGCATTCTAGTAAGGTCCCCAAATTGACATACTGAAAGTCCGACAAAATCTGTATAGTGAAAGTGTCCCTAATTTGCATAAATCCAATATGGCCGCTATTTCGAGGATTTCCACATAGATTTTGTCATATTGTTCAACTTGTATGGGCTATTGTGGCACTAAACAAATTGCAATAACATTTTTTTTCCACTGCAATGCATTCTAGTAAGGTCCCCAAATTGACATACTGAAAGTCCGACAAAATCCGTGTAGTGGAAGTGTGTCAAATTTACATGAATCCAAAATGGCCACCAATTTAAGGGTTTAATTTTCCTAGATTTGGTCAAATTATTCACCATACATACCTTTTAGCATACTTTGGGTGTACTTTGAAAGTCTAAAATGTTATTTCCTGAATTGCTTTTGTTTGCACAAGGTTTCATATACCCAGTTGCATGAGTGTTTCATTCTGCTTGATGAGATGGTTCGTGTCATCACCGACAAGAACTATGGCTTTAAACTTCTGCTGCATCACAATTAATTCCAGGAATCTGCTCCACATCCCAAGACGAAAATCCCATTGAAACCAATTGAACACCAATTGAAATTTCAATTGGTTTCAATTGGTTTCAATTGGTTCCAATTGGTCTCAATAGGTTTTAACAGGTTTCAATGGGACTTTAATAGGACTTCAGATGGTTTCAATTGGTCCAGATTGGCCCCATTGGACAAATTGGCACAAATAGGACAATAGGGTAATGTTCTACAAAATTTGCCAATTCAACATTCAATTGAAAATTGTGACATGATCCCATCATCTAATCGAAAAATTAAAAAGCACAAGTTTTATAGACCATAGTCTCAGCTATAACATACCAAAATTTGGGAGAGAATAGAGCTCAAATGAGCGAGATAGTGCTGAAAGATTGATGTCATGTAGATTCATAATGTGAACGAAATTGGCACCTTCCTTAGGCTTAACACGCAAATTAAGAAAATCTGCCAAGTTACCTGTAATCGCAATTTTGACTATGATGACGTCATCAAAATGAAAAATAATGTGTCGTGATCTTGGAGACAATTGCCTCAACTACAATATATCAACATTAGGAAGAGAATCAATCAATATTTACAGAGATACAATCAATATTCCATAAATATGCTGACGTCATAATATGCAAATTCGTATTTTGAGTTCCAAGGTCAATATGATGATGACACGATATAGTTAATGGCCAAATGAGACATGAAATCACATCTCCAAATCATACTCTATCCGAATATGAAAACAAATTGAGGGTTCTCGTGCATCCCAAAGAGCCAGAAGGGTTTTGTATAGGCATGTAATTGCCCATATATGCTATGTATTACAAGAGTTGGCGCGCACGGACATTTATCTTGAACGGACGCTCATTCCCTTATTAATGGTCATAAAGGGATAAACAAGGTATCAAATTGTTCGGGAAGAAATGAGGAATACTGTGTCAAAAAATACCCGGGATGAATTATTTTGCGTTCGGCCGTGACAAACGAAAACGCGCGCGCATGCGCGTGTGCGCGACTTTTTATAAAACGACATTGATAATAATGGCGTACGCGCGCGTTTTTTGACCTGAAATTGACCGGACTGATATTGACTTTGATCATGATAAATATGAATGAGAAATTCCTTTCCGTTATGAAGATATGATCATATTTTGATTTTCACAAAATGGCGCCTAGATGACGTTATCAGTCAAGGTCAAAGTTAAAAACCTTATTGTGCTCTTTCCTCATGCCAATGCATAATGTGCCAAATTTCAAGGCATTTGGTTGAGCCATTTTCAAGTTATCCTGATAACAAAAAAGTGGGTCGAAATAAGAAAAATATTCTAACGAAAACATAAGGTGGTCTGTATTATATACAGCCCACCTTATAAAGAGACCTCGTGACGTAATCCATAGGTGATACGTATTACTAACTACGCAAAGTTCTACAGAAATTTGCGATTTCTACTTTCAATTCAAAATTCCGGCATGATCCCAACTTCTGATCAAAAAACAAAAGACACCACTTTTATAGCCCATAGTCTCAGCTATACCATACCAAAATTTGGGAGAGAAGGGAGCTCAAATGAGCGAGATAGTGCTGAAATATTGATGTCATGTAGATTCATAATGTGAACGAAATTGGCACCTTCCATAAGCTTAACACGCAAATTAAGAAAATCTGCCAAGTTACCTTTAATCGCAATTTTGACTATGATGACGTCATCAAAATGAATGTCAATTTCTATCTCGTTGTGCTAAATAACCCGAACAATAGAATCAACAAAGTGGAATCAACTATTAAACGAATTTATCACGAGTTCTGAAATTTCAATTTGTTACTGCACGTCATAATAGTAATTAAAGAGCAGCGAAGGCGAACGATTGTCGCTAAAATTCAGAAATTGTTGCTTATATTTCTTAAATTACCATGAGACATCAAGCTTCATAGAACTATGATCGACAAACATGATATTGTTTTGAAAACAGTCTGAAAAATCTTAGGTAGAATGAATAAGAGATAATGTGGTCATGTAAACAAGTGCTTTATGTCCACGTTAATCCCCTAGTTCCAAAATCATGATTGTATTCTCTATTTATTTCAATTTAAAATAGAAATTCTAATGTTCCTTCTTTTGGCTTGATAATATTTCAGCAACGAATTGACAGTTTTGGTAGACATCTTGCAATGTATCATAGCAATACATTCTAATTGGCACATGACGTACAGTGTATACGATAATAATGATAAGAAGAAGAAGCATACAAATAGCTATAAGAATAATAACAATAACGCATACTTACTATAATAATGATTATAATTACGATATTTACTATAATAATAAATATAACAATGATAATAATAATGATTTTTATGATACTGCTGCTATTATTACTACTACAACTACAACTACTAAGAAGAAATTAATGAAGAAAAGGGGGTAGGAGAAGAATCATTTCAGCGATATAAATAAGTGAGTATATTCTCAATGATTGAGGCATACACGTGCATACACATTACATATTCCTTGGTAAGAATGAAGAAAGCGATGGAAAATGAAGGCAATGACAAACGAGAGCGACGGAGAGGGAGAGAGACAGAATATGGCCGGGTTCAAATTAAGTTTTCTTTAAATCAGACCCAGTACTGAGGATCTTTTTATGTGCCATGTTTTCGTTATTTGACGGCTTTTGACGCTACATAGAAATGCCGTCTTTTGTCACCAAATATTGTTCAAATAGCGCCGTAGAGACGATGAACACTAATGCAAAGTCGTAAGCCATGAGAATGTCAATTTATATCTCGTTCTGCTAAATAACCCGAACAATAGAATCAACCAAGTTGAATCAACTGTTAAACGAATTTATCATGAGTCATAATAGTATTAAAGAGCAGCAAAGGCGAACGATTGTCGCTGAAATTCAGAAATTGTTGCTTAGATTGCTTAAATTACCATGAGACATCAAGCTACATAGAACTATGATCGACAAATATGATATTGTTTTGAAAACAGTCTGAAAAATTGGAGGTAGAATGAATAAGAGATAATGTGGTCATGTTAACAAGTGCATTATGTCCATGTTAGTCCCCTAGCTCCAAAATCATGATTGTATTCTCTATTTATTTCAATTTAAAATAGAAATTCTAATGTTCCTTCTTTTGGCTTGATAATATTTCAGCAACGAATTGACAGTTTTGGTAGACATCTTGGATGTATCATAGCAATACATTCTTGGCACATGACGTATAGTGTATACGATAATAATGATAAGAAGAAGAAGCATACAAATAGCTATAAGAATAATAACAATAACGCATACTTACTATAATAATAATTATAATTACGATATTTACTATAATAATAAATATAACAATGATAATAATAATGATTTTTATGATACTGCTGCTATTACTACTACTACAACTACAACTACTAAGAAGAAATTAATGAAGAAAAGGGGGTAGGAGAAAAATCATTTCAGCGATATAAATAAGTGAGTATATTCTCAATGATTGAGGCATACACGTGCATACACATTACATATTCCTTGGTAAGAATGAAGAAAGCGATGGAAAATGAAGGCAATGACAAACGAGAGCGACGGAGAGGGAGAGAGACAGAATATGGCCGGGTTCAAATTAAGTTTTCTTTAAATCAGACCCATTACTGAGGGTCTTTTTATGTGCCATGTTTTCGTTATTTGACGGCTTTTGACGCTACATAGAAATGCCGTCTTTTGTCACCAAATATTGTTCAAATAGCGCCGTAGAGACGATGAACACTAATGCAAAGTCGTAAGCCATGAGAATGTCAATTAATTTATATCTCGTTCTGCTAAATAACCCGAACAATAGAATCAACCAAGTTGAATCAACTGTTAAACGAATTTATCATGAGTCATAATAGTATTAAAGAGCAGCAAAGGCGAACGATTGTCGCTGAAATTCAGAAATTGTTGCTTAGATTGCTTAAATTACCATGAGACATCAAGCTACATAGAACTATGATCGACAAATATGATATTGTTTTGAAAACAGTCTGAAAAATTGGAGGTAGAATGAATAAGAGATAATGTGGTCATGTTAACAAGTGCATTATGTCCATGTTAATCCCCTAGTTCCAAAATCATAATTGTATTCTCTATTCATTTCTCCTATATAATTTATTTCAATTTATAGTAGAAATTCTAATGTTTCTTCTTTTGGCTTGATTATTTCAGCAACGAATTGACAGTTTTGGTAGACATCTTGGATGTATCATAGCAATAAATACGTGGCACATGACGTATTGTGTATACGATAATTATTATCAGAAGAAAAAGCATACAAATAACTATAAGAATGATAATAAAAAATATGCTTTATAATAATGATTATAATTACGATATTTACTATAATTATAAATACAACAATGATTATTATGATACTGCTGCTATTACTACTCCAACTACTACTACTAGGAAGTAGAAGATGAAGAAGAACGGGGAGGAGGAGAATCGTTTCAGCGAAATTAGTGGTTATATTCTCTATATAATTATGATTGAGGCATAGACTCAAATTTAAATTATAATCAAACAGGCATCTGAAGTTTTTAGATGCTTACTATTTGCTTCATGTTGTTGAGAATCGCCCCCGGCTGGATCGCACCCTGCTTCCCTGAATCAACAAACAAACTTTGAGAAAAGATTTTGTCTCCCTTAAATTCAAAGTCGTTTTACAAACTTTTGACCATCGAATAATATCCGCATTCATTCAGGCTAATTGTTTATCGTGTATTTTGTAGAAAGATACATACCCTCGAGTAATTTAAATAACGTTGGAAATTTGGAATTGAATTGGGGCCTTGAGCAAAGAATACACGTTAAGATGACCAAAAGTGCGAGGTAGTTTCCACTGCCTGTGGGATCATAAAATATGTCATCTAAATCGTTTGCCTGTAGGTCGGGAGTATCAAAGGTCGATAAATTTAAGATCAGACCAGCGAAGGGTCATTTTATCTAATTTTGATCTGACAAATTTGAAGCATAAAAAAACCCAAAAGCAGTTAGAGATGTTGAGTTGGTGTTAGAGTTTAAATTTGCTTATGGAACGCTCTTAGCGGAACCACGTAGGAAATAACTTCCTCGACAATCAATCACGGGATCAATCAATCAAAAACACCCAAACACTTTCTCAATCGATTTGAATTGCGAAATCAGACGAGGAAAACTTTGGTTTATTTAAATGGTATGATCCATTGTATATTTAGTGGTAACAAATGTACAATCAATAATGACAACCTTAAGTGGTGGTCTACTTGTCTTGCGGCAGACTGCCCCGAAGTACAAGTAGTATGGTCCTGGCTTCGAACCTAAAAATGACTAACAAAGTATAGCCAGGGGCGTCGCCAAAGGGGGGGGGGTGTGGGGGGGTGCGACACCCCCCACCTGTCAGGATATTGTCGGTAAAATTGCGCTGCCGTCGGGAAAAAGAGAAAAGGGGGAGGGAAAAAAAGAGGGAAAAAAAGAGAGGGAAAAAAAGAGAGGGGAAGAGAAAGAAAAGAAATAAAGAAAAGGAAAAGAAAAGAAAGAAAGGAAAAAAAAAGGAAAGAAAGGAAAAGAAAGGAAAGAAAAGAGAAGAAAGAAAGAGAAAAAAGGAAAAGAGGGGGGAGAGGAAAGAAAGGAAAAGAAAGAAAAGAAATAAAAGGAAAAAAAGAAGAAAAAAGAGTGAAAGGGAAACAAAAGAAACGGGGGATGAAAGAGAGGAGAGAGAGGGGAGGTAAGAGTCTGAGAGAGGAGGAGTGGGAGTAAAAGAGAAAAGGGGGTTGTTGGGTGGAGTCGTCTCGTCGAGCCTGGGGAGCAAGAAAGATACGAGTAAATATGTTGCTGTGTCGGGTCAGCTGTGTCGGTATTCTTGCTCGATCCTAATCAATGCATAAGTTTGAAGTCGGTGAGATGTATATTGTCGGTCGGCCGACAAGTTTTTTTCCCTACGAACTGCGACTTCTTATCCGCTGTGACGACTTCGAGAGTGACTACAACTACAATACTTGTATTTTCTCGAAGTTTCAGTTTCCTATAATATCAGCTAAAGAAATCAGAGGTTTAAAATTTTCGGGGAAACTAAATTCAAACAAGGTTTAAGAGTCAACAACGGTACGACGAATCATTTTCCTTTCTTTATATTGCGATGAAACGCCAAAAATTCCGCGCTTCGCGCGGAAGGGGAAACTTCATTTAGACGAATCAAGAACGGTACAATGAATCGTCTTCTGTCTCTAATAATTTAAGGAAACGTCAAAGCTTCCGCGCTTCGCGCGAAAGTGGGATACTGAATTCAGACAAACAGGGCTTACTAAAAGTCGAAAACGTTACAACGAATCGTGTTCTTTCTCTAATAATTTGAGGAAACGTCAAAGCTTTCGCGCTTTGCGCGAGAGGGGGAAACTGAATTCAGATGAATAGGGCTTAATAATAATAAGATTCGAAAACGGTATGTGGAAACGTCTTCCTTTCTCTATATTGTGATGAAACGCCAAAAATTTCGCGCTTCGCGCAAAAGGGGAAAACTTCATTTAGACGAGTCGAGAACAGTACGACGAATCGTCTTCTTTCTCTAATAATTTAAGGAAACGTCAAATCTTCCGCGTTTCGCGCGAGAGGGGGAAACTGAATTCAGACAAAATTAATAGCGCTCATTTAGAGTCGAAAACGGTACAACGAACCGCGTTCTTTCTCTAATAATTTAATAAAACCAAAACTTCCGCGCTTCGCGCGGGAGGGGGGAAGCTTCATTCAGATTAAGATTAAGAGTCGAGAACAGTACACCGAATCGTCTGATTTTCTCATAATGTAAGGAAAAGTCAAAGCTTCCGCGCTTCGCGCGAGAGGGGGAAACTGAATTCAGACAAAATTAATAGGGCTTATTTAAAGTCGAAAACGGTACAACGAATCGTGTTCTTTCTATAATGATATGAGGAAACGTCAAAGCTTTCGCGCTTCGCGCGAGAGGGGGAAACTGAATTCAGATGAATAGGGCTTATTAAGAGTCAAAAACGGTACGACGAATCGTCTTCTTTCTCTAATAATTTAATGAAACGTCAAAACTTCCGCGCTTCGCGCGGGAGGTGGAAGCTTCATTCAAATTAGGATTAAGAGTCGAGAACAGTACACCGAATCGTCTGCTTTTTCTCATAATTTAATGAAACGTCAAAGCTTCCGCGCTTTGCGCGGGGGGGGGGGGAATACTGAATTCAGAAAAGGATAAACAGTCGAGAATGGTACAGCAAATCGTCTTCTTTTTTTTATAATAATTTAATGAAACGTCAAAGCTTTCGCGCTTTGCGCGGGAGGGGGGGGGGAAACTTCATTCAGCCTAGGATTACCAGTCGAAAACGGTACAATTAATCGTCTTCTTTTCCTAATAATTTAAGGAAACGTCTAAGCTTCCGCGCTTCGCGCGGGAGGCTCATCACCCACACCCCCTTATGAGCGCGCTTTTAAGTGATTCTCTTGCTCACTACCGCCCCTCCCTAAAATAAGATCCTAGCTCCGCGCCTGCATTAAAATATATAGCTATGATGCTGACTAAATTTAAGAAATAATTCGTATATTAATGTCGTCGAGGAAAATGACCATTTTGCGCATATGCAAGTACTATAGATAGTCCATAGGAAAAACAATTTAGCCTTCGGCCACAGGTTTATAGGGTTGACTTTGTAGATATTGGAAATTTAATTTTGTCGGTAATTGGTGGCTACTTTTGTCGGTAATCGTTGGCCTCTACACCCCCCCCCCCCCACTGAAAAAGGTCTAGCGACGCCCCTGGATAGTAGTTATTTTTTTTTTTTAATACTCGTGTTGAGACCATGTCAAAAGTGTAGTTAACTACGGTCAGACCGTTGTTTGATTTGTGGTAAAACCATGGTTTAACCATGTTTTTATAACTATGGTATCAGAACAATTCTAAACCATGGTTTAACTATGGTTTCGTAACCGTAGTTTGTCAACCTCGGTAAAACCATCGTTTTAACTATAGTTTCGTTACCATGGTTTTCAACCATGGCAAAACCATGGTTTGCACATGATTTCTTTACCATGGTTTTTGTATCTTGGTAGAACTTTAAAAAATGGTTTCGTTACCTAGTTTTTTGTACAGTTGTAAAACTATGGTTAAACCATGGTTTCATAGCCGTGGTTTTTCAACCGTGGTAAAACCATGGTTTCATCCACGGTTCAATAGCCATGGTTTTTCAACTGTGGTAAAACCATGGTTTTTAACCATGGTTTAGTTACAGTGGTTTTCGACCATGGCAAAACCATGGTTTCCCCATGGTTTATTAACCATGGTTTTTTTAGCAATGGTTATCCAATGGTTCAACCATGGTTCAATAGCCGTGGTTTTTGTACCGTGGTAAAACCATGGTTTCGTCCATGGTTCAATAGCCGTGGTTTTTCAACCATGGTAAAACCATGGTATTTTAGCAATGGTTATCCAATGGTTCAACCATGGTTTTGTTACCATGATTTTTGTACCGTGGTAAAACCATGGTTTTAAGCATGGTTTCTTAACCATGGTTTTTTAACGATGGTTATTTAATGGTTAAACCATGGTTAAAAAACCATCGTTAAAAACCCACGTTAAACCATGATATTGCCACGGTTAAAAAACTATGGGTTTTGAACTATTGTAAAACCATGGTATAACATGGTTCAATAACAGTGGTTTTTCAACGTTGGCAATATCGTTGTTTAACCATGGTTTCTTAACCATAGTTTTTTTAACCATTGTAATACAATGGTTTAACTATGGTTTCATTACTATGGTTTTAGTACCATAGTTAAACCATGGTTTATTTATGGTTTTGTTACCATGGTTTTTGAACTGCTGTAAAACTATGGTTTAACCATGGTTTTGAAACCGTGGTGTAATAACTGTGGTTTAACCACGGTTTAACCATAGTTTTTAAACCATAGTTTATTAACAGTGGTAAAACCATGGTTTAACCATTGTTTAACCATGGTTATGTTGGTAAAACCATGGATACTCACGGTTGGATCCTGAAAACAGTCGATCCATTGTAAAACCATGGGTGAACCATCCCAGATAGCAAAATATATGGGGCCCATATGGGTTACTTGTGGGCTTATCTGGGCTAAAATGTGGGCCCCATATGGGTTGCCCATGTGGGCTATGTATGGTCCCATATGGGCCCATCTGGGCCCCTTGTGTTTTTTGCACCGTACACCCCGTCTGGGGCCCATATGGGCCAGGGTTACACGTGGGGTAAATATGGGCAGGCCCATATCGTACCCATGTAAACCATATGTGGCCCATTTGGGCTATGTATGGGCCCATATGGGCCCCACTTGGCCAATCTGGGACCCATATGTACACCCTATGTGGGCCCATTTGGGCCAAGTGGGTTTAGTGTGGGTTGAATATGGGCAGGCCTACATTGCTCGCATATGGGCCCCATATGGGTTGCCCATGTGGGCTATGTATGGCCCCTCTTGGCCCATCTGGGACCCATGTGTTTTTTGCACCGTACACCCGTCTGGGGCCCATATGGGCCAGGGTTTCGCGTGGGGTAAATATGGGCAGGCCCACATCGTACCCATGTAAACCATATGGGGCCCATTTGGGCTATAAGAGGGTTTTTATATGGGATCCATATGGGCCAAGTGGGTTTGATATGGTCCCATATGGGCCAATGTAGTTCTGAATGGGCTTCATATTGTTTAAATGGGTTCTATTTTTACCCAGTTGAATTCATTTATCCCATTTTAATTTCCAGGGTTACCAGTTGGGTTTAACTGGGCCAGTCGTACCATTTGGCACAACTTTCAAACAGTTGAAAGCCCCAATTAGCAGATATAATTAGTACGTTATGTAACACTTGTACTAATTAATTTTGTCAATGGCAGCAACACATCGCAACGTACACGCACCCCATATTCATTATGCAAATTAGGGGGTTGTTTGTGGGTTTTGGGTGGGAAGGTCCATCTGGTATACATCTGGTTTTTAGCTGGGCCCGGCCGATGCTCGATGTGCAACTTTCACCACCAAAAAACCCACATGGGGCCCACATGGGGCCCATATGTGTTGGTACTTGTGGGTTCTGGATGGGAAGGCCCATCTGGTATACATCTGGTTTTTATATGGGCCACGTGGGATCCGTATACCTGTGGGTTCTTTGTGGGAAGGCCCATCTGGTATACATCTGGTTTTCAGCTGGGCGAAGACAATGTTCGACGAGCGATTTTCACCACCAAAAACCCACATGGGGCCCATATGGGGCCCATATGTGTCGGTAGTTGTGGGTTCTGGGTGGGAAGGCCCATCTGGTATACATCTGGTTTTATATGGGCCACGTGGGATCCGTAAACCCGTGGGTTCTGGGTGGGAAGGCCCATCTGGTATACATCTGGTTTTCAGCTGGGCGAAGACAATGTTCGACGAGCGATTTTTACCACCAAAAACCCACATGGGGCCCATATGGGGCCCATATGTGTCGGTAGTTGTGGGTTCTGGGTGGGAAGGCCCATCTGGTATACATCTGGTTTTTATATGGGCCACGTGGGATCCATAAACCTGTGGGTTCTTTGTGGGAAGGCCCATCTGGTAAACATCTGGTTTTCAGCTGGGGGAAGACAATGTTCGACGAGCGATTTTCACCACCAAAAACCCACATGGGGCCCATATGGGGCCATATGTGTCGGTAGTTGTGGGTTCTGGGTGGGAAGGCCCATCTGGTATACATCTGGTTTTTATATGGGCCACGTGGGATCCGTATACCTGTGGGTTCTTTGTGGGAAGGCCCATCTGGTATACATCTGGTTTTCAGCTGGGTGAAGACAATGTTCGACGTGCGATTTTTACCACCAAAACCCACATGGGGCCCATATGGGACCCATATGTGTCGGTAGTTGTGGGTTCTGGGTGGGAAGGCCCATCTGGTATACACCTGGTTTTTAGCTGGGCCCAGCCAATGCTCGACGTGCGATTTTAATTCACCACCAAAAACCCACATGGGGCCGACATGGGGCCCATATGCGTGGGTTCTGGGTGGGAAGGCCCATCTAGGCCCCATATGGGTTTTATATGTTTCTATCTAGGCTCAGTCGATCCATAATTATGCCACTTCGCCCATATAGATACCACATGGGGCCCATATGGTTTACTTATCTGAGTTCTAGGTGGGAAAACCCATATGGGCACCATATGGGTTTTATATGTTTCTATCTGGGCTCAGTCGATCCACAATTATGCCACTTCGCCCATATAGATACCACATGGGGCCCACATGGTTTTATTATCTGGGTTCTAGGTGGGAAAACCCATATGGGCCCCATATGGGTTTTATATGTTTCTATCTGGGCTCAGTCGATCCATAATTATGCCACTTCGCCCATATAGATACCACATGGGGCCCATATGGTTTTATTATCTGGGTTCTATGTGGGAAAACCCATATGGGCCCCATATGGGTTTTATATGTTTCTACCTGGGCTCAGTCGATCCATAATTATGCCACTTCGCCCATATAGATACCACACGGGGCCCATATGGTTTTATTATCTGGGTTCTAGGTGGGAAAACCCATATGGGCCCCATATGGGTTTTATATGTTTCTATTTGGGCTCAGTCGACCCTGAAATAAGACCACATCGCCGATATAGATACCACATGGGGCCCATATGGTTTTTATTATCTGGGTTCTAGGTAGGACAAACCATATGGGCCACATATGGGTTTTACATGGTACATATGGGCCCCAGTAGGCCCACATGATTCCCATATTGGCCCCAGATTCTTTGCTATCTGGGATGGTATTACCATGGTTATGATGGTAAAACCATGTTTTTTTTTTACAAGGGATAGAATTGATCTCTAGGATTCATGTCAATCATGGGGAGAAACAAAAAAAGATGACAGTCCAGGGTAGTTGTTTACCGTTGTTTACCATCTGAATCGTTCCGGGCCTTGGGAACCGCAGTATATAGATAATCTTGAACAACACATCAAGGTAATAAATGCTGGATCATCTGTTCCCCGATTCACAATCGGCTGGTAAACCAGAGGTTGTACAGTTGTAGATGCATTGAAGTATTCAATGTTGATACGTCCAACAGTAGCATTGTCCTCAGCGGATACCGTTTATCTAGCCCAAGACGTACGGGGTCTATTCGCTATTCATAAGGACCGCTATTTATAACGTGTAAATTCCCGTACTTCCGGGTCCGCTATTCATAATGGCAAAAGAGGGTCACTATTCATAATGAAATAAGGTTCGTTAATCATAAGGACCGCTATTCATAACGTGAGATGAGGGTCGCTATTCATGATTCATATTAAGGGTCATTAATCATAAGGACCGCTATTCATAATATGAAATCAGGGTCGCTATTCATAAAACGACGAGAGGGTCGCTATTCATAATACGAAATAAGGTTCATTACTTATAAGGGTCGCTATTGTGCAATTCCACGGTAACGGAAGGACACTCAGACAAGATTTTTGAACTTCAGGTTCATACTAAAAGAACTGTTTTATTAGTATAAGATGTGAAACAGTACAGATATAATACCTATATAAGTGCCTTTAATTCTCCCCAAAAAAATTATCATTATAGTTAAGTAGTTTAAGAATGTGCATATTAATTATCTCGGTAACGGAAGGACATAAAAATGGACATGGTTTTTCCAGTTAATTAGTGTTTAGCCAAACTTTGTGAAGTTGATGAAGCTTTCCACTTGACTGAAACAAATTTTGTTCCCCATAGTTTAATACATACTAATAAAACATTTCTTTTAGTATGAACCTGAAGTTCAAAAATCTTGTCTGAGTGTCCTTCCGTTACCGTGGAATTGCCCTATTCATAACACGGGAAGTGGGTCGCTATTCATAATATGAAATGAGGGTCGCTATTCATAATAGGAGAAGAGGGTCCCTATTCATTATAGGAGAAGAGGGTCGCTATTCATAATAGGAAATGAGGGTCGCTATTCATAATAGGAGAAGAGGGTCGCTATTCATAATAGGAGAAGAGGGTCGCTATTCCTAATAGGAGAAGAGGGTCGCTATTCATAATAGGAGAAGAGGGTCGCTATTCATAATAGGAGAAGAGGGTCGCTATTCATAATAGGAGAAGAGGGTCGCTATTCATAATAGGAGAAGAGGGTCGCTATTCATAATAGGAGAAGAGGGTCGCTATTCATAATAGGAGAAGAGGGTCGCTATTCATAAAAGGAGAAGAGGGTCGCTATTCATAATACGAAATGAGGTTCGCTATTCATAATAGGGGAAGAGGGTCGCTATTCATAATAGGAGAAGAGGGTCGCTATTCATAACAGGAGAAGAGGGTCGCTATTCATAATAGGAGAAGAGGGTCGCTATTCATAAAAGGAGAAGAGGGTCGCTATTCATATTACGAAATGAGGTTCGCTATTCATAATAAGAGAAGAGGGTCGCTATTCATAATAGGAGAAGAGGGTCGCTATTCATAAAAGGAGAAGAGGGTCGCTATTCATAATAGGAGAAGAGGGTCGCTATTCATAAAAGGAGAAGAGGGTCGCTATTCATAAAAGGAGAAGAGGGTCGCTATTCATAATAGGAGAAGAGGGTCGCTATTCATAAAAGGAGAAGAGGGTCGATATTCATAATACGAAATGAGGTTTGCTATTCAATATAGGAGTAGGGGGTCGCTATTCATAATGCGACGAGAGGATCGCTATTCAATATACCGAAAAAGTCAAAATTACATAAGCAATAAACTAAATGTTAATAAGAAAGCGACATAATGGACACCCCATGGCTACAGCGTAGGCCGGGGGGGGGGTGGGGTAGGCCACATGGTCCCAAACATTTTAAGAAAATATTTATTGAAAACTCACATTTCTGAAGAAAGAAAGGCGTGCCTAAATAATGAACGTGTCCCATCATTCCGGTCACCAGCCCCCCCCCCCCTCTCCCCCCTGCCCCCCCTCTCCCACCCCCTGCCCCCTCTCCAATTCGGCCCACCCTCCCGGCAGTATTCCGGCGACAATTCTCGTCCAAGTAGTTCATAGATGGCGTAGCCTGTGTGTGTTTAAGGGTGAGGGCGGTGGGGTTGTATCAGTGTTGCCTTCAAGGGGTCGATCTATCATGTATCTTATCCTCAGCAAAGAAAGAAAGCGACAGAGAGGGGGTTATAAGGACTTAAGTTATATACCATATTCAAGCTTTTCGTAAATATACAATGTCGCACGACATATTTTCCATATAAGTAAGGAAATTAGATACTCAGAATCAGATATGATTTTTTTTTTACCGTAAGACATTATGTAAACGGTTGCATCCCCTGTATTGTGTATTTTTAAAAAATAATTTACGTTTTAGCTTTGATAATAATAGACATCCCCATAATCTAGCTCATATATTCCCCCGCTACAGCGGTGAAAACAAGAAAACACACATAATCCTATCGTCATTTGTCCCGCTCGTCGGAAATCTTGCCCCACCACCCTGCACCCCCCCCCCGACTGAGCTTATCGTGGCTACGCCACTGACACATTAAGTAGAAAAAGCATGCTCATTATTATAGCCATTTAAGGACTTAGTTTGCTATTTTAAGAAACTAGTAATTGTTTATACGAAAAAAATATTTTTGTAGAAATTAACTTTTAGTACTTATGGAACTACAAATTATATAGCCTTAGTCAGATCCAGGCACACAGAAGCTCTTCAATTTCAGCCAATGAAGAGTTTCAAGATTTCAGTTTTCCATGAATTATCATGCCTCAGGATACTAATAATCATATTAATTAACCTAACTTGATTTATCCAAAAACTTGATCTCCTGAAACGTTCTGAATATCGAAAACAAACGGAGTTTGACCGGACTATTAGCCTATACACTGTGAAAAAGTTGGGCAATATTGTTTAAATTGGTGTGGGGTCCAGGGGCAAAGCCCCGGTAAGGGTCAAGGAAGCTCTCGTGTTTTAAGCATTAAAATAAGGTCAGATGAGCTTCCAGGGGCCTGCCTACGAGCCTTTGGTGGGGTCTGCATGCCCCCGGAAGCTCGGGGGTTTTAGGCATTTAATTACGGTCAGATGAGCATATTTTGATACCTCATTTGTGAAACCGGCAGGTCACTTTTCTTTCTTTCTTTATATTTCCCCATTAACATACTTTTTCAAAAGGGTGTGTGTGTGTGGGGGGGGGGGGGTCAAACCCTGACACGTTAGCTACTAAATTAACATATTTTTTGCCCGAATATAAATTTTGGAATTAGTCACTTTTCAACAAACGCATACAAAAGTATGATTTACAAAAAGTGAAACAAATCCCGGAAACTTGGAAAATCGTTTTATTTCAGCAACATTTTTAAATCACTGGTATCGAATTAAAAATAAACCACGTTTCAAATTTGGGGGTAACTACCCCCAAGCCCCCCCCCACACCCTCCATCAGTACGACAGTGCTTGTTATTATTCAAAGATTACCACAGACTATCTATACATCTGTCATTCTGAAATCAAGCTAATCAACAGTCTTTTTTAACCAACCAACAACTAATTCGTTCTCGGGTTTGGGCAGGCAGAGACCCAGAGTGTGTTTCATTATCTACTGAATTTAAAGGCAAATTAACGAAATCAGTGAATTGTTTTTATATTGCTACTCGTTACTATTGGTTCTTATCAATTTGATTTTTTTAAATACCACTACTGTACAAAAATCACCACCTAATTAGCCTAATTAAGTACCTGCTGAACTTAAAGAATATACTTCAATATGTTTGTATGAAATATATAACTTTTAAATCTCCTTAAAACTGTGATACTCAAAACATGCTTATTGAAACCTTTGAATTCAAAGCAGAAAGTATGTGAAATGGAAAACTGCACATTACAACAAAACATAATACATTCATCAGTTTTTAGTCAGTGTCCCCCAAACAACTTGGGACGGAATATACATACGTATTTTACCACACCCTGTTTGCTGTTATGTGAGATTCTTGTCTGTTTTATATTCACCTGAAAATCACAAAATTCTGACACAGCATCATATCTATAATTGCGTCCAGAAGGACCAGACCAGAACCAGAAATGTCCAGAAAGATTCAAGAGAGACTAAACCCTAGGAAAAGGCTTTGATAACAAGGGATGACTCAAATGGGACATAAAATGGGTAATCTCATCTGTCAGTGAAATTTCTCTATAGAATGTTATTATGGATGTGTAGGGTATAATCATGTTGCCCTGGATTCAGTTAGTGCCTTGGCTTGTGAAGAGACCAATCCACAAGAACATCTCTCAGATTTAAGTCATCAGTAAGCTCGGACCGACATTATACATCTCACAGAGTTCTAACTTCTGCATTGATATAGTACACACTCTAAAAAATGTTGGGCAAAAAAATTCCCAATTTTTACCCAACATGAGCGCGATTATGTGTCCAACCAACTGTTGGGTAAATTAAAGATTTTGCATGATTTACCCAGTGTTGGATAAAAAGAAAATACCCAACTTTTAGCCAACAAACATTTACCCAATCAGAAATTCGCCTCATTCTCACCATAATATGTAGCATATTAGACACTAGTTGGGCAAATGAAAAATAACCCAATTATCGGACAAAATTTGCCCAAATTCGCTTTACCCAGTAACATCTGCCCAACTTTTTTTTACAGTGGCATGAGGATCGAGCGAGAATTCCGACACAGCCGACCAGACACAACGACATATACGGGTATCTTAATGTTTTTTTGTCTTTTCTTTCTTTCCTTTTCTTTTGATTCTTTTCTTTCCCTCCACCTTTTCTCATTTTTTCACGATGGCAGCGCAATTTTACCGGCAATAATATAGGTGGGGGGAGGGTGGTGTCGCACCCTACACACCCCTTGTTAGCGACGCCCCTGGGTACAACACTAAATTAAGTCTATTCCACGAAAGTTCCTTTTCAACTCTTATGTGGTTTCTCCTCCTCTTTCCACTTCTCATCCACCTTTTTCTTTTTCCTTAATCTCTCTCTCTCTCTTTAAATCTATTTCCTTTCCTTTCATTACCCTTTTACTCTTTACTTTAGAAATTAAATTCATAATTCAAATCCTTTGTTCGATCTAATACACTTGATAAACATTCTGTTTGAATATCAGCATTCGGTTTATAATTCACCCCCCCCCGTTCTCTCTCTCTTACTCTCTCAGACTATCTTTGACTCTTATCCTTTCTCCTCTATTTCTATCTTTGTCTCTCTTCCATTTCCCTCTTCTCACATTTTATCTCTCTTCCCTCTCTCTTTCTCTCTCTCTTCTCCCTAGCATCCTAATATTTTTTTACCACATAATTTCTTTGTTTAATTCAAATCATGTTGTTTCGCTTGTTTTTGGAGTAATTCATCTAAACATAATTTTCTTTTGACATGAGATTGACTTCTACTGAGACAATAACTGCATTCAAGCTTCATGAGTTGTATCTGAAAAAGTCAATAAGTTTTATTTTTCTCACGTACACAATCACAGGAGAAAGAAGAAAACATGTACTGTAAAAGTGAAACACATAAATATTAACTTTTGCACTACAACAACAAAAAGGGAAAAATAAAAATTCCTTCTTTTTATCCCTGAATACCACCACAATGTGAAGACCATTAAAAGGCCCCTGCAACCCAAGCATTTTTTGAGGGTGGTGTGCTAGAAAATGATTTGGAAAGAAAATAAAAATTATGAAACATATTTTAGATGTTTCAATAACAAAATATATGTTGTATGCATCCCTTCACTGGAATAAACTTGCATTATCGTTAATCTTGGATTTAAATTATAGATCTTGCAATAATTTTTTTTCAGGAAGATATTCTCCAGGATGACATACATTCACGCTCTATAGACACTTTGATAGATCAAGAAGTAATACATGTATTGTACCTTGTAAATACATGTACACAAAATAATACAAAATTGTCTGGAAAGCAAGGCTTTGAGAACCAGAAAAGAAAAAGTAGGCACTTCAAGTAATTCAAACTGATTTTTTTTTTTTAAAGTCTTGGGAAAGATATATGACAGTGGCATCCAAATATTTGAACAGTTCAAAGTTAGTCTCACTACAATAGAAAATGATGTTATTTCTTATACATCAACCATACTAGGCTTGCACATAGGAAGTACATGTACATTTATATTCCATACCTTTTCTATGAGACTCCAAGTACAGTATAGCTACTGTGATATAGACTTATTCCCTTTTGTGCAGAGCAACTGCAGGATTTAGAGTTTTTAAATTTGTACATTTTGCATTCTATTTTTTGAATTGACAAGGGATACTGGCAAATTCAGTGCATGAAATAAATGATGTATGGCTGTCTTACGTATTGCATTGCAGTTAACATGTCATCACTTATGTTAGCAAAAAGAAAAATATCTTTAGAACATGTGTTTACCTTAGTAATGGAAATTAATGCTCAACATTGTGAAAGTTATTTAGTCCCACAGAAAAGGAATGTATTATATTAGGTATAAGCAACGCTTATTCTATTTTAAAAAAAATAGACTATATCTTTGTACATCTCTACCAGTACTGCCATGTTACCAAGGATCAATTTACACTAGTGGAAATATGAGACTGCTCTAGGTTTCTGCAATATTATGCGGTTATCATGTAAACAGCAAGTTAACAGCAAGTTGGAAAAATATTTTTGTATTATATTTACAATTCAGCAACTTGGTATGAAAAAGGTAGGATTACTTTATCCTTGTCATAAATATGCATGAAAATACTTTTAATACATACATATATAGATGATACATACATGATCTCTGATTCTCTATCAACTGATTATTCAAACCAAACATATTATATTGTTTGAATAAATGAAATTCGAAGTCTCTAGAGGACGCCCATGTGTCAGTGGCAACGTTACCAAAGGACCAAGAGCAACTTAAACCAGCGGAAATATGAGACTGCTCTAGGTTTCTGCAATATTATGCGGTTATCATGTAAACAGCAAGTTAACAGCAAGTTGGAAAAATATTTTGCACAGTGAAATTTCAAGGTCGTCATTTGTGCCAACTTTGATAAAAAACTGTTTTATAACTATAGAAAAATAAACACTCAGCGATTACATATCCCTGAAAAACTGACAATATGTGTAGTATGTGTATTCCAATAAACTGTACTGCCCTTTTCCACACATGCATGGCCCAAATTCTCTTCAGTGACTCAACTTTAGTCCGGGCTTAAAAGAAAGAAATCCCCAGCAACCAGTTCAACCACTTCACATCTGTGAACTTTCACTATCCCGTAGATGGTAGTCATGTGCAACCAAATATATTGTGATTGTTTCTTTTCATTATTCAAACAATCCCACTAGTTCTGTCTATAGACATCAGGACAATTAAAAAGTTGCTTGAAATTCACACATGTCAGTGGAATTAAAAAATCACATAGATGGTTCTCATGCACCAACTCTGATCCTTTCTTCAAAAGTCATGGGTGGCATGCATAATAGCTCCCCAGTATTGTGCCAGGTTGTGGCCCCCCTCCTGCAGACTTGTACGTAGTCTTATAATCCTGCGGTCCATTCTCCTCCACTTTCGCTTGATCTTCGGGGGCAGGTCCCCCCGCATGGCCTTATCCAGGGCCACCTCTGTCCGCTTCCCCTCCTTCTTCATGCGTCGAATGACAGTCCATAGGGAGGGATGGGCCTGCCCCACCTGTTTATTCCATCTACTGTGGAAACCTGAAACAAAAATGTACTTTGAATGAACTGCGTGCATGCAGAACATATGTCTGCACCTTAGTGATGGTGGACTGTATAATCATAATTAACAAGTTGTATACCAGTTTGCATACAGTACTCTAGTGACTTTTGACCTTATAAATCATGACCCCAAAATCTAAGCACTTTATAGGTTCCTCATCAGTACTATACACATTTGTATCTCTTTTAAGGAAATATTAGTAATTTTAAAGTTTTGTACACAAATAATGAAAACAAAATTTCAGGCTGACACTCAAGGACCAAAGGTTAATTGTATTATTATAGGTTCGTTTTTTGAAAATGTGGTAAAAAAGCGAGTTGTGTGGTGAAATCTTCATGGATAATTGCGGAAGGGGAGGGGTGGAGGCATTGTGGCCCCATCCATGGCCTCATTAAGATTAGGACATAAACGCAATTAATATTCCAAAGTTAATGGATTACTTTAGGCATATACTGTACAGGACAAATGGCAACCTGTCATTTCTGTCATAGTATAAAAGATCAATTTCCTGATATTACTGTTCTGATAAGGAATGAGTAGGGGGTGCGTTGGGTGACAGGGCACCCCCTTCCAATTCTAGAAGGTCCACTTTGGTCTCGTTGACCCCCCCCCCCCTTAAAAAACATTTTGACGACAGACACCCCCCCTCCCTGCTTACCAAAGATTTTGACAACCCCCCCCCCCCCCCCCCCCTCTCCATCCCCTGCTTGCACGACTCATCTAGTGGTCTCTGACCTGTTTTGGTAAATTAGGCACCCCCTCCCCCTTGTAAAACCCTGGCTATGAGCCTGTAATGTAATGAAAACAAACAATGACAATATCTAAGGAAACAAATGGGCTATACTCCTAGTGAAATTTAACAGACCTAAAATTGTTAAAGTGCAAGTCCACTTCAAAAATAACTTACTTTCAATAGAAGCAGCAAAATCAGACAAACCAATCAAAAAAAGTTTGAGCAAAAATCGGATATATAAAGAAAGTTATGATTTTTTTTTTAAAGTATGTAAAACTATAGAACAATGGAAATCACTACACAAACTTGCCAATTTGTTTATCAGTTTGTGACGTCATGTCCTCACTATTTATTAATTGCTTCATATAATTTAATCCCATTAATTTCTTTTTTTTCCCTAAAAACTAACAATTTCCCCATGCCTTTGACCAGGTTACATGATTTGTATCATATTGCATACATGACATTGCACAAAATCTTTTATGAACTTTGAAGATATGATACTATTTACGTCATGAATTACAGGCTTAATTTGACCTCTGAATTACCTTAGATGAAGTGGGTGTAGTGACAAACTTTGATTATTCATTGTGCCTATGTGGGGTCATATATTTTTATTAAAAACATTCATTGTATTCTGCACATTATAAGCTTTCCATCGATATTATAATGAAACTATTATTGGGTGTTCAACTTTAAAGTTCTACAATGAATGACTATGAGTGAGGCATCAAGCTTTATCACTGGATATCACACAATCAATAAAAGCTTTCAGGTCTAACTTAGTTGAACGTGATGAGTCATTAGCATGCAATGTATGCTTCTGTTTGTCACCTCTCTAAAGTAAACTGATGCAATGAGAACAACTTTAACCAATCCAATTACCATGAGGATAATGTTAGGTACAGGCTGTACCACTACATAGCCCTACCAGCAGCTCTTGTGTATGTACGGATACTCATAAGGGCCAGTTTTTCTGAAGATTTTTGTTTGAGTTTTTTCAAACTAAAATGACATGATATTTGTGTTGCGTATTACAATATATTTGTCTAGTGCATCATCTGCTATTAAAGGTGATAAATTGAGCATAAATTACATGTTGAATTGTGTGGGTGTAGGTCTGCGGGGGAATTGTTTCAGGTATGTGATGTACCTGTAGTATATGGGTATTTTAGTTGATACAAAATATACAGCACTTCTCCAACACCTTTAGTGCCACAACAGCCTATACAAGTTGAACAATACGACAAAATCTATGTGAAAATCCTTGAAATAGCGGCCATATTGGATTTATGCAAATTAGGGACACTTCCACTACTTGGATTTTTCCGGACTTTTTGGTAGCCATTAAGGGGACCTCTCTGATATGCATTGCAGTGAAAAAAAATCTTTATTGCAATTTGTCTGACGTTTACCTAAAAAATGTAATAACTTTCATAGCCTACATGGAGTGGGGAGGTCCAACAGGCAAGCATCCATTCGCTATGTAACCAAGAGGAGATTGGTGGTCCAACAGGCAAGCATCCATTCGCTATGTAATCAGAGGAAATTGGTGCAGTATTGTTGCAAGGAACTGCCTGCCCCTATGGTGCATTTTTGTATGACTGAATCTGGGACCCGTTTCACAAGGCCTTTTTTCAATGACAAATGTGATATGACAAAATCAGTGACAAATCTGTTGATTGCCAATCAGAAGCATTTTTATTTGTGGGGCGGCGACGTACCCTAGCCCCCGCTGTGTGGAATAATTAAGTGATAAGTGATAACTGACAGTAATGGGGATTAATGCCTCATAAAAGGGCACTAATATGGTACATCGACACGGTTTTGATCCTGAGGGCTCACAGTAACGAGGCCATTGCTTAGCCAATGAATCATGACTGTACACAGCGGGCGCTATGGTACGTCGACGCCCCCACAAAAACACAAAAACAAAGAAAATGCAATACATTTTTAATAATTCATTGCATTTTTCCCCAGTCCCCAACAGGAAAAATTCCTCTGTAGGGCCATGAATTATGGTTCAAGTACATATGTGCTCGAAGCGCGATATCCCTTGCGGCCGGAGTCCATTGGCATTAGACTTTTATTTAAAAACAACTTTATAAAAAGAATCCAATTTCTTAGAGTGTTATATTGTACACAGTATAATGTATGAAACAAACACACACACACAATAGAACTAGACTTTAATTCGTCACTTTGACGAATTAGGTGATACGTATGCTAATGATTTACATAATGAAGAATGCATTTTCACGATTTCACATTATTATATAAAATGCTTCTCCCATTATGATCTATTATATGTCAAGTTTCAACTGTTTAGCCTTGATCATTATGGATGTATGTAAGATATATTGAGACAATTTGACCACTGACCCTAATTAACATAATGAGGCCTACACATACACATTACATATTCCGTGGTAAGAATGAAGTAAGCGAGGGGAAATGAAGGCAATGACAAACGAGAGCGAGAGAAAGAGAGAGGCAGAATATGGCCGGGTTCAAATTAAGTTTTCTTTAAATCAGACCCAGTACTGAGGATCTTTTTATCTGCCATGTTTTTGTTATTTGATGGCTTTTGAAGCTACATAGAAATGCCGTCTTTTGTCACCAAATATTGTTCAAATAGCATTGTAGAGACGATGAACAACTACTAACGCAAAGTCGTTAGCCATGAGAATGTCAATTTCTATCTCGTTCTGCTAAATAATCCGAACAATAGAATCAACCAAGGGGAATCAACTGTTAAACGAATTTATCATGAGTTCTGAAATTTGAATTTGTTATTGCACGTCATAATAGTATTAAAGAGCAGCAATGGCGAACGATTGTCGCTAAAATTCAGAAATTGTTGCTTAGATTGATTAAATTACCATGAGACATCAAGCTACATAGAACTAGATGGACAAACATGATATTGTTTTGAAAACAGTCTGAAAAATTGGAGGTAGAATGAATAAGAGATAATGTGGTCATGTAAACAAGTGCATTATGTCCATGTTAATCCCCTAGTTCCAAATCATGATTGTATTCTCTATATATTTCTCCTATATAATTTATTTCAATTTAAAATAGAAATTCTAATGTTCCTTCTTTTGGCTTGATAATATTTCAGCAACGAATTGACAGTTTTGGTAGACATCTTGGATGTATCATAGCAATACATTCTAATTGACACATGAAGTATAGTGTATACGATAATAATGATAAGAAGAAGAAGCATACAAAAAGCTATACGAATAATAACAATAACGCATACTTACTATAATAATGATTATAATTACGATATTTACTATAATAATAAATATAACAATGATAATAATAATAATGATTTTTATGATACTGCTGCTATTACTACTACTACTACTACAACTACTAAGAAGAAGTAAATGAAGAAGAAAGGGTAGGAGAAGAATCATTTTAGCGATATTAGTGAGTATATTCTCAATGATTGAGGCATACACGTGCATAAACATTACATATTCCGTGGTAAGAATAAAGTAAGCGAGGAAAAATGAAGGCAATGACAAACGAGAGCGAGAGAGAGAGAGAGAGAGAGAGAGACAGAATATGGCCGGGTTCAAATTAAGTTTTCTTTAAATCAGACCCAGTACTGAGGATCTTTTTATGTGCCATGTTTTTGTTATTTGACGGCTTTAGACGCTACATAGAAATGCCGTCTTTTGTCACTAAATATTGTTCAAATAGCATTGTAGAGACGATGGACAACTACTAATGCAAATTCGTTAGCCATGAGAATGTCAATTTCTATCTCGTTCTGCTAAATAATCCGAACAATAGAATCAACCAAGGGGAATCAACTGTAAAACGAATTTATCATGAGTTCTGAAATTTCAATTTGTTAGTGCACGTCATAATAGTATTAAAGAGCAGCAATGGCGAACGATTGTCGCTAAAATTCAGAAATTGTTGCTTAGATTGATTAAATTACCATGAGACATCAAGCTACATAGAACTATGATCGACAAACATGATATTGTTTTGAAAACATTCTGAAAAATTGAAGGTAGAATGAATAAGAGATAATGTGGTCATGTAAACAAGTGCATTATGTCCATGTTAATCCCCTAGTTCCAAATCATGATTGTATTCTCTATTTATTTCTCCTATATAATTTATTTCAATTTAAAATAGAAATTCTAATGTTCCTTCTTTTGGCTTGATAATATTTCAGCAACGAATTGACAGTTTTGGTAGACATCTTGGATGTATCGTAGCAATAAATTCTTCGCACGTATAATTGTGTATACGATAATAATGATAAGAAGAAGAAGCAAACAAATAACTATAAGAATAATAACAGTAACACATACTTACTATAATAATGATTATAATTACGATATTTACTATAATAATTAATATAACAATGATAATAATAATGATTTTTATGATACTGCTGCTATTACTACTACTACTACTACAACTACTAAGAAGAAGTAAATGAAGAAGAAGTGGTAGGAGAAGAATCATTTCAGCGATATTAGTGAGTATATTCTCAATGATTGAGGCATACATGTGCATAAACATTACATATTCCGTGGTAAGAATAAAGTAAGCGAGGAAAAATGAAGGCAATGACAAACGAGAGCGAGAGAGAGACAGAGAGAGACAGAATATGGCCGGGTTCAAATTAAGTTTTCTTTAAATCAGACCCAGTACTGAGGATCTTTTTATGTGCCATGTTTTTGTTATTTGACGGCTTTAGACGCTACATAGAAATGCCGTCTTTTGTCACTAAATATTGTTCAAATAGCATTGTAGAGACGATGGACAACTACTAATGCAAATTCGTTAGCCATGAGAATGTCAATTTCTATCTCGTTCTGCTAAATAATCCGAACAATAGAATCAACCAAGGGGAATCAACTGTAAAACGAATTTATCATGAGTTCTGAAATTTCAATTTGTTAGTGCACGTCATAATAGTATTAAAGAGCAGCAATGGCGAACGATTGTCGCTAAAATTCAGAAATTGTTGCTTAGATTGATTAAATTACCATGAGACATCAAGCTACATAGAACTATGATCGACAAACATGATATTGTTTTGAAAACATTCTGAAAAATTGAAGGTAGAATGAATAAGAGATAATGTGGTCATGTAAACAAGTGCATTATGTCCATGTTAATCCCCTAGTTCCAAATCATGATTGTATTCTCTATTTATTTCTCCTATATAATTTATTTCAATTTAAAATAGAAATTCTAATGTTCCTTCTTTTGGCTTGATAATATTTCAGCAACGAATTGACAGTTTTGGTAGACATCTTGGATGTATCGTAGCAATAAATTCTTCGCACGTATAATTGTGTATACGATAATAATGATAAGAAGAAGAAGCAAACAAATAACTATAAGAATAATAACAGTAACACATACTTACTATAATAATGATTATAATTACGATATTTACTATAATAATTAATATAACAATGATAATAATAATGATTTTTATGATACTGCTGCTATTACTACTACTACTACTACAACTACTAAGAAGAAGTAAATGAAGAAGAAGTGGTAGGAGAAGAATCATTTCAGCGATATTAGTGAGTATATTCTCAATGATTGAGGCATACATGTGCATAAACATTACATATTCCGTGGTAAGAATAAAGTAAGCGAGGAAAAATGAAGGCAATGACAAACGAGAGCGAGAGAGAGACAGAGAGAGACAGAATATGGCCGGGTTCAAATTAAGTTTTCTTTAAATCAGACCCAGTACTGAGGATCTTTTTATGTGCCATGTTTTTGTTATTTGACGGCTTTAGACGCTACATAGAAATGCCGTCTTTTGTCACCAAATATTGTTCAAATAGCATTGTAGAGACGATGAACAACTACTAACGCAAAGTCGTTAGCCATGAGAATGTCAATTTCTATCTCGTTCTGCTAAATAATCCGAACAATAGAATCAACCAAGGGGAATCAACTGTAAAACGAATTTATCATGAGTTCTGAAATTTCAATTTGTTATTGCACGTCATAATAGTATTAAAGAGCAGCAATGGCGAACGATTGTCGCTAAAATTCAGAAATAATGTTGCTTAGATTGATTAAATTACCATGAGACATCAAGCTACATAGAACTATGATCGACAAACATGATATTGTTTTGAAAACATTCTGAAAAATTGGAGGTAGAATGAATAAGAGATAATGTGGTCATGTAAACAAGTGCATTATGTCCATGTTAATCCCCTAGTTCCAAATCATGATTGTATTCTCTATTTATTTCTCCTATATAATTTATTTCAATTTAAAATAGAAATTCTAATGTTCCTTCTTTTGGCTTGATAATATTTCAGCAACGAATTGACAGTTTTGGTAGACATCTTGGATGTATCGTAGCAATAAATTCTTTGCACATGACGTATAATTGTGTATACGATAATAATGATAAGAAGAAGAAGCAAACAAATAACTATAAGAATAATAACAATAACACATAATTACTATGATAATGATTATTATTACGATATTTACTATAATAATTAATATAACAATGATAATAATAATGATTTTTATGATACTGCTGCTATTACTACTACTACTACAACTACTAAGAAGAAGTAAATGAAGAAGAAGTGGTAGGAGAAGAATCATTTCAGCGATATTAGTGAGTATATTCTCAATGATTGAGGCATACACGTGCATAAACATTACATATTCCGTGGTAAGAATAAAGTAAGCGAGGAAAAATGAAGGCAATGACAAACGAGAGCGAGAGAGAGAGAGAGAGAGAGAGAGACAAAATATGGCCGGGTTCAAATTAAGTTTTCTTTAAATCAGACCCAGTACTGAGGATCTTTTTATGTGCCATGTTTTTGTTATTTGACGGCCTTAGACGCTACATAGAAATGCCGTCTTTTGTCACTAAATATTGTTCAAATAGCATTGTAGAGACGATGGACAACTACTAACACAAATTCGTTAGCCATGAGAATGTCAATTTCTATCTCGTTCTGCTAAATAATCCGAACAATAGAATCAACCAAGGGGAATCAACTGTAAAACGAATTTATCATGAGTTCTGAAATTTCAATTTGTTATTGCACGTCATAATAGTATTAAAGAGCAGCAATGGCGAACGATTGTCGCTAAAATTCAGAAATTGTTGCTTAGATTGATTAAATTACCATGAGACATCAAGCTACATAGAACTATGATCGACAAACATGATATTGTTTTGAAAACATTCTGAAAAATTGAAGGTAGAATGAATAAGAGATAATGTGGTCATGTAAACAAGTGCATTATGTCCATGTTAATCCCCTAGTTCCAAATCATGATTGTATTCTCTATTTATTTCTCCTATATAATTTATTTCAATTTAAAATAGAAATTCTAATGTTCCTTCTTTTGGCTTGATAATATTTCAGCAACGAATTGACAGTTTTGGTAGACATCTTGGATGTATCGTAGCAATAAATTCTTCGCACATGACGTATAATTGTGTATACGATAATAATGATAAGAAGAAGAAGCAAACAAATAACTATAAGAATAATAACAGTAACACATAATTACTATAATAATGATTATAATTACGATATTTACTATAATAATTAATATAACAATGATAATAATAATGATTTTTATGATACTGCTGCTATTACTACTACTACTACTACTACAACTAGTAAGAAGAAGTAAATGAAGAAGAAGTGGTAGGAGAAGAATCATTTCAGCGATATTAGTGAGTATATTCTCAATGATTGAGGCATACACGTGCATAAACATTACATATTCCGTGGTAAGAATAAAGTAAGCGAGGAAAAATGAAGGCAATGACAAACGAGAGCGAGAGAGAGACAGAGAGAGACAGAATATGGCCGGGTTCAAATTAAGTTTTCTTTAAATCAGACCCAGTACTGAGGATCTTTTTATGTGCCATGTTTTTGTTATTTGACGGCTTTAGACGCTACATAGAAATGCCGTCTTTTGTCACCAAATATTGTTCAAATAGCATTGTAGAGACGATGAACAACTACTAACGCAAAGTCGTTAGCCATGAGAATGTCAATTTCTATCTCGTTCTGCTAAATAATCCGAACAATAGAATCAACCAAGGGGAATCAACTGTAAAACGAATTTATCATGAGTTCTGAAATTTCAATTTGTTATTGCACGTCATAATAGTATTAAAGAGCAGCAATGGCGAACGATTGTCGCTAAAATTCAGAAATAATGTTGCTTAGATTGATTAAATTACCATGAGACATCAAGCTACATAGAACTATGATCGACAAACATGATATTGTTTTGAAAACATTCTGAAAAATTGGAGGTAGAATGAATAAGAGATAATGTGGTCATGTAAACAAGTGCATTATGTCCATGTTAATCCCCTAGTTCCAAATCATGATTGTATTCTCTATTTATTTCTCCTATATAATTTATTTCAATTTAAAATAGAAATTCTAATGTTCCTTCTTTTGGCTTGATAATATTTCAGCAACGAATTGACAGTTTTGGTAGACATCTTGGATGTATCGTAGCAATAAATTCTTTGCACATGACGTATAATTGTGTATACGATAATAATGATAAGAAGAAGAAGCAAACAAATAACTATAAGAATAATAACAATAACACATAATTACTATGATAATGATTATTATTACGATATTTACTATAATAATTAATATAACAATGATAATAATAATGATTTTTATGATACTGCTGCTATTACTACTACTACTACAACTACTAAGAAGAAGTAAATGAAGAAGAAGTGGTAGGAGAAGAATCATTTCAGCGATATTAGTGAGTATATTCTCAATGATTGAGGCATACACGTGCATAAACATTACATATTCCGTGGTAAGAATAAAGTAAGCGAGGAAAAATGAAGGCAATGACAAACGAGAGCGAGAGAGAGAGAGAGAGAGAGAGAGACAAAATATGGCCGGGTTCAAATTAAGTTTTCTTTAAATCAGACCCAGTACTGAGGATCTTTTTATGTGCCATGTTTTCGTTATTTGACGGCTTTAGACGCTACATAGAAATGCCGTCTTTTGTCACTAAATATTGTTCAAATAGCATTGTAGAGACGATGGACAACTACTAACGCAAATTCGTTAGCCATGAGAATGTCAATTTCTATCTCGTTCTGCTAAATAATCCGAACAATAGAATCAACCAAGGGGAATCAACTGTAAAACGAATTTATCATGAGTTCTGAAATTTCAATTTGTTATTGCACGTCATAATAGTATTAAAGAGCAGCAATGGCGAACGATTGTCGCTAAAATTCAGAAATTGTTGCTTAGATTGATTAAATTACCATGAGACATCAAGCTACATAGAACTATGATCGACAAACACGATATTGTTTTGAAAACATTCTGAAAAATTGAAGGTAGAATGAATAAGAGATAATGTGGTCATGTAAACAAGTGCATTATGTCCATGTTAATCCCCTAGTTCCAAATCATGATTGTATTCTCTATTTATTTCTCCTATATAATTTATTTCAATTTAAAATAGAAATTCTAATGTTCCTTCTTTTGGCTTGATAATATTTCAGCAACGAATTGACAGTTTTGGTAGACATCTTGGATGTATCGTAGCAATAAATTCTTCGCACGTATAATTGTGTATACGATAATAATGATAAGAAGAAGAAGCGAACAAATAACTATAAGAATAATAACAGTAACACATAATTACTATAATAATGATTATAATTACGATATTTACTATAATAATTAATATAACAATGATAATAATAATAATGATTTTTATGATACTGCTGCTATTACTACTACTACTACTACAACTACTAAGAAGAGGTAAATGAAGAAGTAGTGGTAGGAGAAGAATCATTTCAGCGATATTAGTGAGTATATTCTCAATGATTGAGGCATACACGTACATAAACATTACATATTCCGTGGTAAGAATAAAGTAAGCGAGGAAAAATGAAGGCAATGACAAACGAGAGCGAGAGAGAGAGAGAGAGAGAGAGAGACAGAATATGGCCGGGTTCAAATTAAGTTTTCTTTAAATCAGACCCAGTACTGAGGATCTTTTTATGTGCCATGTTTTTGTTATTTGACGGCCTTAGACGCTACATAGAAATGCCGTCTTTTGTCACTAAATATTGTTCAAATAGCATTGTAGAGACGATGGACAACTACTAACACAAATTCGTTAGCCATGAGAATGTCAATTTCTATCTCGTTCTGCTAAATAATCCGAACAATAGAATCAACCAAGGGGAATCAACTGTAAAACGAATTTATCATGAGTTCTGAAATTTCAATTTGTTATTGCACGTCATAATAGTATTAAAGAGCAGCAATGGCGAACGATTGTCGCTAAAATTCAGAAATTGTTGCTTAGATTGATTAAATTACCATGAGACATCAAGCTACATAGAACTATGATCGACAAACATGATATTGTTTTGAAAACATTCTGAAAAATTGAAGGTAGAATGAATAAGAGATAATGTGGTCATGTAAACAAGTGCATTATGTCCATGTTAATCCCCTAGTTCCAAATCATGATTGTATTCTCTATTTATTTCTCCTATATAATTTATTTCAATTTAAAATAGAAATTCTAATGTTCCTTCTTTTGGCTTGATAATATTTCAGCAACGAATTGACAGTTTTGGTAGACATCTTGGATGTATCGTAGCAATAAATTCTTCGCACATGACGTATAATTGTGTATACGATAATAATGATAAGAAGAAGAAGCAAACAAATAACTATAAGAATAATAACAGTAACACATAATTACTATAATAATGATTATAATTACGATATTTACTATAATAATTAATATAACAATGATAATAATAATGATTTTTATGATACTGCTGCTATTACTACTACTACTACTACTACAACTAGTAAGAAGAAGTAAATGAAGAAGAAGTGGTAGGAGAAGAATCATTTCAGCGATATTAGTGAGTATATTCTCAATGATTGAGGCATACACGTGCATAAACATTACATATTCCGTGGTAAGAATAAAGTAAGCGAGGAAAAATGAAGGCAATGACAAACGAGAGCGAGAGAGAGAGAGAGAGAGAGAGAGACAGAATATGGCCGGGTTCAAATTAAGTTTTCTTTAAATCAGACCCAGTACTGAGGATCTTTTTATGTGCCATGTTTTTGTTATTTGACGGCCTTAGACGCTACATAGAAATGCCGTCTTTTGTCACTAAATATTGTTCAAATAGCATTGTAGAGACGATGGACAACTACTAACACAAATTCGTTAGCCATGAGAATGTCAATTTCTATCTCGTTCTGCTAAATAATCCGAACAATAGAATCAACCAAGGGGAATCAACTGTAAAACGAATTTATCATGAGTTCTGAAATTTCAATTTGTTATTGCACGTCATAATAGTATTAAAGAGCAGCAATGGCGAACGATTGTCGCTAAAA
The DNA here is from genome assembly GCF_000002235.5 of Strongylocentrotus purpuratus. NCBI lineage: Eukaryota > Metazoa > Echinodermata > Echinoidea > Camarodonta > Strongylocentrotidae > Strongylocentrotus > Strongylocentrotus purpuratus. The sequence continues at coordinate 4,983,011 of NW_022145599.1, read as the reverse complement.
TTCAGAAATTGTTGCTTAGATTGATTTAATTACCATAAGACATCAAGCTACATAGAACTATGATCGACAAACATGATATTGTTTTGAAAACAGTCTGAAAACATTGGAGGTAGAATGAATAAGAGATAACCACTGCTCTACCGACTTTGAACCAAAACTAATTCCGAGTTAATTGTATTTAGGAGATTTTGTGGGTCATGACATGAGAGAAAAATATTAAGAGTCATCAGCAAATAATGTGAAAAATAAAATATTAGATGATCGTTTGACATCATTTAACTATATAGTATGAAAAGAAGAGGGCCAAGAAGAGAGTCTTGAGGCACCCCACAGGTAATATTTTTGATTGATAACTGGAAGTTATTTACAGAGGTGTATTGAGTTATGTCTGAAAGATAGCTTTTAAACCACTCAAAGGCCTTCCCTCTGACACCGTAGGGAGACAGTTTTATCAAGGTCAATAAAATCTTCGTTCCCCGGAATCACTTAGGCCTATGCGTAACCGCCATTAGGGACTTTTAGATTGAGTGGACGAGACCACGACAAACGCCGACTGATCATGCGTGTCAACGTACTCAACTGCCCATGTTGACTACAATTAGAAATCTTTTAGATTGCACTCGACGATATACATGCATGCAGGAAGTAACACCATGAACATGACGGACAAAGAAAGAGGACAAAATATACAGTTCTTCATTCTACCTTCAATGATAGGCCATTTTCGTAATGTAACCAAATGTAATGCATACGTCTTTGTGAAGTGCCTCAATACAAAATATTTCATTCACCTGATAAGAATAATAGTATTTCAATAGACAGAATCCAAACTGCATGCATTAGTTGTTGTCAGGTTGGAAAGGCATCATGGCTTGACCTACCTAGCAACACTTACCAACGCGTACACAAACTGTCGGTGAACATGATATTAGTCGGTGAAAACAACAGACTAATTGTTTCTTAAAACGCCCCCCCCCTGTTCTACATATTTTTACATAATAGCAGGGAAGGGGTATTCCTTTGTCTACCTGAGGAACTGTTTATTTTATGCGCACGCAGCATATACTACTAGTTCCGTACTAGATTTATGAAAATCAAGGTTGACGCATTCTCGATCGCCGACTGAGACGACGTGACGCATGCGCAGTGCCTTAAAATGACGTCACACGTTGCAGTCAAAGCTGTCGAATCTAAAAGTCCCTATTATGTCCGTTTCGTGCCGTTTTATGCCATTCTTTCACCCTAACTATCCCCACTATCACAGAAGCTACAGACTGCTAACATATTTTAAGGCCTGGGGTAACTTTTTCGTTTGACAGTTAGGAAAAAGAAACAAGTAGACAATACAGTCACGACAATGAATAAAATGAATAAATAAAATATCTTTAAGTTTACCTTTATTTGACTCTGGCTCAGGTTTTGCATGTTTGCCCATCATAGTTCTATGTAGCTTGATATCTCATGGTAATTTTAAGAGAAAAACAATCCAGCAACAATTCTGAATTTTAGCGACAATCGTTCGCCATTGCTGCACCTTAAAGGTACTTTTGCAGGCCAAAAAATGAAAAAGTTAAATTCCAACTGCATTTGAAAGATAATACTAATTTAGAACTTCCCTAAAAAAGGTGGGGCTTGAAAATGTCTTCAAGTGGGACAATAATGACTATTAGTTGTCAAATCGACTTTAGGGCTATAGAGCCCAAAAGTAATAGTCTTGATTTTCAGACAATTGTACCGAATGGTCATACGTTTTATGCTGCGCAAAGATTCAATCAGTTTAATCTTGGCCATCACAAGAAGTGGGTTATTGATGTAGACAAATGCTCATGTACCCTTTACAACTCTTTTCATGTATGTTATTACCAAAGAAGAAAAAAGGCCAGTCAGTCACTCAACAGTGTCTGACAGTGAAGTCTAGCAAGTAAACGGGTTTCCTTGCATAATTTGAATATGAGGACACTGCTAACGTTTAAATTTCACAGATAGGACATACATGACATATTCATAATTCCTGCAAAGTTCTACAGAATTTGAGGTTGGCTGCAAGAGGGACATAGTACCTTTAATACTTCTGCAAACAGTATTAATTGGGTTTTTTTCAGGACTCATGGAAGTTCGTTTAACAGTTGATTCCCCTCGGTTGATTCTTTTGTTCGGATTATTTGGCTGGGAGAGGTACAGAAGTGAACGGTATTCTTATTTGTTCATCGTCTTTACAATGATCTTTGAATAAAGAACAGCTTTTATCGTAAGGCTTCCTGAAAGAAGTTTCAGTTGTTGTTAAGAAATTTTTGGTTGCACCCTGGAGATTATGATGATGTGTTTGGTCATGTTTTCAATAACAAGATCAAACAGATGATAATAATCTACTGGGTGCAAGCCAATAAGTTCTTTACAACAATGGTGTGCTATTCGATGTAGAGTTACGTGGCAGTCGCATTGTACCCCGTAGCGTAAGCAGGATTTTTTCAAGGGGGGGGGGGGGTTAAAATTTGAACATCGCGCCGACAATTTCGCAACGACTCAGCCAGCCGCTGAATAAGCGGGGGATAAGAGCACATTTTTGTTTTGTTTTTTGGTCCCGGTAATTGGAAAATTATGCCGACAGAAATTTCGTTAAGTGGAGGAGGGGGGGGGGGGGGGGGGGGGGGGGGGGGGGGGGGGGGGGAGGGGGGAGGGGGGGAGGGTAAAGTCATTTTTTTTCTTTACCCTTTAGCACAATTTTTGTTCATACACTTGAAAAAGTAAGGGGGGTACTCCGATACCCACACATAAACAATTTTGAGGGGGGAGGGGTTAAGCCCAACCGCCCCTCCCCCCTGCGTACGCGCCTGATAATTAGTATTCTTGGAAGAAGTTTCAATTGTTGTAAAGACATTTTTGGTTGCACCCCGTAGATTATGATGATGTGTTTGGTCATGTTTTCAATAACAAGATCAAACAGATGATAATAATCTACTGGGTGCAAGCCAATAAGTTCTTTACAACAATGGTGTGCTATTCGATGTAGAGTTACGTGGCAGTCGCATTGTACCCAGTAGCGTAAGCAGGATTTTTTCAAGGGGGGGGGGGTTAAAATTTGAACATCGCGCCGACAATTTCGCAACGACTCAGCCAGCCGCTGAATAAGCGGGGGATAAGAGCACATTTTTGTTTTGTTTTTTGGTCCCGGTAATTGGAAAATTATGCCGACAGAAATTTCGTTTAGTGGAGGAGGGGGGGGGGGGGGGAGGGGGGGGGGAGGGGGGGGGGAGGGGGGGAGGGGGAGGGGGAGGGTAAAGTCATTTTTTTCTTTACCCTTTAGCACAATTTGTGTTCATACACTTGAAAAAGTAAGGGGGGGTATCCTCCGATACCCACACATAAACAATTTTGAGGGGGAGGGGTTAAGCCCAACCCCCCCCTCCCCCCTGCGTACGCGCCTGATAAGTAGTATTCTTGGAAGAAGTTTCAATTGTTGTAAAGACATTTTTGGTTGCACCCCGTAGATTATGATGATGTGTTTGAACTTGTTTTCGATAACAAGATCAAACACATGTTAATAATCTACTGGATGCAAGGCAATAAGTTCTTTACAACAATAAAAAACACTTGGGTGCTATTTGATGTGGCGTACACATGACAATCTCATGGTACATACATTGTTTAAATGATCATCAGTACCGGGACTAATAATTTAAAGAAAACTGAATTTGAACCCTGACCGTAGGCTACGAAATAGATGGATTGTCAATTTGCATACACATAGAATACATTTGTCCTTTGGACACGTCAACAGAAGTTCTTACAATACCATCATAGTTACAGTTGAAATGGGTCTTAAAAGGAAGCATAACAGTGTGGAAGTTTTGGAAGTTTTGTTGAAGAAAAATATGTTTCCATGGAGAGGGGAGTTTCTTGTAACAGCCTAACAAAGTAAAATATTTTACAAACGAAATTTTGTACTTGTTCACCTCTCTGTCATGTAAGGGAAACTTTTCATAGTTTTGGAAAACTGGGGCCCACCAGACCCCCCCCCCCGGTTCCGCCACTGATAAATGTGCTTATTAGAAGGGTCTGTTTTTTTTGTTGCCATTCGATTAGGTCTAAATTGACTTTGATTGGTCCGTTTGAGTGTAAAGTGCTTTGAAGTACAAAGATAAATGCATCTAGAAAATAATTTTTGTTTGTCCAAAATAGGTATGAAATAAAATGGTCTATGCTCAGACATCATGGCAACGCTTTTTTAAAAGACAAATAGCGCCATTTGTTATTGAAAAATTCCTGCAATAATAATATGCTTTGGTTGCCTCGGTCACAAATACCATTACGAACTGCTACGAACGCCGTACGAACGATTTTCAGACAATGGATATTCGGGAAGACAATGGAAAAACAGGGAGATTCGTAGGAACGCAACGCATCGTTCGTACGAACCTTTGTGACCGTAGCTTAACCCTAATAAGGCCGCTCGCTGACTTTTTTCTTTCGAGTCTTGCGCATCTTTTAATTTATTTTTTTTGAAAATCGGACCTACAGTTACAAGGTCACTTGAACTTTTGTCTTTGCATGTCAGCCCGTGATTTGTGTACAAAACATATGGAAACGTCATTTTTTAAATAAAATTAGATCGAACATTGGTGATTAGGTCTTGTTTAAAGTTTAGGTGGTTGTTTTGGGAGTCAAGTTGAATTGTAGTTAGAAATGAAATAAAACAACAAAAACAATAAAATACATATGTTTAAAAAAAAAAAATACATAAGAAATTATAAAAACAAGAGATAACATAAGGAATAAGCTGGCTCTTCCAATTTTGTTGTCGTATTATCATTCCAAATTGTCTAATGAATATATGTAGTGAAAAAGAATGCTTAAATATGAATAATATATGATTTATGGTAAAAACGGATTTTTATGACCTTATTTGCATAAATTACCATAAATATGCAAATTAGTAAATTTTTCAAAAAAATGAAATTACCATTATATTTTATACACTTCACTTGACATGCGTGCCTATTTTCGTGGAGATCGGTCGTTTTAAGACCGAGATCATATGAGGGCCATAATGCCCCCCCCCCGGGCCGTACTAAGACCTCAAATAGCTCGGCATTTTTAGGGTTAAAGCCTCGCGGTCACAAATGCCATTACGAACGGCTACGACATCGTGTATTTTAAAAGAAGATCCTCGATTTTGTATTCACAGACACCGCACGTTATTTTCACAAAGGATACCGTGTACTTGACCCTTTCCCTTTGACAGAGGATCGCGTGACAGACTTCATAATCATAAAAATAAATTGCACCAAAACTCCTCTTCCTGTTCAACCAGGCTTTGTATTAGAAAAAAAAATTGCTCAAAAACATAATTCGCAGTATTCACAGACACCGCACGTTATTTTCACAAAGGATGGGGTATGCACCCCTCGTCTTTGACAGAGGATTGCGTGACAGACTTTATAATCATACAATTAAATTGCACCAAAACTCCTCTTCATGTTCAACCAAGCTTGGTATCAAAATAAAATTTGCTCAAAAACATAATTCGAAGTATTCACAGACACCGCATGTTGTTTGCACAAAGGATCAGTGGCGTAATGAGCAAAAACGTTAGGGGGGCTGACCAAAAAAAAATCCGCAGCACCCCACTCTAACATGCATGGGCATCAGTGGCGGATCCAGGAATTTCTTACCGGGGGGGGGGGGCACAAAATGGCATGGGGTTAAATATATGTAAAACGATGAAGCGACAGAACGAGGCTTTAGCGGCGAGGGAGCGACCAAGCGGGGGTGGGTCTGGGAGGGGGTTTTGGCCCCCTCCCAAGGTAAGAAGCATTTGCAATTTTAGAACCAAATTAGACGCATTTTCAGGCACTTCCTGGAGCAATATGACTTAAAATTGCTTTCTCCTACCCCTTTCAAGAGTAGGTATCTTTTGCAATTTGAGAACCACATTTGGCGTATTGATTTCCACCGGCACTTCCTGGAAGAAAAAAAAACGAGGCCTTCTGATTGGTTAGAAGTTAGAGAAAAGTGATCTGTCACGGCTTGAGACGTTGTATATGCTTTGATGCCGCAAAATGCACAAATACTGTGGTCCGGTACTTCATCAGTAGTACTTGCAAACAAATTTCTCGAGTGTATAAACTGTGTCGTTATCAGGGGCGTCGCTAGATCTTTGTCAGTGGGGGAGTGGGGAGGGTGTAGAGGCCACCGATTGCCGATAAAACGAGCAACCAATTACCGACAAATATATTCATGCCAATGCTCAAATGTCTACAAATTTAACCCTATAAACCCGGGGCCAGGAACTAAGTTATTTTTCAGTCTCCCCCCTCCCGCGCGGAAACTTTGACACTTCATGAAATTATTAGAGAAAGAAGACGATCCGTTGAACCGTTCTCGACTCTTAATTCTTGTTTCGCCCCTCCCGCGCGAAGCGCGGCAGCTTTGACGTTACAATAAATTATTACTCTTAATCCTTGTCTGAATTCATTTTCGCCCATACCGCGAAGCGCGGAAGCTCTGACGATTTAATAAATCATTACTCTTAATCCTTGTTTGAATTCATTTTCGCCCCTCCCGTGCGAAGCGCGGAAGCTTTCACGTTTTATTAAATTATTACTCTTAATCCCTTTCTGAATTCTTTTTCGCCCATCCCGCGCGAAGCGCGGAAGCTTTCACGTTTCATTAAATTATTACAGAAAGAAGACGATTCGTTGTATCGTGTTCTTGTCTGAATTCAGTTTCCCCCTCCCGCGCAACGCGCGGAAGCTTTGACACTTCATTAAATTATTAAAGAAAGAAGACGATTCATTGTACCGGTTCCAACTCTTAATCCTTGCTGGATTCATTTTCGTCCATCTCGCGCGAAGCGCGGAAACTCTGACGTTTCATTAAACTATTACTCTTAATCCTTGTCTGAATTCATATTCGCCCATCCCGCGCAAAGCGCGGAAGCTTTCACATTTCATTTAATAATCAGAGAAAGATGACGATTCGTTGTATCGTGTTCTTGTCTGAATTCAGTTTCCCCCTCCCGCGCAAAGCGCGGAAGCTTTGACACTTCATTAAATTATTAAAGAAGGAAGACGATACGTTGTACCGTTCTTGACTCTTAATCCTAGTCTGAATTCAGTCCCCCCCCCGAAGCACAGAAGCTTTGCCGTTTCATTAAATTATTAGAGAAAGAAGACGATTCGCTGTACCGTTCACTACTCTTAATCTTGTCTGAATTCAATTTCCCCACTGGGCCCCCTTACGGTGCATGTGCAGTGTTACATGATGTAAGTATGGAACGCCCGGCAGTGCTTGTCACAGTTGCTTCTTGATAGGATTTTTTTTACTAGTGTTACTGTTAGTGGCCACGACCCCTTAGTGACTATAAAAAAAACATATGCTCTTCCTGGCCATTTGGGAATGTGTCAGTTTGCAACAGAAATGGAGAAACACGCATTTTGTTGAAAATCATGTGATATCACGAACATTTATACATCACTTGTATATGGAATTGAAAATAAGTCATGGTTCAATTTTATTTGGGGGGGGGGGGGGCTGGCGCCCCCCAAGCCCCACCCACCAGTACGCCAGTGCAAAGAATACAGTATGCACCCTTTCCCTTTGACAGAGGATCGCGTGACAGACTTCATAATCATACAAATAAATTGCACCAAAACTCCTCTTCATGTTCAACCAAGCTTGGTATCAAAATAACATTTGCTAAAACAATGATTTGCTTCTTTGAAATTGTCAATCACGTGTATGCCTGCCTCCTTGATAACAAACAGTAAGGCAAGTCCTTCTCATGACTGAGAATTGTGAATTCTGCCGAGTGCCAATTGATTTTCGCACTACTTATCTGCGTGTTTTTTGAAAACACACGACTAGGTGAACACCCCGGCCTTCTTTTGCACCATGGCGTCAGAGTCTAGATATGTAAGTCAAGATCATATTTCGTATATATAATATTGGTCTTATAATTAGCACCTCGGATTTTGCGCAATTTTACTTTCTATGGGCCTATGACGAGGGTCGTGAGTCTTATTTTAGTCTGACAGTTTTATTTCGGTCATTTTTTGTAATATATCAGAGCAAGACGACTAGAAACGATCTTAATTTCAACTCATTTTGACTCGGTGGAAGGCTGTGGTTCGGAAGACCCGACCACTAACTGGATTAGGTATACATACACGTTGCACCATCATTTGGTTTCCCTCTTTCTAACAAATAGTAAGACCCAAAACTCGAAATCCTTAACATGGGTGTCGATTCCCCCCCCCCGGGTGGGGGGGAATGGGGGATATATCCCCCCCCCCCCAAAAAAAAAAAAAAAATATTTCAGGTGCGAGTGGCCTGCACAATCATCCCCCAAATAATTCACCATCAAAAAATTTTTTAAAAATGAAGAGAAAAATTAATGATGAGAGCCCGATGAGAGTAGTTAAATGGTTATTACTCGCAAGATGACCATCAATATAGACATACACAAGGCATCTGCACCCAAGAAGCATACTTATATATGGGACCCATATTAGACAGATGGGACCCATACCAAACTGGGCCCAAATGGGTATGCCCAGCTTAATCCCATCTGGTACCCATATTGGTTAACCCAGATATATCCCTTGTGGGTTAACCTAGATTTTCCCCATGTGTTACCCATATGGGCATATTCATATTCTACCCATTATGTGTACGCCCAGTTCATTCCCATCTGGGACCCATAAGGGATGGCCCAGATAGATCCGATATAGGTTACTAAATATTGGCCCCATATGAGATACATATATGGGTTCCATTTAGCCCAGATGACAAAAGTGACCCAGATCATCCCTATATGGGCCCCATATGGGCTTGCTACCTGGGGAAAAGGGAAAAGGGAAAAGGGGAAGAAACGGGCAGAAGAAAAAAGAAAGGGGGAAGAGAAAAGGAAGAAAGACAAGAGAAAGACGGTTTTGTCCAAACGGCAGCATGTAGGAGACGAAACTTTCAGTTTGTTCCCCGATTCATACTCAGTATTTACTTTGTTTTAAGTTGATTTCATCCATTTCTTTGTTTATTTATTTCTCTACATGTAAAACATTTGAAGAGTTTTTTTCTGAAAGGAGCAAAACAAAATTGATAGCAAATGGAGATAATGATATACATTTTCCTCTATTTACCTTGAACAAAATTGGTAACCTAAATTAGGAGAGAAATTATGAACACGTGCATCTTTTAATAACAATTTTCCATAGACACCTGAATAAAATCGGGTAAACAAAGATTTCTTTCTTAAGTTACACACATGGATCTTGTGCCTCTTAAAAATAAGCTCTTTGTATGTACATAAACAAGCAATACAACAGAATACTCCAGTTCGATATTTTGGAGAAATATTCTTATGTCATAACTTATTTTTGTTTTATTGAAAAGCTGATGTAGGCCTATGTATTGTATTCAAACGTAACAGGCATAAGATATTTAAGTTGTTTTTTGAAGGTTAGAATGTTATTAAATTTTAAGTTTTGTTTATAACAATAATAATGCACCTTCTAAGACTGGTTATAGTTTTTGAAGGAAAAAATAGTGCTCTGGTCAGGGCCTTAGGGGAATATTATGCTTATATTTTAGAGCGTATCTGGTATGATAAGTATATTTGGGTGAAGAAGGAGATATTGGAAGTTTGTTGTTTGGTAGTTGGAACGTAAGTTTTGTATTATGTTTTTAAGAAACAGACAGTTTGTATGAGATCAGGAGTGGACATTTTCTGTCATTTTGAGAACCAAATTTTGCATCAGTGATATTCTGTTTCATTGAATTGAGTTTCCCGCAGAGAGGATTCAGTTGGTTTAATTAAAGAAGGAAGAGAGTCAATGAAGAACCAAAAGCAATATGTTTTTCATTTACGAATGAGAACTATGTTTTTTGAGATCTCCTTAAACAGAATATTGGAATGGGTTTTTCATGATGAATGTTGTTTGGAGACATCAATATTCATAAAATGTATGTTTCTATCACCAGGAAATAAAGATTTTTCTGTCTACATGAACCTTTTCTGGTTGCTTATTAATGCATTTGGCCACTAGTAACATAATACTTTCAAGTTGATATCCCTCACCATTGGATTTTGTTTTGGTAATGTCTAAATTTCGTTTAAAAATAGTTGATATCAGTCTGGTAGGCCTACACTGCAGGCAAGAGAGTGGACTCGCATTAAGCATCTTATTAATTTTATTACCACTCTTATATTCTCCGAAATGTTATCTTTATTGAGGGTGACTTGAAAAAGTTAATAACTTGGAAGGGAGGGGGTGCAACCTGCCACACGCTTCTACCTCTCGGTTACTTTGATCCATTTCCGAACCCCCAACCACGGATACAAATCGACACCCCTGGTTGGCTTAATAAGGACCTTCCTATCTAGATGATGTACCCCCTGATATTCTTTGTACGAACGAACGAACGATTTAAACCTAATACTTACCAGCTGTTATCTTAGGGACGTTGCGCTTCAAACATATTTTGTTTATGCATTAGTGTAGCCTGTCTTCGATGGGATGCACTCTGAGTCGGCTGACGAGCTGCAAGCTGCCTTATCAGCCGTAAACTAGTTTTGTGAGCTCTGGAAATTGTCTGTTAATACTAGTAAAACTAAAATAATGATTTTTTGTTTTGTTTGTTTCTTGAGGGAAAGTTTGTAAATACCCTGATTTTAATTTTGGTGCTAGTAAAATTGATGTTGTTGATGATTATACATATCTTGGAACCACTTTAAATGATAATGGTTATTTTGATAAGGCTATTGTAAGCAAACAGGTTAATCAAGCCAGGAGAGACATGTTCAATTGCTAGGCAAAGAAGTTGTGCTTACCTCCTGATATTCAATGTGAACTTTTTGATCAGTTAGTTGTCCCGATTTTATTATATGGTAGTGAAGTACAGGCTGTATGGGGTTTTCAGAAGTTAGACTGTATTGAAATATTTCATAGAAAATTCCTTAAAAGCTTGCTTAAACTTAACCGTGGCACCGCCAACTATATGGCGAAGTTGGTAGATTTGCTTTAGCAAGTAAAGTGGTTAGTCAGGGGAAAAAATCTAAGCTTTCATACATTATCTATAGTCTGTTACGTAAGCTACATGAAAGTTGTGATTTCGAATCAAGGTGGATTGTGAAAGTTAAAAGTATCCTAGACAAGAGTGGAATGTCAAAATTGTGGGTTGAGGATACCCCCTTGAATCTAGGTTGCGTTAGTCATCTTTGGACCTTAGATTAAATGATATTGATTTGCAAAATTGGAATAATGAAGTTTATAGAAAGCGTTTATGCTTTAATTATAGGCTTTTTAAATAGGAAGGTGGTTTTGAGAGCTATTGTTGAAATTGGACCTCGGTGATAGGATATCTCTTTGTAAGTTTCGTTGTGGTAATAATAAGCTGCCAGTTACCATATGTCGTTATTTATCTGATCAACCACTTGAGTTATGTTCCCTATCTAATATTAAGGTACAGGGTGATGAATTTCATTATGTTCTGGTGTGCCCAGCTTTCAATGACTTTCGTAAGCAGTATGTTAAGAAATAGTATTACAGTAGACCTAACCTTATCAAATTTCACCAGTTATGCAATGCACATTCTGTTAAGCAGTTAAAGAACCTTTCCAAATTCTATAAGATCATTATGTCTAAGTTTGGATATTTTGTTTTGTACTTTTTAATACGTTAGAGTTTTGGTTTAATGGGTTGTTGTCTTTTTTAGTATCATAGTATACATACATGTATACCGTGTGTCCCCAAAAAAACTATACACTTTTGAAATGACTGCCGAATAAAAAATATATGATTCTGGGGGGGGGGATTTTTTATATGTATGGAAAACTCATAAACTCAACTTTCAAATGACCCCAAATAGTCCGAAAATAGTTCATGCTTGGGGAGCACTGCACACTTTTGTAAAGGGTATGTAAAGGGTATGGGGGGGGGGGGGGGGGGTAAGAGGAGATTTTTTTTTTTTTTTTGGTCCCGAAATTTGAAAATTTGACCAATCGACATTCGACATTCTGTTTCGTTGGAGGGGGGAGGGGGTTAGGTCATCTTTTTTAGGTCGTCCATTAGGATTTTGTTTGTTTTTTGTTTTGTTTAATATTCAAAACTCATAAGGGGGAGGTTTCTCATTAAACATACATATAAACAAAACTGACGGGGGGGGGGGTTAACCCCCGAACCCCCCCCCCCCTGCGTACCCGCCTGAGTGCTAAAATAACTGATTGGTTGGTTGATAGATTGAGTTATTGATTAATTATGATTGATAGATTGAGTTATTGATTAATTATGATTGATTTATTGAATGATTAAATTGATTCAAATACTGAATGGTGATTGAATGCTTGATTGATTAATTGATTGACCGTTGGACTAATACATTGTTGATTAAGTGATTGATTGCTGAATGTTGATTCTCTAATGAATTGTCAAGATATGCACAAGTACACCCAGGCAGAGAGAGAGAGAGAGAGAGAGAAGAAGAGAGGGGGAAGGGGGCATACATGTCCTCTTGACCCTTATCCCATCTACCCAACAAAGTCCTACCCTACATTTCACTTCCCCTGCACCATGTACCATCACCCCGTTCTGTCGACTCCCATGAACACACCACTGAGTCTACAATGGAAAGTTACATTGCTATACGGTAATAACGAATGCAATACCTGTTCACTCATGCATAAAATGTAAATCCCATAAACCACAAATTTCACTCAGCAAACCAAAACTCATCCTCAATTCATTATTTCATCCTCAATTCCGTAAGCTCCAAAGGATTTACCTCTCACAAATTGGAAGGCCAATTCCTGCGCAACCTAATTTTCATACACTTTACAAAAGTGAGCAATGCTCACCCAGGGATGCATAATTTTCGGACTTTGAAAGTTGAGTTTATGAGCTTTCCATACATATAAAAATCCCCCCCCCCCAGAATCATATATCTTTTATTCGGTAGCCATTTCAAAAGTTTTTAGTTTTTTTGGGGACGCACTGCATAGTAGTGTTAGTACTGCCAGTTGAGATGTAGGGTATCATGTAATTTTTAAAGTAGATCCTAAAGCTTTATTTGTTCGTTGTTCGCTGCTGTTTTAAAAAATTTTTTTTTATAAGAATATCATTGCTGAACATTATATTTGTACTATTTCACTGTATTTCTTCCATGCCCCAGAAGGGGCCGTTAAAGAAATAAAAAAATAATTGTCATTGTCATTGTCGGCAATAATCTCCCCCTACCTTCAATTTCAAAGTGGTCCCTCGACGGCCCTTGTCATGTAATGTCTTTCTCGTTCTATTTTCATGATTTACCAGTATAACTGGTACAGAGGTGGACCGGCCCCTAAGTTTAAGCATGAACATGCATCGCCCGCATCGCCGCAAGTGTTCTTTAGATACGATGCTTCCCGCCGGGCAGACGTGACTTTTGGCCGTCCCTACAACAGCGGATTGCGTGATGATTCAATGGATCGTAGAGGGCACTATTTCAAGAGTGCTGATGGGGGGATGAAGTACCTGCGTCAAAGATGGATAACCTGTTTTTGTTTGCTTCTTATCGTCTTGTTGCTTATAATTGGAGCTGTCTTCCTCGCACTGTTCTGTGAGTCAAAATAATATTGTTGCATTGTTGGTAATATTTTCATTTGCATTTAAAGGGATAGATGAGTTTTGTTGCAGAGGGCGCTTCACAAAATAATCTTTTTGTGAGATAATGAAAATATGAGTGTCAAATTTGAAAGAACATACAACTTAAATGACAAAAATCTTCTTTGATTTCTAATATTTTTGGTGCCCCACAAATATTGGACAGTTTGAACCAGCCGTTGAAAAATGAAATAGCGCCTTATACATTTTATTCCAGCCAATGCTAATGTTGGCTTTGTTTATGTTGGTCATAATACGCACAACTAGCCGGCCCGTGTATTGTTATTATAAATTAATTAATTAATTAAAGGTCACCATATTTGTTTGAAAGTGGAGCTGAATTGGTATGATTGTATTGGCTAAATTTCACACATTTTGGGGTATAAAATTACCTTCATAGCAATTGTAGGTCCTAAAAGAGCACTATAAATGTCTTACATAATAATAAGAGCAATAACCATGCACTTTGCAGGCATTTTTAAAAAAATCTGAAACAAGAACTTAACTATCCCTTTAAGATGAATGCATTCATTGAAATATTGACAAACATTTTATATAAAATGTGATGTGAAATTATCGTGATAATGAAATATTCATCGTACGATCTTTCTAGTACGACGGGTAGTTGCTAATGTGTGTGCGAGCGTGTGTGCGTCTGTGTGAGTAATAACTTCATTTTTTTTTTAGATGTATATAAACTTACGAAATGAATATATTGCCAATTGCCAAGATACTTAAGCTAGAAAAAGATTTTTGTTTAAATTTCAGTTAACTTTGAGAGTTTGTTAGTGGTAACTGGTCACCAGAGCGAATTGTCGCAAACGACAAATGTTTTGACTAATAAAAATACAAATATTAGGGCTTCCAGACATACTCAAATTAATGGAAATCATTTACAATGAAATCAAATTTTTCAATGGCACAGTTGAGGTAAATGATGAATCTCTTGATACTTTAATTTTCTAGGGTGAATGTGACTGGCAAATTTATTGGCATGGGACTGTTGTTGAGAATGCATTTTAACAACTACTTGTGTACTTTTCCATTCATCTTTTTGTTTCTTTTCGGAACTGTACGAACTGGCAGTGCCGCAAGGAAGTAAGCATATATTTTATTTTATTTTTTTTTCTTGTAGTTTTGTGTACTTTAAAATGGTTAATATCTTTTCAACTGCATGCTATAGCATTATTAATTTTTTTGATAACAGCATGATCACTATAATTATCAGTAATGATTATTTTATTAAAACCGCCATGCACCTCACAACACACAAATACTCAAAGCAGCACACACACACACACACACATATATACAGGGAAATAACAAAAAATATGTTTTACCTATGGCTATATTTCGTTTAAATGAATCTGTCTTCACTCACCTACTCATGCTGCTCACACGCATAAATTAACAAAACATGAATATGTATGAGGTTTGTAACAAAACAAGCATGCATTTTAATGGCGAGTGCCCACGATCCCTACAGGTGGTACCGGTACCGACACTGGCACTGATCCCGGCACTGGCACTGATCCATGTGCCAATGTGAACTGTGGAAATGGAGGAACGTGTCGGGAAGGAACGTGTTATTGTGCACCAGGATTCGCTGGTTCACGATGCGAAACAGGTGAGGCAAAATCAAAACGAATAGACCTGGGGTGTTTCACAAAGATTCTAAGTTGAACTTATCTCTAAGTTGGACTTAAAAATCATGGAAAGCCGTTAGCATCTATGAAAATATTTTGTAAAAGTAATTTTGAAAGGCATAAAATGTTGATTCAAATCATTCATATTTTTTATCATCAAGGAGATTTCATGTTCTTGATGTGGAATTTATAAAAAAAAGTCTAAAATACTTGAATTTTTGCTTTTGAATATATTTCATTTTAAGGCTCCAATGGCTGTCCATAATTTTTAAGTCCAACTTAGTGTTAAGTTCTACTTAGGATCTTTGTGAAACACCCCCTGTATTGTTTTTGTACATATGTTTCGCTCTAGAACCCTTGGGTTACATGTACCAACTTTTGTATTCACCTGGTACGTACACTGTTGCTCATATATTTGGAATATTTTTGTTTTACCCCAATTTATGGAATTATTTTAAAAATAATTTAAAAATAATAGATCTAGATAATAGTATACATTCTCAGATTGTATTTAATAATAATTTGCAAATGTGTGTTTTGCGTGACTGCTAAAGCATGTGTATGCTACTATGCTTATCAAATAGGGTAACTACGCCCTTAAGTCATAAATGACAGTAATGAGGATTAATGCCCCACAAAAGGGCACTAATATAGCACATCGACACGGTTTTGATCCTGGGGCCTCACAGTTACGAGGCCATTGCTTTGTCACTAAACCATGACTGTACGCAGTCGGGGCTACGGTAGGGGGCAGTTTCCATGAATTAAAAAAACAACAGAAAATGCAATAAATTTTCAATGATTTATTGCATTTTACCCCGGTCCCCGGTAATGTTGGGAACGGGTGTAAAATGCAATAAATTTTGGAAAAATTATTGCATTTTCTGTTTTATTTTTTATTTATGGAAACTGCCCCCTACCCTAGCCCCCGCTGCGTACAGTCATGGTTCAGTGACAAAGCAATTGCCTCGTAACTGTGAGGCCCCAGGATCAAAACCGTGTCGATGTGCTATATTAGTGCCCTTTTTGGGGGCATTAATCCTCATTACTGTCATTTATAACTTAAGGACGCAGGTCCCCTATTTGATAAGCATAGAAGCATACACATGCTTTAGTAGTCACGCAACACACACATTTGCAAATTATTATTAAATACAATCTGAGAATGTATACTTTCATCTAAATCTATTATTCTTAAATTATTTTTAAAATAATTCCATAAATTGGGGTAAAACAAAAATATTCCACCTATATGAGCGACAGTGTAGTTTGGTCAAAATAGGGTTTGACCCCCTCCTCCCCCTTAAAAATATAATAACAAAAGGTTTCCAACGGTTTCTGGTATATGCTTGACATAAGGAACAACAACTGTAGTTTAATTAGTTTCAATAGATTTTTAACCCTCAATCTAACTTCTAAGGTAAAGACAAGGGAGGGATACCTTTAATGATTTATGGCCAATATAAGGCGTTTGCAGCCATATTGAATGATTCAATAGCAGTCATCTTGTATACAATGTTCCACGAAGGTTACAATTATAGTTGATACTATTTTTCAATGAATATTATTACCCTTAAAATGGACCTGGTTTACACAAACTCTATATTGTAAATAGTAACCTTAATCCGATAATTTTGCGATACCGGCTGTCATTTTGGACGCTTTCTTGGATTTCAAGGTTTTCTGAAAACCATAACACATTTTAAACAGTCTAAATCGTTTTGTCGCAAACCAAAACCTAGGCAAAGATACCAAAATTGCATCATGTCTAAGAAGGATATATCACGATTTGAGACTGATTTAAGTTTTCGGTTTCCATCTTGGAATACAAGATGGCGATCATTTTGGTATCATTTTAATCTAAAGCATTTTAGTGAACATCCTGACCTCTAAAACATACTTTATATCTTGCTAATTATAGCTTTACTGTAAAAAAAAAATTAGCAAAGTAACTCACTCCCGGTCATTTTTAGGAGACTGCAGTCATTTCGGACGCAATCTTGGATTTTTATTACAATTACAATTGTTATGAATTGATTCTTCAACCCCCAAATTACATCTCTAAGATGGATAAATCATGATTTATGGCTATTTTAAGGTAATGGCAGCAACCTTGGATGCAATTTTGAAAATAACCATTATCTGGGGGTCCGATTGCCTCAGATTGGGTGACGTACATGTAAATGGGTACCGCGCTGGCAGGAATTAATTACTTGAAATGCTTAAGCCATGGTACACGTAATAACCGGGAGCGCCAGGAGTGTCTTAAAGTGCGGGTTCATAGAAAATCACAAATATGGCAAATAGCGTATTACTAGAAACTGGTATGCTAACAGATGGCCATCATGCAAGTTTTTGGTCAACTACATATCGGGTGATTTATAAAAATACAAATAAAACAACCTTCATAGCATCTGGGATATGCGAGAGATTCGCCGGAAAATAACGCCGTCACAATATGAACCAACTCTGCCCAAGCAGACGACATCCCATAAAGAATGAACATAATTGCAATGCTTTTATTTCTCAAATTATAATGAGTTTAGTGTATATAAATGTGATGGAATTTTACACCATTCAAAAAGGGATATGACCCCCATTCTGATAACTAAATTCTTCTGTTTGTAAATACACAGGATAGGGGTTAATGAACAATCAAAGAAACCACACTTTCAAATTAAAAAACCTCCGGAATGATAGCATAGACGTCATTTGTTCCCTCTTGAAACGCCGAGCATGCCACGGTGTATGCAGCTGAAAATACAATGGCGTCTTATTTTGTTTACAAGCGACGGATTCCTTTTTTTTTCTTCAATCCTTGCATTTTTCATCAAAATAATACCTTGCACGGGGTTTAGAGTGGGGCAATAGCTTAAACATTTCGCCTGAGGGCAGTAGGAACTTTTAGATTTGCACAACGAAAACGTGGATTGCTACGATCGACGTCCTTTTAATGCACTGACTTGAATGGACGTCACATGCAAATCTAAAAGTCCCTATTAAAGTAAGAGAAATAACTGAAGAAAAAAAATGACAAAACAGGCACTGACATTGTGTGAGATGTCATGGGACATCGTCTGCTTGTGCACATCATGTTCAAAATGTGACGTAATATCTCAGCAGCGACCGGAGAGGTTTTCAGGTGCGATGTCTGTTGATAGCTACATGTAGTTTAACAGAGTCTGCAAATACAGACTAGCATGTATAACGCAAAATGCGAAAAATTGAACAGCGTCGATTTCTTTTCCCCTCCTTTTTTGTGTGTGTTTCCATTTAAAATTATTAAAAAACCTGAATTCGGCGTAAATACTTATAATTGAATGACACACGCCCTTAAAACTAAAACAACAACAACAACACAACACAACATATAGAATGACCTGCAACCCATGACGCATATGCCAGGTCATGTTATGAAACAATGAGGCTTTCATCGAAAGGGTGCGGTGCGTTGCGGCGCGGTGTGGTGTGCTCAACGCACCCAATCGATAAAAGAGGGGGGGGGGGGCTTTCTCGAAAGGGTGCGTTGAGAGCGGAGTACAATTTTAACACACCCTTTCGATAAAAGCGGGGGGGGGGGGGGGGGCTTAAATTGGCAACTATTACCTTCTGTCCCAGATCCTCATTTTAAACGACTGATGCGAAAGACTAGTCGACGCACCCTTTCGAGAAAAGCCCCCCCCCCCCGCTTTTATCGAAAGGGTGTGTTAAAACGGTACACCGCAACCCACCTTACAGTATATATATGGAGGAATCATTGAAATCAGGCCAGTTCAATCCAATTCTTTGTGATGTGAGAGATGATGAGAGGGCTTAGAGTCTAAGTGTATGTCCAGTGAATGTAGTTATGTCCATAATAGTTGGCGCTGTCGTTGTATGGATTGGAGTGCATAGTTCTGTGCCGGGCCAGTTCCAGTATAACGGGCAGTAAGCGTGACATATATGGGACATGAGCATACAGAATAACTCAGTGAAAGTTAATAGTTGAGCTTAAAGTAATTGTTGCAAAGATACAAAAAGAAAAAGCTAATTGTTATGCTGTTCATGTGAGTGACTACACTAGGCTAAGAAACAAAAAGAAACAAAATGGCAAATCTCAGTCAATTAACCTCCTCCACTCGACTTAAAAGGATATATTTCCGAGAACTGGAGAAAATTTAAACAGAAATTCACTCTATACAATGTTGCCTCAGGAATGTCTGAAAAAGATGAAAAGTTACAAACATCAATGCTTCTACACATGATTGGCAATGCTGCCTTGGAATTGTATAATACGTTTGTATTTGCTGAGGGTGAGAGCATGAAGCTTGAGAAAGTGTTGAACAAATATGAGGAATATTGCATGCCGAAACGTAATCTAACGTGGCTTTCATGGAAAGGGTGCGGTGCGGGGCTTTCATCGAAAGGGTGCGGTGCGGTGCGGCGCGGTGTGGTGTGCTCAACGCACCCATTCGATAAAAGAGGGGGGGCGGGGGGCTTTTCTCGAAAGGTTGCGTTGAGAGCGGAGTACCGTTTTAACACACCCTTTCGATAAAAGCTGGGGGGGGGGGGCTTTTCTCGAAAGGGTGCATCGACTAGTCTTTCGCATCAGTCGTTTAAAATGAGGATCTGGGACAGAAGGTAATAGTTGCCAATTTAAGTACCGGTATATCGAAAATGTATTAAACAAAATGGAATGGTCTTGATTACAGAGTGGTCTCTTTCGTTGTTACTATGTTGATGGGGGAGACAGAGAGAAGGAAAAAAGGGAAAGGGAAAGGGAAGATAAAAGGAAAGAAAGAATAATAAGAAGAAAAGAGGGAAACGGGGGGGGGGGGGCGAAGGGCTCTTGCCTCCTCCTCACCCCCCCCCCCCCCCGCCAAAAATAAATATGAGAGAGAAGGGAAAGGGAAAGAAAATATAAAAGGAAAGAAAGAAGAGGAATAAGAAGGAAACAGGGAAACAGGGGCAGGGCGAAGGGCTCTTGCCTCCTCCCTCCCCATCCCCCGCCAAAAAAATAAATAAGAGATAGAGAGAGAAGGGAAAGGGAAAGAGAAAGAGAAGATAAAAGGAAAGAAAGAAGAGGAAGAAGAAGAAGAAAAGAGGGAAACGGGGGCGAAGGGCTCTTGCCTCCCCCCGCCCAAAAATAAAGTAAGAGAGAGAGAGAGAGAGAGATTGGAAAGCGAAAGGGAAAGAGAAGATAAAAGGAAAGAAAGAAGAGGAAGAAGAAGAAAAGAGGGAAACGCGGGAAGGGCTAAGGACTCTTGCCCCCCTCCCCCCACCCCCCCCGCCAAAAAATAAATCAGAGAGAGAGAGAAGGGAAAGGGAAAGGGAAGATAAAAGGAAAGAAAGAAGAGGAAGAAGAAGAAAAGAGGGAAACGGGGGCAAAGGGCTTTTGCCTCCCCCCCCCCCGCCAAAAAAATAAATGAGAGAGAGAGAGAAGGGAAAGGGAGAGGGAAAGAAAATATAAAAGAAAAGAAAGAAGAGAATAAGAATGAAAGAGGGAAACGGGGGAAGGGCGAAGGGCTCTTGCCTCCTCCCTCCCCCCCCCCTTCCCGCAAAAAAAAAATTAAGAGAGAGAGAGAGAAGGGAAAGGTAAAGGGAAAGAGGAAGAAGAAGAAAAGAGGGAAACGGGGGAAGGGCGAAGGACTCTTGCCTCCCTCCCCCCCCCCCCGCCAAAAAATAAATCAGAGAGAGAGAAAAGGGAAAAGGAAAGGGAAAGAGAAGATAAAAGGAAAGAAAGAAGAGGAAGCAGAAGAAAAGAGGGAAACGGGGGCAAAGGGCTTTTGCCTCGTCCCCCCCCTCCCGCCAAAAAATAAATAAGAGAGAGAGAGAGAGAGAAGGAAAGGGAAAGAGAAGAAAGAAAGAGAAAAACGAAAAAGAGGGAGAATAGGAAAGAAAGGAAAAGAAAGAAAAGAAAGGAGGCAAGAGCCCTTTGCCCCTGTTTCCCTCTTTTCTTATTCTTTTTCCTCTTCTTTCTTTCCTTTTATATTTTCTTTCCCTCTCCCTTCTCTCTCCCTTTATGGCGGGAGGGGGAGGGGGAGGTAAGAGCCTTTCGCCCTTCCCCCGTTTCCCTCTTTCCTTCTTCTTTCTTTCCTTTTATATTTTATTTCCCTTTCCCTTTCCCTTCTCTCTATCTCTCTCTCTCCTATTTATTTGTTGGCGTGGGAGGGGGGGGGGGGGAGGAGGCAAGAGCCCCTCTTTTCTTCTTATTCTTCTTCCTTTCCTTTTTTATTCCCTTTCCCTTTCCCTTTCCCTTCTCTCTCTTATTTATTTTTTTGGCGGGGGGGGGGGGAGGAGGAGGAGGCAAGAGCCCCTCTTTTCTTCTTATTCTTCTTCCTTTCCTTTTTTATTCTCTTTCTCTTTCCCTTCTCTCTCTCTCTCATTTATTTTTTGGGCGGGGGGATGCAAGAGCCCTTCGCCCCCGTTTCCCTCTTTTCTTCTTCTTCCTCTTCTTTCCTTTTATCTTCTCTTTCCCTTTCCCTTTCCCTTCTCTCTCTATCTCTTATTTATTTTTTTGGTGGGGGGTGGGGAGGGAGGAGGCAAGAGCCCTTCGCCCTTCCCCCGTTTCCCTCTTTCCTTCTTATTCCTCTTCTTTCTTTCCTTTTATATTTTCTTTCCCTCTCCCTTCTCTCTCCCTCTCTTATTTATTTTTATGGCGGGAGGGGCAGGGGGAGGTAAGAGCCTTTCGCCCTTCCCCCGTTTCCCTCTTTCCTTCTTCTTCTTTCTTTCCTTTTATATTTTCTCTCACTTTCCCTTTCCCTTCTCTCTATCTCTCTCTCTCATATTTATTTTTTTGGCGGGGGGGGGGGGAGGAGGAGGAGGCAAGAGCCCCTCTTTTCTTCTTCTTCTTCTTCCTTTCCTTTTTTATTCTCTTTCCCTTTCCCTTCTCTCTCTCTCTTATTTATTTTTTGGGCGGGGGGAGGCAAGAGCCCTTCGCCCCCGTTTCCCTCTTTTCCTCTTCTTCTTCCTCTTCTTTCTTTCCTTTTATCTTCTCCTTTCCTTTCCCTTTCCCTTCTCTCTCTATCTCTTATTTATTTTTTTGGCGGGGGGTGGGAGGGAGGAAGCAAGAGCCCTTCGCCCTTCCCCCGTTTCCCTCTTTCCTTCTTATTCCTCTTTCTTTCCTTTTATATTTTCTTTCCCTTTCCCTTCTCTCTCTTATTTATTTTTGGCGGGGGGGGGGGAGGAGGCAAGAGCCCTTCGCCCTTCCCCTGTTTCCCTCTTTCCTTCTTATTCCTCTTCTTTCTTTCCCTTTCCTTCCCTTTCCCTCTCTCTCTCTCTCTCTCTCTCATTAATTTTTTTTGGCAGGGGGGGGGGGGGAGGTAAGAGCCTATCGCCCTTCCCCCGTTTCCCTCTTTCCTTCTTCCTCTTCTTTCTTTCCTTTATATTTTCTTTCCCTTTCCCTTTCCCTTCTCTCTCTCTCTCTTATTTTTTTTTTGGCGGGCGGGGGGGGGGGGGGGGAGTGAGGAGGAGGCAAGAGCCCTCCCCCCCCGTTTCCCTCTTTTCTTATTCTTATTCTTTCTTTCCTTTTATCTTCCCTTTCCCTTTCCCTTTTTCCTTCTCTTTTTTCCTTCTCTCTGTCTCCCCCATCAACATAGTAACAACGAAAGAGACCACTCTGTAATCAAGACCATTCCATTTTATTTAATACATTTTCGATATACTTAAATTGGCAACTATTACCTTCTGTCCCAGATCCTCATTTTAAACGACTGATGCGAAAGACTAGTCGACGCATCCTTTCGAGAAAAGCCCCCCCCCCCCGCTTTTATCGAAAGGGTGTGTTAAAACGGTACTCCGCTCTCAACGCACCCTTTCGAGAAAAGCCCCCCCCCCTCTTTTATCGAATGGGTGCGTTGAGCAAACCACACCGCGCCGCACCGCACCGCACCCTTTCGATGAAAGCCAAGTTCTTGAGACTACCTTTTGGTATTTGTAGTGCTCCGGAAGTCTATCACAAGATAGTGCACCAACTGTTTGCACACATTCCGGGAGTTAACACAATGATGGATGATGTGATTGTATGGAGAACTACCAACAGAAGCATGATGACAGGTTGAGAGAGGTTCTCAGCATTGTGAGAAAAATGAATCTCAAGTTGAACAAAGACAAATGCGAGTTCAATGGCAAGAAGCTCACATTAATTGGTGACTTGATCAGTGATCAAGGAGTTCAACCTGATCCAAAGAAAGTGTCTGCTATCTTGAACATTGAGAGACCGAAATGTCGGAAAGATGTCCAACGGTTCTTGGGTATGATCAATTACCAAGGGAAGTTCATTCCAGATCTGTCGACCAAGTCAGCAGCGCTGAGACATCTACTAGACAAAAAGAATGTATGGACATGGGATCATGCACAAGAGGATGCATGGAATCAGCTGAAACAAGCTCTGATACAAGAGCCAGTCCTACATTTCTATGACTGCAAGAAACCAACCAAGCTGTCAGCAGACGCATCAAAGGATGGTATTGGTGCAGTGCTACAGCAATATGATCAAGATTGGGTTCCGATCGCATATGCATCTAGATCAATGACTGATGCAGAGACTAGATATGCACAGATCGAGAAAGAATTGCTGGCAATCACATACGCATGTGAAAGATTCCATCAATACATCTATGGACAAGAAGTAGAAGTGGAGACTGATCACAAGCCACTTATTCCACTGTTTGTAAAGTCACTGGGTGACTGTCCCCTACGCATTCAAAGGTTACTCATTAGGGTACAGAGATATGATCTCAAGGTCTTGTAGTACACGCCTGGAAAGTACATGTATACTGCTGATACATTGTCCAGAGCAGTAGATCCAAAGGCTGAGTTGAATGCTGAAACTGAGGAATATATCCGAGTCTACGTAGATGCTATTGTCAAGAGCATGCCAGTTACATCGAACAAACGAAATCAGATTGTCGAAGAGACAAAGAAAGATGATCAACTGCAAGAGCTGCTAGGCATCATCAGAGATGGTTGGCCGGAAACGAAGCAGCAATGTCCAGTTAGAGTCAGGGAATACTGGAACATCAGGAGTGAACTCTCTGAAGCAGATGGCATCATCTTCAAAGGCAGCAAAATAGTGGTTCCCACTACTATGGGAAGGTTCATGCTAAACAAAATCCATGAAGGACACTTAGGCATCGAGAAGTGTAAGAAACGTGCTAGAGAAGTCATTTATTGGCCCAGAATCAACACAGACATCACTGAAATGGTCCAAAGTTGTACTTCATGCCTAATGTACAGACCAAAACAGCAAGCTGAAAGTCTACATCCTCATGACGTGCTGAACCGCCCGTGGGAAAAAGTTGCTGTTGATTTGTTCACGCTGAACAATAGAGAGTACATGGTCATCATCGACTACTATTCACAGTTCATTGAAGTATGTACTATGACTTCTACTAGTAGAAAGGCCGTGATCAACCACATGAAAGCAGAATTTGCTTGCCATGGAACGCAATGTGAACTGATGTCGGATAATGGTCCTCAATTTGCAAGCCAAGAGTTCCAGAGCTTTGCGAAAGAATGGGATTTTCACCATACTAGATCAAGTCCATATTATCCGCAATCCAATGGCCTCGCAGAGAATGCTGTGAAGATTGTAAAAAAACTCATATCGAAGTCACAGCACAGTGGACAGGATATCCACAGAGCTCTACAAGTCTATCGCAGTTCACCACTAGCATGCGGAAAGTCTCCAGCAGAACTCCTCTACAATCGTCGACTTCGATCAAATCTCCCCATGCTTGTCAGTCTACTCGACAACCAACAGGTCAATACTCGATCAGTGAGGGGAAGAAAGGAGGAGCATAAGGTGAAGCAAAAAGAGCGATTCGACAAACATGCTCGAGACTTGTCAAAGCTAAAGCCTGGAGATCATGTCATACTCCAAGACATGAAAACCAACACCTGGTCGAAATGTGGTATTGTCAGGTCTGTCCAGGATCGAAACAGATCATACCAGATCGAGACAGAAACAGGAGAGATACGTCGCAGAAACAGACGTCACCTCAGGCCAGTCCCACGTCAACAACACGCCGAGTCTATTCCACTACCAACACAGGATGACTTCGAGCTAGATGACACTGCAGAAGCTACAAAGCAACCAGCATCTGAAGAAAGCTCAACTACGTCATCAACCAGAACCAGAAGCGGACGAGTTATTAAACCGCCAGATCGCTTGAACTTGTAAATAAATGAAAGCGAACTACAGAGAAAGACTTTCGCGTTTTGTAAATAGTTTATAGTTACAGAGTTCAACTTGGACTTTAAAACAAAACTGCAGGATTGCATGAGCATGACATATATATTTGCATGTTATAGTTTAAAAATATAACCGGATTTAATTAGTCACTTTGATTACAAAAATCAAGAGATATCACTCAACCTCAACGGAGAATTCCAGTTTCGCGAATCGCAACCTTGAAAGATATGGACTGTCGCGTAATAAGTTCTATATTTGAAAGCGACAGTACTCCAGCTTTAAGGGACAGAATAATGCCCTAGTACAGTCGAGAGTGTACAGATAGTCCACCCTGTCACTCTGTACAGTTTAAGAAGTTTTATATATGTATATGTAAACCTCTTTTAAAGAAGGGAGGTGTAGTGATAGCTACATGTAGTTTAACAGAGTCTGCAAATACAGACTAGCATGTATAACTACATATATAATGACCTGCAACCCAGATCATGCCAGGTCATGTTATGAAACAATGAGTACTTGTACAGGAGATGACTACAAAGATGTCTGACTGACATAGAGCCTCAAGAAAAGCTATACAACTTATTAGTTCAATCAAAGCTCTCCAACTGGTCTTTTATAAGAACATCTACGCTCGTCCACTTCCAATTTTCTTGTAACCCCCAAAATTACCAAAACGTGGGGGGAAAGATCTTTTGCATACTCTAGTCCTAAATTATGGAATGGCCTTCCTGAAGACATCAAAAAATGTTTATCCTCTGATTCTTTCAAAACTCATCTCAAAACATTTCTTTTCAAGTCTTGATCTTTTTTCCTGTTTACACGCGCCTTGAGCACTCCACAGAGTGGATTTGGCGCGATATAAGTTACATTATTATTATTATTAATAATGTCGGGGCTGTATCTAAGAGTTTTGTAATTGTTAATAATCATTACTTCGAATGTTTCCAAGCATTGGCTTTTGATAACCTTGGCCAATCAAAGTTTCACCTTTGCAATAATGACATTAAAGTTAGTTTTTTAAATCATTGAACCTTTAAGTTTGACAGATATGAGCGCTACACAAGAACCAACTACCGATATTATTATTATAGTATGTTGTTCCTGATGTCATACACTACCAGAAACCGTTGAAAAAAAAAAGTTTTCTGGGGGGGTTGGGATAGTTTTTCAATAAATTGACCCACCTACCAGTAATGCAAAATAGCACCTCTATGGATGGAATTCACTTTATATACATTAATTGTTCCTATGTCGAGAAAGCCTTTCAGTCTTTAGGTTTTTTGTTGTTTAAGAAAGCATAACATTAGTTGACATGTCTATCATGTCCATTATTATATCACAGAAGGTATATAATCATATTGGATGAAAGTTAAAGTAAACCTTACCCCTAATAATAACTTTGGTCCTTTTGAGAGATTTATTGTATTCTTGCTTAGTCTCCTGTACAGTTTCTCAGCTTAACACGGACATCTCCATTTTCTTCATAACTTGAAAAGCTAAGCAGAGTTAATTATCAAGTAAATGTATTCAAATGTATGGATGATTCCTTCCAACGTTTGTGTGGTGATAAAAATGTGTGATTCATATTTTATTTTCTGTTTTAATAATTTTCATGAAGCCAATTGCATAAAGATTATTGTGTACATCTACATTTGCCTCTTATGATATCAAACTGGGTATTTCTTGAAAGGGATTCTCGTTTATAGGCTTCATTGTTGTTTACAGGCTTTTATCTGAATAAATCCATTGACAATTCACCGAAATCACTTTTCACATCCCTTTGTTTCTAAGTGATCGGTGAATTATCTGATCTACGCTTTTTAAAGAGGGATTCTATAACTATATATTTTAGATGGATAACCTATGATTAATTCCTTCCACAATATGTTCTTTATTCATTCTTCTGAAAGACACTACTGTATCAGTGTATGGTGTCATCAGACTACTGGGTGAACCCTTCACAAGTTCCCTCTTAGATCCAGCATCAGCAGATTATCAAAATCTGGCGACCCGTATCAATGCAAATGTAAGTTATTCCCTTTTTCAAAATCCTGGTATTGTTATAATTATGTAGCCCCCAAGTTAGGCCGTTATTGCAAACCTCATTACATAAAATACAAAACACACACAAAAACTTGGATATCAAGCATTTGTATGCGCAGGGCCCAAACTGTAGAATAACTTTACAATATAAATTGAGGAAACCCTTTTAGGAAAGAGTTTTAAAATAAAACCAAAATCACATCGTCTTTTCACATTGTCTTTTTTTTTATAAATAGTTTTAAGCATTTCAGGGGCTTCTGGAGCTGATTAGAATATATTAGCATAATTTTTGCACTTTATAAATGTACATTATTTTTATTTTTACCCGGAACTTTTAAAATCCCCTTTGACAGGTGGCCTCTGCTTTAGGTTTACAAGGCGCTTCTGATTTCATTGACGCCAGGGTTACAGCTTTTGGGTAAGTCACTCATTTTGTTTATTTTGTATTTGTTAATTCCCCTGTTGTAAAAGAATCATAAAACATTCAGTTGTTCAGGCACATTAGTTGGATGGTAATGTTGATTCAATCCATAAATCCTCTTGTTAAACTGAAACAATTTTGGGAATTCAGTAGTGGTCACATTACCCCTATCCCCTATCCATTTCATAATTGGAATCTAAAAAGTGTCTTGGTGTATTTTATACACAGTTATCGAATGTTGACAAAAATTGTATGATCTCCCGTCAAATAATAAGAATCTTGTTACCTCTATAACCATAATCTTTCTGTAGTTATCGTTATCTACTGTTACCCACCATGTCTGAAATGCTTTCGCTTAGTGCTGTAACATCACGGATATCTCCAATTCCGTTTAACCGCCAGTCAAAACCGGACGGTTTTCCGATTTTTCCGACGGTTAAACGATTTATTAAAAAAAAGCAAGCCAGGCCCGTGTGAAAAAGCCTGAAGGACTTTAATTTAACTGCGAGGTGCATTTGAAGGCGCCGATTTGTGCTTGAGAACTTGTCACAAATAATAGTAACAATGTCGATTTTAGAAGAATGTGTAAGATCATTAATGTAAATTAAAAACAGTAGAGGACCTAGGATAGAACCTTGTGGTACGCCGTGTGAAAAAGTTGGATGAAATATTATTATAAACTACATATCTATTACAAAGAATACTTTAAAACCAAGATGACAGACAAATTGGAGTGTTCTAGTTTCGGAGTGGTGAGTCAACACACAGATTACTGAGCTGGGAGACATTGCCAGGCATAGTGCGAGGTGGAGGGGCATAAATCGAAACTTAAAAAAAATAAAAAAAAATATATATATATATATTTAAAAAAAAATTATTAAAAAAAAATAAAAAAATAAAAAAACGGGAAAGCGAAATCCCCGTCCAATTGAAAACAGAATCCGCCGGATACCGGACGGTTAAACGTTTGACTACAGCACTACTTTCGCTATTCTTACTCGATTTTACTTACATTTGTGTATATCAACCGTGTGTGAAGTACACCTAGCTAAAAGAGAAATTACGCACTCTTTATCTTTTCTTCAAAAATGTTATATAAACCGTCAATAAAATATAATCTGATATAATGAAAATTAAATAATAATTAATGCTCTACAAATATCAACTAAGGCCCTTTTTGGAAGTATTACGCTAGGATGGAAACATGGCTTTCATCCGTTTGAAAGCCTGATTAATAAAATTGCAAAACATAGACCAATTAAGTTGTCTTCCAAATGTTTATGTTAATTCTAACTCAAAATTGAAATGATTTTCTTTTATGACAGAGATGGAAGCATTTTAGGGTTCCTTGATGTTCGGTTCGATACTGAAGTAACGAATGCAATAACTCAGCTTGAGGACACATTCAGAACAGGTCTACAGACGGCAAACATTGATGGACTCGTTGTAGATCCAAACTATTACGGAGTTGGCTCACCAAGTAAGCCTACATGTATATTATCACCTATAACCATCTCAGTCTTTCTTCACTTTAGTGACGTTTTTCTGATTCATTTCTTTTGTCTTTATGTATAACAGTGCCTCCTTGTTAGATGCTTAGAGGTTTGTGGACTATGTGGACATTCTACTCCTCGAAAGATTGATTTAATTGTACTTAGAGGAGCGAAATGCTGGAACAAAATTTTACAGGAACTGAAATCCATAGAGAATAAAAATGTTTTTAGAAAACAGATCATGTCACCACCTAGGTAGCGGGGGGGGGGGGGGGGGGGGGGGGGAGGGGGGGGGGCAATACACCTCTCTGTTAATTATTTACTTTTTATTCATTATTGTTAATTTGTATTTTGTACATTATAATAATTCATGTTTTCTTTGTTTATTTTTAGTTGTTGATTTGATTCGATTATTTTGCATATTTGTATGTTTTGTTATCTTTTGTTACTGGATTTTATTTTGTGATATAATTTGTATATTTTTTATTCAGTCACGGACTTTCTGAAAATCAACCGATAGGCTGAGAGAGTGACCGTGCTTAAATAAATAAATGAAATGAAATGAAATGAAATGAAACTTGATTGTGTGAGTGAGAGGAATGTGGACATTTTCAACTAGTCTATATATGCATGCATATTTTTTTCTTCCATTTACAAAACAATATTTCTAAAATTAGAAATCTTATTGAAAATGATATATCTTGATACAATTTAATTTTGTATTTGATAGATGAGTACTTCGATCCTACATGTAATTTAGTTCAGAAGCTGGCGTGCATAAGCACGTGAATAGTTAGTAGAGCTAGGGAATTAAGAATCTTGTTTTGTATTAACTATTGATTATTTTATAATATCATTTACTTCTCATTCTCGTTTGGACAGTGATGGCATGTGATGGATCATGCAATAACCGTGGAACGTGTCTGAATCTCGCGAACGGTGACGTCATTTGTTCCTGTTCCACCCCTTACTCCGGAA
Source organism: Strongylocentrotus purpuratus (assembly GCF_000002235.5). Lineage (NCBI taxonomy): Eukaryota > Metazoa > Echinodermata > Echinoidea > Camarodonta > Strongylocentrotidae > Strongylocentrotus > Strongylocentrotus purpuratus. The sequence continues at coordinate 4,952,619 of NW_022145599.1, read as the reverse complement.
CTTTTTGTCAAGACGGTATGATAATTCCTTTATGTGTTGATTGGGAGTATTTGTCTGTTTTAGTTTTGAGTTAATGCTATTTGGATCGGGTAGAGAGGAATGTATGACATGCGTTAGATTACAAAAATAATAGTATGAAAATTAGCAGATAGCATGATATCCTGTTGTAGAATTTCCATATGAAAGATAATAAAAGCCAGAAAATTATTCAATAATCTACACATAACGATATCTTCATGCGGATATAACCATATCAATTTAATTCAAGAACATCATATTGAGTGTCATACCCACAATGGGAACTAAGTAAACAGATGTAGGTATACCCTAGAAAAGGAATAGAACATGGGATGTACTTGGCGAGCCTCATGTGGCGTAGAGGAAACTACAAATCCAACATTTTTTCTTGATGCACGAAAACATAATAATGTGACTTTTCTTTTTGCCATCTTCATTACAATATCAACACCTTTCTTAGTATCATTACTGTAAAGGCTAATACAAACTTCGGAAAACATGTAATTTTATTTAAAAGGACATCATATGTTATTCAATAATTATCATTCAAGCTAAATTGATACGATCACTTTGTAGAAATCAACCAATGCTCATCCACGACTTGTCAGTATGGTGGAACGTGTCAGCAAGGTACAGACACCTACACATGTCAATGTGCTGATGGCTTTACTGGTACTAACTGTGAAATAGGTGAGTATTTTCATTGCTCTCTGAAATAAAAGTGCTATCAAATGTGGCATAGGCATTTAAACGATATAATGAATGTATTTCCCTTTTAGACTATGGGATGACCACTGAAATTGTGAATTTCGAACGTGGTGCTGCAAATGCAACCACGTTTCTTTGGCATGATAAAATGTCAAACAATATCCAGAAGGAAATTTGAAATGTGCCTACCTTCAAACTTGCACGCAACCTCAAAATTAAAAAAACATTATGCAAAATTGTACCATCGATTTCACTGAAAAGGCCGAAATTCACCGCGTGTGTTAAAAATGTTCACTTCGCGCACAATAGCGTACGAAAGCATATGCGATGCTCAGCCTCGTTCGCTATTAGTTATTATGTTAAGAAAGCAGAAAAATCAAAGAAACAAACTGATGAAACTTTCCATTGAATCTGACTAAATATAAGAGAGTTATGAATTTTGACATTATTATCACTATACGTATGGGCACTTCAAATTGGTTGAAGCGGTAATGTCAATGTGATGTAGTGCCGGACTACTTTACCTGTTCCAACATATAAAATGACTAATCTGTTTTTATTTTTTAAATACATTGCTCAGGAGGGTCTATTCTTTTGAGAGGACCTATACTAATATCCTATCTATAATATATTTTGAGTAGTGCCCCAACAGAGAAGAATAACAGAAATTAATGATATTTTTGTACACGGCAAATGGGAGATTTATCCTCGTCCTACATCACAATCCTCTGACCAAACTACCAATTTGAGATTCTCATATACTCTCTGATCTCATATTTCAAACATTCATAGCTTCCTTACTATTGGTCTGATTCATTTCAAGCTTTTGCCATTCTGCTGCTGTTATTGTTCTGCTTTCATACAAATCAACTTATTACAAGGGTTGGATTGCTCTTTAAAGGTACTATGTCCCATTTGCAGGCCAACAAAATGAAACTGTTAAATTCCACCGTCATTTGAAAGATAATACTAATTTAGAACTTCCCTCAAAAAGGTGAGGGCTTGAAAATGTCTTTTAGTGGGAAAATAATGACCGTCAGCTGTGGAATCGACTTTCGGGATTGCAATTCTTTTAGTAAATAGTCTGATGTTTAGACCATTGTACCGAATAATGTACATTTTGGGCTGCTCAAATATTCAATCAGTATAATTTTGGCCATTACAAGAAGTAGGTTACTGATGTATAGACAAATGCTCATGTACCCTACAGCTCATTTTATGTATGTTATTACCAAAGAAAAAATCAAGTCAGTCATTCACTCAGTATAGTGTCTGAAATTGAAGTCTAGAAAGTAAATGGGTTTCCTTGCATAATTTGAATACTAGGACACTGCTAACGTTTAAATTTCACAGAAAAGACATATTCATGACTCCTGCAAAGTTGACAGAATTTGATTTTGGGACATCAACCAATTTAAAATATAAATTTTTTTAGAAATTTGTATATGCAAACCTGATCAAAAAATATAAGTTTCACATTTATTTTTCACATTGTATTAACCTCAGGACATGTACGAAGTACAATACATATTCATTTATGAAATAAACATTATGATATGGAAGAAGGATATAACAGAATAGCCCAGTAGCTTTACGTATCAACATTTTGTGTGATAAAGTGCTGAGATATTATGATGGCACTGATTATTACCCCGACATTCTTCTTTACCCCGACATTCTTCTTTACCCCGACATTCTTTTTTGTACCTCTGACATTTTATTTGAACCTCTGACATTATTTTTGTACCTCTGAAACTTTTACCTGGCACCATTTTGACAAGGAATGTGGCTAAGGACACAGAAAACAGTATACAGGACTTCAGTGTAAATTGTACACAAAATAGGCATCAAAGAACGCTTTTTTTCTTTACAATGTACACTTTTTGGGGGATGGCTACATTTAATTGGTTTCAGCACCTTTCAGTACCCCTATTTCGAGTGTTCTTGTGTGGTTGCAGGAGGTGACCCACGAAAATGGAAAAATAGCTGCATTTTTTACGTCCTTCGCATGATGGGATCTGGTCGCTATTCATAAGAACCGCTATTCATAAGGACCGCCATTCATAATGTGAGATGAGGGTCGCAATTCATTGAGGGTCATTATTCATAAGGACCGCTATTCATAATACGAAATTGGGGTCGCTATTCATGAACATGAAGGGGCGCTATTCATGTGATTTACACGTGGGGTCATTACTCATGAGGACCGCTATTCATAATAGGAGCAGATGGTCGCTATTCATAATACGAAATGAGGGTCGTTATTCATTGGTGCCCAAAATACTCAAATAGATATTTCACCAAAAGCATTAGAGTTTTAATAAAGGTTTACAGTCTATATAAACCAGCTCGCTGATCTCACATTTCTATTCATATTGTCCAGAAACCTCGTGAGTCTTCTCATTCTATACTATATCCCAAGTTGGCCACCCAATATTCAAATGTGCATTTTCTGTTTTATCTTTATATATCAAATTGAAATCCAACTACATTGTACCACATACATCTGTGGATCTTGATTTACACCCCCTCTTTCTTTTTTCTTCTTTCTTTCTCTCTCTCTCTCACACACACTCTCTTTCCCCTTTTACCAATATTTGTTCCACCATATTCGTATTATTATGTATCTATTGAGGGTAGTCATGCTATCAAGCTTTGCTTACTTTGTCAACCCTCCTGTTTGATGTTTTCGATTAGTTACTTTATTCGACATTATATCCTTGTGAAATGGGTAAAATTTGCAATGTTTTGTTTGTTATATATTTGTAAAAATGCAAAAGAAAAAGAAAATCAAACAGAAATAAATAAATCAAAGGAAATCAAATCAAATCAAAGAATTCAAATGTATCAAATGCATTCCAGTTGATAAAATTTGAAAACCTTTTTGATACGACATGATTGGATAGGTATACGTTTGTTTCTTCAGTGATTGTACTGGTAAGTCTTTGTTACATATAAATTGTATCAGCTGAAAAGCTTCACATAATATCTGTATATGAATATCAGTATGTCCTTGAAATCATCACTTGAACATGGTATTATTTGCGTACTTATATTATTCAGATGTAGGTTACTTTGTGATGTCACAATGCTTATCTACCTAAACGGCGCGTGCGCAATGGCCCATCAAGAATCCGGATTTTAGTTATCCAGATTATTCGTAGCCTGTCTGTCACCGACGTAAATGAAAAAACTAGATTTCTAAAATCTGGTTTATTCAAGATGGGTCGGGATTTTTCTGTGTGACACCGCCTAGTGAGCACGTTTTTATTGCGCTTTATTGGGTATGACTGCTTTTGTCTGCGTTCGGGAATTACGCAGCAATACGCAAGCCAAATACGCAAAGGTGTGACTGAGGCATTAGAGAGCACTTTAATTGCCTATAATAAATAGTGTTTTGACAATATCAAATATGTAAAAATGCTTTTTTTAAATTCCTGGATACGTTAGGCTTGAGAATCTCAACTCGACCCGAGACTACGATTCATATTGATCTGTATACCTGTATAATTATATAAGGTGCTACATCTCTTTTTCTCTCTAGACGTTGATGAGTGTTCCTCTACTCCTTGTATGAATGGAGGCACGTGTACCAATCTGATCAACAATTATTCATGCCAATGTGTTACCGGCTATACAGACACCAACTGTTCCACAGGTAGGAAACATTCTTTAAAGGGAAATAATTGCCTATGAACGGCAAATGCCAATCTCCCAAAACTCTATCTAGTGTGAAGAAAATAAGAAATCATCATAAATCCATTGTGAGATCTGATTCTCTTTGAAGTGAGTGAACGATGAAACCATGTGATATTCCTTGAACGCAAACACTTGTTCATAGAAACGATTAAATGTGGACATAATTCAATTAAATTAAATTCAGTTTATTTGGCATCATAAAAACATTATAAATCATAAATGCAGAAAACATAATAGGCCAGGGCCTCTAAGAAGCACATTGTGCTTGTAAATAAGGTCCCTCTGAAGGTAAACACAATTTTGAATTAAATAGCAAAAGAAATAAAAAAAACTTACAAGGTATCTATATCTATACAATGACATATGATTCAAGGTCACATAGCTTTATAATTTTTAAATAGAAGCCACCAAAGTTGGATATAGTTTTTTATATACGCACTGTATTGCTGAGATTACACAAGGTCCATACATAAAAGTCCACAAGTTGTACGCCACCATTGATGAGCCTTTGACTAACTTTGACTATTCACGTTGAGATATTGACGATCCAGATCATTCACATTTCCCCTTACTTCTGTGCAAGGCCCACTTGTTGCAGCGACAGCCAAGGGTGTGGTCATTCCAGTACACTTTTCTCAACGGAGTGAAAGTCCGATCTCAGCATTATAACTAAAGCAAAGCCAGCAGCTTGTCTTGCTTGGCTCCTAGTCCGACGTTCAACTCCACGTGTTAATTCGTGCTGTCCTTTAGTCTCTTGAATAGCACAAATTTATTCGCATTAATTTGCATAATCATTGAACGTAATCCCGATGGGCCCGCCCCCCCGGGCTTTTTTTAATTGTTTAAAAAAATATAATTTGTTGTAGTAAGCGCTCACACTACCAGTGACTATACTAGCTGCGCCGGTAGTATACTGATGTGCACGCTGCCGCCCCATGGGGGGGGGGGGGGGGGTTGCCCGATGGGCCCACCCCCCCGGGCTTTTTTTAATTGTTTAAAAAAATATAATTTGTTGTAGTAAGCGCTCACACTACCAGTGGCTATACTAGCTGCGCCGGTAGTATACTGATGTGCACGCTGCCGCCCCATGTCTGCTGGAGCTAGAGGCGATCGCGCAAGGACCGAAACGTGGAGAAGTTTTTCGTTGTGAAAATCGTGAATCCTCTGAAATCTGGTGATTCCAATTAAAAGACCAGCAAATAATGAACCTCAACCAGTGAATCAACCGAAAGTCGGGCCGAAAGCTAAAATTAGTAAAAAGTAAACCTGGCAAGGAGGCGAATGTATACGGGCTTGGGTAGTAGAAATTTCGTACAGAAGGAGGAGGAGATCTGACCATTAGCTGCATGTTATAACTTGTAAAGTTGTAAGAGGGAAATAATGCCGACTATTAATTATAAAGATAAAATAGCAAAGAATTTAGGACTATCATGGGTACCAATTCAATGGATGTATGTATTTTAAAAAAGAGCCCCCGTCAGTACTAAAAGAGCCCCCGTGAGAAGGCTCACGGGGGCTCTTTTTTTTTTTGGAAGAGCCCCCGTGGACAAAAAATTAATTTGAGCCCTAGCTCCCACTGAGCCAAATTTTGGTCGGCGCGATTTTTAAAACCCTTATCGACAAATCCTGGATTCGCCACTGGATCTGTCAACCCCGAATATTCATGCAGAGGTGCCGTGGTCGAGTGGTTAAGTCACCGGACTGTCGATCATAAGGTCCGCGGTTCGAGACCCGCCGCGGCACTAATGTCCTTTGGCAAGACATTGATCTACATTTGCCACACTCAACCCAGGTGATGTAAATGGGTACCTGGCAAGAGCTTATTCTTTGAAATTCTAGAGCGCCGTAATGGCAGCACAGAGTCGGGGTAATAATCTCCAAGTTTGAAAGCACTCAGTGATTGTAATAAGCGCTATATAAAAACTAGTATATTATTTTTATTATAACAAAGTTGCATCTATAGCATATATGCATCGAGTTATCTATTTATATCTTTGGGCCCGTCAGCCATCTTGGATGAAACGTAAATTGAGTGTGTTTTAAAAAAACCAAAGGTATAGAATTTGAATAGCCTATTACCACGGTAAAAGGCAACAAACAAAAAGAAACTCTGAATAACCAGTAATTCTATTTTTTAACTGATAATAAATACAAACCGCAAGGTAGAATTACAAGAATGTAATCATATGACAATTAAATAAATATTTTCTTTTCATTTCTTCACCTGAATCAGAGGTCAAATGTAGCTCACCTGGAAATGGTACAAACACAGAGTCTGTTTCAATCACTGAAGGACAACCTGGGGAAGCATACAATTACACGTGCAGTCATGGCTTCACATCAGACCCTAATAACCTGACGGTAGTTTGTCAACTGAACGATGAGGGAACTATTGCTAGCTGGTCTCTAATGCCATCTTCTTGCTCAGGTATGATATATCTATGCCTTTTGGATGGTTTGAATTAATCATAGAAATTCCTTTTAAATCATACTGCCACCCGCATGAACTAAACACTGAGGGAACTGTTGCTAGCTGATCTCCAGTACCACCTTCTTGCTCAGTTTTAACATTGTGAATACTGACAAACCATGCCTTTTCTCCTATAAACAAATGTAATAGACTAAAATAAAACAATACTTTGCAATACGAAACATAATTTAATGCACAAAATCATGAACCCTTAGAATTGAGTTATGAGCTGGGATGACACCAAAAACAATTAAAACTCATCTGTGCTGATCCGTCAACCCCTAATATACATAGCAAAGTTGCACCCGTAGCATATGCATCAAATTGTTTATTTATATCTTTGGGCCTTTCGGCCAACTTGCATAAAACATAGAAAATGACGTGTTTTTTTTAACCAAAGGTAAAGAATTTTAGTTTACCAGTGTTTTTATTTTATAACTTTGGATAATTGATAATTAATACAAACCTGTAGAATTACAAGAGTAAAATCATCAACAAATAAAGTAATCATTTCTTTTCATTCTTCACCTGAATCAGAGGTCAAATGTGGCTCACCTGGAAATGGTACGAACACAGAGTCTATTTCAATCACTGAAGGAAGCCCTGGGGAAGCATACAATTACACCTGCAGTCGTGGCTTCACATCAGATCCTAATAACCTGACGGTAGTTTGTCAACTAAACGATGAGGAAACTATTGCTAGCTGGTCTCTAACGCCATCTACTTGCTCAGGTATGATATATTTATGCCTTTTGGATGTTATGAATTAATCGTGCAAATTACTTTAACGTTACACTGCCACCCACATGAAATGAACACTGAGGGAACTGTTGCTAGCTGGTCTCCAATACCATGTATATGCTCAGGTATGTGTATGCCTTTTGGATGGTATGAATGAATCATGGAAATTACTCTTCCTGTATCAAAAAATATGACTACATGGTGATTCCCTTGTTAATGCCCCAGCATTATCACCCCCCCCCCCCACTGCTAAGAAAAAGGACCCGCCAAATAAAAATTAAAAAACGTAACGTAACAAACAAAATCATTTACCCTCAGAATAAAGCAGTGAGCAGGGATGACACAGAAACACAATTAAACTCATTTGAGCTGATCTCTCAACCCCAAATATATATAGCAAAGTTGCATCTGTAGCATACGTATCAAATGATTTATATATATGGGTTCCGTCGACCATCTTGGATAAAACGTAAAAAATGACGTTTTATTTTTACCAAAGGCATAATAATAGCCTATTACCAGAGTAAAAAGTATTTTTTAAAGTAACTTTGCAATACCAGTGTTTCTATTTTTAAACTTGCGATAATTGATAATTAATACATGGTAGAATTACAAGAATAAAATCAAACAACAAATTAAGTAATATTCTCTTTTCATTCTCCACCTGAATCAGAGGTCAAATGCAGCTCACCTGAAAATGGTACGAACACAGAGTCTATTTCAATCACTGAAGCGAGCCCTGGGGAAGCATACAATTACACCTGCAGCCATGGCTTCACATCAGACCCTAATAACCTGACGGTAATTTGTCAACTAAACGATGAGGGAACTATTGCTAGCTGGTCTCTAATGCCATCTTCTTGCTCAGGTACAATTTATCTATGCCTTTTGGATGGTTTGAATTAATCATAGAATTTTTTTTTAAATCATGCTGCCACCCGCATGAACTGAACGCTGAGGGAACTGTTGCTAGCTGATCTCCAGTACCACCTTTTTGCTCAGTTTTAACATTGTGAATACTGACAAACCATGCCTTTTCTCCTATAAACACATGTAATATAATTAAATAAAACAATACTTTGCAATATGAAACGTAATATAATACACAAAATCATGAACCCTTAGAATTGAGTTATGAGCTGGGATGACACTGAATACAATTAAATTCATTTGTGCTGATCTGACAACCTCTATACATAGCAAAGTTGCATCCGTAGCATATGCATCAAATTGTGTATTTATATCTTTGGGCCCTTCAGCCAACTTGCATAAAACATGAAAAATGACGTGATTTTTTAACCAAAGGTAAAGAATTTTAGTATACCAGTGTTTTTATTTTTTTAACTTTGGATAATTGATAATAAATACAAACCGGTAGAATTACAAGAATAAAATCATCAACAAATGAAGTAATAATTTCTTTTCATTTTTCACCTGAATCAGAGGTCAAATGTGGCTCACCTGAAGATGGTACAAACACAGAGTCTGTCTCAATCACTGAAGGACAACCTCGGGAAGCATACAATTACACCTGCAGTCATGGCTTCACATCAGACCCTAATAACCTGACGGTAGTTTGTGAACTAAACGATGAGGGAACTATTGCTAGCTGGTCTCTAACGCCATCTTCTTGCTCAGGTATGATATATCTATGCCTTTTGGATGGTATGAATCAATCTTAGAATTTTATATTTTAAATCATACTGCCACCCACATGAACTAAACGCTGAGGGAACTGTTGCTAGCTGGTCTCCAATACCATCTACTTGCTCAGTTTTAATGTTGTGAATACTGACAAACCATGCCTTTTCTCCTTTAAACAAATGTAATAGACTAAAATACTGACAATACTTTGCAATTACGAAACATAATTTATTACACAAAATCACGAACCCTTAGAATTGACTTATGAGCTGGGATGACACTGAAAACAATTAAATTCATCTGTGCTGATCTGTCGACCTCGAATATACATAGCAAAGTTGAATCCGTTGCATATGCATCAAAATCTTTATTTATATTTGGGCCTGTCGGCCATCTTGCATGAAACATAGAATAGAAAATGACTTGTTTCTTTTGCCAAAGGTAATGAATTTTAGTCCCCTACTTTCACGGTAAAAGGTAACAAACAAAAAGAAACTCTGAATATAAACCAGCAATTCTATTTTTTAACTTTGGATAATTGATAATAAATACAAACCGGTAGAATTGCAAGAATAAAATCATACAACAAATAACTTAATTATTTCTTTTCATTCTCCACCTGAATCAGAGGTCAAATGTGGCTCACCTGGAAATGGTACAAACACAGAGTCTATTTCAATCACTGAAGCGAGCCCTGGGGAAGCATACAATTACACCTGCAGTCATGGCTTCACATCAGACCCTAATAACCTGACGGTAGTTTGTCAACTAAACGATGAGGGAACTATTGCTAGGTGGTCTCTAACGCCGTCTACTTGCTCAGGTATGATATATCTATGCCTTTTGGATGGTTTGAATTAATCATAGAAATTCCTTTAACATTATACTGCCACCTACATGAACTAAACGCTGAGGGAACTGTTGCTAGCTGATCTCCAGTACCACCTTCTTGCTCAGTTTTAACATTGTGAATACTGACAAACCATGCCTTTTCTCCTATAAACACATGTAATAGACTTAAATAAAACAATACTTTTCAATATGAAACGAAATATAATACACAAAATTATGAACCCTTAGAATTGAGTTTGAGCTGGGATGACACCAAAACAAATAAAACTCATCTGTGCTGATCTGTCAACCCCTAATATACATAGCAAAGTTGCATCCGTAGCATATGCATCACATTGTTTATTTATATCGATGGGCCCTTCGGCAACTTGCATAAAACATAGAAAATGACGTGTTTTGTTAACCAAATCTAAAGAATTTTAGTAGCCTTTTACCAGAATAAAAGACAACCCCCAAAAAGTTAACTTTGAAATACTAGTGTTTTTTTTTTTTAATTTTGGATAATTGATAATAAATACAAACCGCAAGGTAGAATTACAAGAATGAAATCATACGACAAATAAAGTAATAATTTCTTTTTATTCTATACCTGAATCAGAGGTCAAATGTGGCTCACCAAGAAATGGTACGAACACTGAGTCTATTTCAATCACTGAAGCGAGCCCTGGGGAAGCATACAATTACACCTGCACCCATGGCTTCACATCAGATCCTAATAACCTGACGGTAGTTTGTCAACTGAACGATGAGGGAACTATTGCTAGCTGGTCTCTAACGCCGTCTACTTGCTCAGGTATGATATATCTATACCTTTTGAATGGTTTGAATTAATCATAGAAATTCCTTTTAAATCATACTGCCACCCGCATGAACTAAACGCTGAGGGAACTGTTGCTAGCTGATCTCCAGTACCACCTTTTTGCTCAGTTTTAACATTGTGAATACTGACAAACCATGCCTTTTCTCCTATAAACACATGTAATATAATTAAATAAAACAATACTTTGCAATACGAAACATAATTTAATACACAAAATCATGAACCCTTAGAATTGAGTTATGAGCTGGAATGACACTGAAAACAATGAAATTCATCTGTGCTGATCTGTCGACCTCGAATATACATAGCAAAGTTGAATCCGTTGCATATGCATCAAAATGTTTATTTATATTTGGGCCTGTCGGTCATCTTGCATAAAACATAGAATAGAAAATGACTTGTTTCTTTTGGTAAAGGTAATGAATTTTAGTCTCCTACTACCACAGTAAAAGGCAACAAACAAAAAGAAACTCTGAATAACCAGCAATTCTATTTTTTTAACTTTGGATAATTGATAATGAATACAAACTGCAAGGTAGAATTACAAGAATGAAATCATACAACAAATAAATTAATAATTTCTTTTCATTCTCCACCTGAATCAGAGGTCAAATGTGGCTCACCTGAAAATGGTACAAACACAGAGTCTGTTTCAATCACTGAAGGACAATCTGGGGAAGCATACAATTACACGTGCAGTCATGGCTTCACATCAGACCCTAATAACCTGACGGTAGTTTGTGAACTGAACGCTGAGGGAACTATAGCTAGCTGGTCTCTAACGCCGTCTACGTGCTCAGGTATATCTATGCCTTTTGGATGGTTTGAATTTATCATAGAATTTTATATTTTAAATCATACTGCCACCCGCATGAACTAAACGCTGAGGGAACTGTTGCTAGCTGATCTCCAGTACCACCTTTTTGCTCAGTTTTAACATTGTGAATACTGACAAACCATGCCTTTTCTCCTATAAACACATGTAATATAATTAAATAAAACAATACTTTCCAATATGAAACGTAATTTAATACACAAAATCATGAACCCTTAGAATTGAGTTATGAGCTGGGATGACACCAAAAAAAGTTAAAACTCATCTGTGCTGATCCGTCAACCCCTAATATACATAGCAAAGTTGCATCCGTAGCATATGCATCAAATTGTTTATTTATATCTTTGGGCCCTTCGACCAAATTGCATAAAACCTTAAAATGATGTTTTTTTTAAACCAAAGGTAAAGAATTGTAGTAGCCTATTACCAGGGTAAAAGACAACCCCAAAAAAGGTATCTTTGAAATACCAGTGCTTCTATCTTTTAACTTTGGATAATTGATAATAAATACAAACCGCAAGGTAGTATTACAAGAATGAATTCATACAACAAATAAAGTAATAATTTCTTTTCATTCTCCACCTGAATCAGAGGTCAAATGTGGCTCACCTGGAAATGGTACGAACACAGAGTCTATTTCAATCACTGAAGGAAGCCCTGGGGAAGCATACAACTACACATGCAGTCATGGCTTCACATCAGATCCTAATAACCTGACGGTAGTTTGTCAACTGAATGATGAGGGAACTATAGCTAGCTGGTCTCAAACGCCATCTACTTGCTCAGGTATGATATATTGATGCCTTTTGGATGTTATGAATTAATCGTGCAAATTACTTTAACATTACACTGCCACCCACATGAAATGAACACTGAGGGAACTGTTGCTAGCTGGTCTCCAATACCATGTATATGCTCAGGTATGTTATATGTATGCCTTTTGGATGGTATGAATGAATCATGGAAATTACTCTTCCTGTATCAAAAAATATGACTACATGGTGATTCCCTTGTTAATGCCCCAGCATTATCACCCCCCCCCCCCCACTGCTAAGAAAAAGGACCTGCCAAATAAAAATTAAAAAACGTAACGTAACAAACAAAATCATTTACCCTCAGAATAAAGCAGTGAGCAGGGATGACACAGAAACACAATTAAACTCATTTGAGCTGATCTCTCAACCCCAAATATATATAGCAAAGTTGCATCTGTAGCATACGTATCAAATTATTTATTTATATATATGGGTTCCGTCGACCATCTTGGATAAAACGTAAAAAATGACGTTTTATTTTTACCGAAGGCATAATAATAGCCTATTACCAGAGTAAAAAGTATTTTTTTAAGGTAACTTTGCAATACCAGTGTTTCTATTTTTAAACTTGCGATAATTGATAATTAATACATGGTAGAATTACAAGAATAAAATCAAACAACAAATTAAGTAATATTCTCTTTTCATTCTCCACCTAAATCAGAGGTCAAATGCGGCTCACCTGAAAATGGTACGAACACAGAGTCTATTTCAATCACTGAAGCGAGCCCTGGGGAAGCATACAATTACACCTGCAGCCATGGCTTCACATCAGACCCTAATAACCTGACGGTAGTTTGTCAACTAAACGATGAGGGAACTATTGCTAGGTGGTCTCTAACGCCGTCTACTTGCTCAGGTATGATATAACTATACCTTTTGGATGGTTTGAATTAATCATAGAAATTCCTTTTAAATCATACTGCCACCCGCATGAACTAAACGCTGAGGGAACTGTTGCTAGCAGGTCTATAACGCCATGTTCTTGCTCAGTTTTAACATTGTGAATACTGACAAACCATGCCTTTTCTCCTATAAACAAATGCTATAGACTAAAATAAAACAATACTTTGCAATATGAAACGTAATTTAATACACAAAATCATGAACCCTTAGAATTTAGTTGTGAGCTGGGATGACACTGAACACAATGAAATTCATCTGTGCTGATCTGTCGACCTCGAATATACATAGCAAAGTTGAATCCGTTGCATATGCATCAAAATGTTTATTTATATTTGGGCCTATCGGCCATCTTGCATAAAACATAGAATAGAAAATGACTTGTTTCTTTTGGTAAAGGTAATGAATTTTAGTCTCCTACACCACGGTAAAAGGCAACAAACAAAAAGAAACTCTGAATATAAACCAGCAATTCTATTTTTTTAACTTTGGATAATTGATAATGAATACAAACTGCAAGGTAGAATTACAAGAATGAAATCATAGAACAAATAAATTAATAATTTCTTTTCATTCTCCACCTGAATCAGAGGTCAAATGTGGCTCACCTGAAAATGGTACAAACACAGAGTCTGTTTCAATCACTGAAGGACAATCTGGGGAAGCATACAATTACACGTGCAGTCATGGCTTCACATCAGACCCTAATAACCTGACGGTAGTTTGTCAACTGAACGATGAGGGAACTATAGCTAGCTGGTCTCTAACGCCATCTACTTGCTCAGGTATGATATATCTATACCTTTTGGATGGTATGAATTAATCATGGAAATTTCTTTTAAATCATGCTGCCACCCGCATGAACTGAACGCTGAGGGAACTGTTGCTAGCTGATCTCCAGTACCACCTTTTTGCTCAGTTTTAACATTGTGAATACTGACAAACCATGCCTTTTCTCCTATAAACACATGTAATATAATTAAATAAAACAATACTTTGCAATATGAAACGTAATATAATACACAAAATCATGAACCCTTAGAATTAAGCTATGAGCTGGAATGACACCAAAAACAATTAAAACTCATCTGTGCTGATCCGTCAACCCCTAATATACATAGCAAAGTTGCATCCGTAGCATATGCATCAAATTGTTTATTTATATCTTTGGGCCCTTCGACCAACTTGCATAAAATCTTAAAATGGTGTTTTTTTTTTAACCAAAGGTAAAGAATTGTAGTAGCCTATTACCAGGGTAAAAGACAACCTCAAAAAAGGTAACTTTGAAATACCAGTGCTTCTATTTTTTAACTTTGGATAATTGATAATAAATACAAACCGCTAGGTAGAATTACAAGAATAAAATCATACAACAAATAAAATAATAGTTTCTTTTCATTCTCCACCTGAATCAGAGGTCAAATGTGGCTCACCTGGAAATGGTACGAACACAGAGTCTATTTCGATCACTGAAGGAAGCCCTGGGGAAGCATACCATTACACCTGCAGTCATGGCTTCACATCAGACCCTAATAACCTGACGGTAGTTTGTCAACTGAACGATGAGGGAACTATAGCTAGCTGGTCTCAAACGCCATCTACTTGCTCAGGTATGATATATCTATGCCTTTTGGATGGTTTGAATTAATCATAGAAATTTCGTTTAAATCATACTGTCACCCACAGGAACTAAACGCTGAGGGAACTGTTGCTAGCTGGTCTCTAATAATTGCTCAGGTATGTTATATCTATGCCTTTTGGATGGTATGAATGAATCATGGAAATTACTTTTCCTATATCAAAAAATATGAGTACATGGTGATTCCCTTGTCAATGTCCAAGCATTATACCCCCCCCCCCCCGCTGCTAAGAAAAAGGACCCGCCAAATAAAAAAATTAAAAAAACGTAACGTAACAAACAAAATCATTTACCCTCAGAATAAATCAGTTAGCAGAGATGACACAAAAACACAATGAACCTCATCTGAGCTGATCTCTCGACCCCGAATATATATAGCAAAGTTTCATCCGTAGCCTCTGATCAAATTATTCTTTGATATCTTTGGCTCCTGTCGGCCATGTTGGATAAAAGGTAGAAAAGGCTGATCAAAAGTTTCGTTGATAAATCCATGTTTCTTTGTTTTGACGTTGCACTACGCTCTTTGAAATTAATGCAACAACAAGATATAACTAGAATTTAATTCGTCACGAGGACGAATAAGGTGGTCTGCCTTCAAGTTATATAGACATGTAAACAATGATGATCATGATGATGATCATGATCATGATGATCTTGATAGTAATGGTGATGACGATCATGATCATGATCATGATCATGATGTTGATGATCATCATCAACAGACCATGATGACATCTGATTGAAAAAAATGGGAGAATATTTAGATAGCATATAGTCTCAGCTACAACATACTCGAAAATCAACATAACCCAAGCAGAAATAATGTCGATATTGCTCGCAGAAGATAGGAATGTAGATTCCAGATTCGAGAAAAAGTCATCTCCCTTAGGAATTACACGCTAAAAGTAATGGATCAAGTGAAAATAGGGTTATAATAAAGTAAATATGGCTGTTTATTACGCGATTTGCGATTTTACGTGTTTTAGTATTCAAAGGAGATGGTACAGTGAAAGGTCAAAAAGAAAAAAAAGATTGTTGGAGACGCCCGGACTCGAACCAGGGACCTCGAGGTTGGAAGTCAAGTGCGTTACCGATATACCAAAACATTTCCCATAGCGATTACACATAAACGGAAAATGAAATTCTCAAATCCCACTTTGCAAGTGAAATATGAGCATGATCCCGGCATCTGATTGAGAAATACATGGCACACTTGTGATAGCTTACCTACAACATACTCGATGCTCAGCGAAAACGAAGCTAAGACGACGGAGATATTGCTTGTGAAAGACGGGAATGTAGAATCCAGTTTTCAGAAAAAGTCATGTCCCATAGAGAATACACGCAAAATGTAAAAAATTGACATGCCTCCTTTAATCGCAAAAATACGCCATGATGTTTTCATCAAAATGAAAATTCGTGGATACTGTATCTGTAGAGAATTGTCTCAGCTAAAACATATCAAAATTTGGATGAAAATTGATCAATATTTTATTTTCTAATAAGTGTCTTATTCCTTTCGATAAGTGTCCCCTTTTCCTCTCATCATTAAACGTGCCCCTAATTTCAAGCGATTAAGAGCAATGTCCCCCAAAGTTCGCTCACTCGCATTTATAGATGTTATAATTATGTTACTTATCAAAGGTCTTTTTGGTCTTCCATCATGAAATTGTTGTTATAACCCCATCAGGATTGGGTTTTTCTTCTTTCTAAGACGTCATTTTTTGCAATGCGACCTCACAACTCTTTAAATTTCTCCTCGCTCGCTTTGCTCGCTCGCAAATGAGTTACAGACCATCACACCAAACTGCAAAGTATGATGCTTAAGCAATATCTTATACAATGTATAAAGAGAAACAAATTTTGAAATCATCCCTGATAATGTAATCACAATATAGGGGTATATACCAATGTCTAAAAAAAGTGTATATTTTCGCCTTGAGATTTCCCTTTGAAGGTGCCCTTTTTTCCCAGAAAGTGCCCTTTTTTGTTGGTGCCCTCCCACTTTTAAAGTCGCTCCGCTGCCTCTGATATTTGCGTCATTACATTCTAGCACCTTCAAGTTCAACGTTGCTGAGGGTACGGGTCGTTGTCATGGCTATAAACTCTAAAGAGCGGAAGTAAGGTAAGGGTATAATTGAATAATTGGATGACAGATCTGAGATTATATTATCCAAAAAAAAAAGAGAAGAGTATGAATTTACAAATAGTACCAACAAATAGAAGAAAAAAATAAATAAAGTGAAAGGCGTAAATATTCTAAAAAAGAATGAAACGCCGATAATACCAAACAACAACAACAACAACAATGAACTGACTTTGTATTCATGTATAACCCTGCTTTATGTTGTTTTGGGGGAGGGAAGGGTCTTGTTGTTATTGCAGTTGTCGTTGCTGTTTTTTAAATTTTTAAATGGGATCACGTTCCGACATTCTCATAAATAAAAATCATATAACGTAAAGCCAGACTTTACCCTATCTGAAACACTCATTCAAAGACAACAATCATGCACGATAAAGGAATGGACAAGAATATGTGATAAAGATAAAATGTCACAGACAAATAGATAATTATAAGAAATGATTGTTTCTCTCTCTCTTTCTCTCTGCTTATGTGTCTCTCTCTCTCCCTCTATCTCTCACTCGGTCGCTTTCTCTGTCTATCTGCCAATTTTGTTCCGCCGTTTGCTTGTATGCCGGCAACATTCCTTTTTTGAGATAGATTATTATAAAATAATGATGATGTACACACTTTATTATACCTTATATTTATTATAGCGAGCGAAGTGAAAAACGAGCGGCTGATAATGTCTAAATGCGAATAATTATATTTCCAAAGTAAAACTTTTGAATGAAAATCTCTGTTGCAACAAATTGATATAAACACTGTTTATTATGCTATATTGACTATACTATTATAGGTCGGACATTATACTTCAGCGAAAAGATATCTATATGATAACAAAAAGGACAGACTAAAGGCGACAAAAATCGGAGCTGGGGTGGGGGGGGGGGGGGGGGGGGGAGGATGATCGGAGAGACAAATATCATATAAATAAATACAGTACGGACTACGTCCAACTTTCTATCTCTCTCGCCCCCTTCCCCCTCCCCTTTCTCTCTCTCTCTCTCTCTCTCTCGCTCGTTCTCTCTTTCTCTTTCTATTTCCCCCCTCTCTCTCTCTCTCTCTCTCTCCCTCTATATGTCTCTCTGTTTATCTGGCAATGTCGTTTTCCATCTTCATCTTGTTTTATTAAATGTTTTCTATTCCTCCGTTTGCTTGTATGCCGACATCATCTCTTCCTTGAGATTAATTCGTCCTTGTTTTCACGAAGTCACGCAAAGTGAATGCATTTTTCTTTCACTACCGTCACTTCGTGAAAACAGCGACGAATTATTATAACGTAATTATCCCTGATGATGTACACATTATACCTTATATTTATTATAGGAAACGAAATAGAGAACGAGCGGCTGATAATGTCGAAATGCGAAGAATATTACTGAACAATAATTATATTTCCAAAGTAAAACTTTTGAATGAAAATATCTGTTGCATCAAATTTATTGATATAAAAAAAATGTTTGAAATGCTATATTTACAATACTATTATACGTCGGACATTATACTTCAGTGAAAAGATATCTATAATTATGATGAAGAAAAAAAAGGGCAAACTAAAGGGTAAACAAAAAATCGGAGCTGGGGGGGGGGGGTGATCAGAGAGACAAATATTATATAAATAAATACAGTACGGACTACGTCCAACTTTCTATCTCTCCCGCCCCCTAGCTTTCCCCTCCCCTTTCTCTCTCTCTCTCTCTCCCTCGTTCTCTCTCTCTCTCTCTTTTTCCCCCTCTCTCTCTCTCTCTCTCTCTCTCTGTCTTTCTGTCTATCTGGCAATGTCGTTTTCCATCTTCCTCTTTTTTATAATGTTTTCTATTCCTCTATTTGCCTGTACGCCGGCAGCATCTCTTCCTTGAGATTAATTATTATAACGTAATTATCCCTGATGATGTACACATTATATCTTATATTTATTATAGGAAACGAAATAGAGAACGAGTGGCTGATAATGTCGAAATGAGAAGAACATTACCGAACAACAATTATACCAAGTAAAACTTTTGATTGTAAATCCCTGTTGCATCAAACTGATTGATACAAAAATTGTTTATTATGCTATATTGACGGTACTATTATACGTCGGATATTATACTTTAGCCCAAAGATATAAACAAAACAAAACAAAAAAATGGAAAGAAAAAATGTGGGCTTGAGGGGGGGGGGGGGGGGGGGGGGGGTCAGTGAGAAAAATAACATAGTAATAAATACAGTACAGACTACGTCCAACTTTCTATCTCCCCCCGCCCCCCCCCCCCTCTCTCTCTGTCTCTGTCTCTCCCTGTCCGTCTGTCTCTCTGTCTATGTCGTTTTCCATCTTCATCTTCATAATGTTGTCTATTCCGCCATTTGCATGTATGCCGACATCATCCCTTCCTTGAGATTAATTATTATAACATATCCTTGATGTTATACGTCGGACATTATACTTTAGCAAAAAGATATAATCAAACAAAAAGGAGACAAAATAAAGAAGAAAAAAAATCAGAGTTGGGGGGGGGGGGGGGGGTGACCGGAGAGACAAATATCATTAAATATCATTGTACGCATATTTTATTTGTTTTGTATGTAATGGAAAGAGATAATTAAATGACAGAGATTAGAACAAAATCATAATTCATCACAATCATCTCTCTCTCTCTCTCTCTCTTTCTATCTATTTATCTATCTTTCTCTGTCTGTCTCTGTCTGTCTGTCTCTATCCTCCCCCTTCCCTCTCTGAATACGTCAGGAATTTCGTGAAATTGGAATTGTGCTTCAGTGTATTTTATTTCCGTATCGCGTTGTTGTGTTTGTTTTTTGTTTTTTGAAAGGGTGCGGCTAATAAGGAGTTAATCGCAGTAGTATTGGTAGTCTTTTATTTATTCGAAAATAAATGATATTGAAAATATAGTAATTCATTATATTACGGAACAATAAAGAAAGAAGTGCAAACAACGTGATAATTCACTTTATTTGTCTTCGTCTCCATCTGTGTCCTTGTTCAACCTATCGTGTCAATAAAACTTAGATAATCCTCGTTTCATGATCAGTTCTGTAGATGGCATGTACATGCATACATGATAATGATAATGATGATGATGATGATGATGATGTAGATGATGCTTACAATATTGTAATAAAATAGTAATAATAATAATAACAATTATTTTCTTCATCTCGCACTCGCTTTTCTTCATTGCCAGAAAACTTGTTTTATGTTGCCTTGCATTTTTTCAACAATGGTAGCATCTTTGCCCGGGAAAAGTCTCATATTCGTGGCTTTACTGCCGGAGTTGCTCAAGACAAGAGTAATATTCCGTAGGGAGAGAGAGGAAGAGTAAGGGGTCGTTTTTCAGAACATAATATTTGAACATTTCATATGCCCGCTCAAGCCAAGACCGGCTTTAGGTTGATCAAGATATTTTACTTCAACCTGCTCTAAAACTGTTACATGCCCTCGTAAAGGTGTATAAGTTAGAGTGGTTGTTTGTATTGTAATGTAAATTGACCTATTTACGCCTACATCCTCTTCTTTCAAAACGGCAATCTTCCAGAGTAGTTACTTCTTTACATTCTTTTGTTCCCCCTTAGCGTGGGGCAGCTGAGGGAGCCTGGATAAGCCTTTCATAAAAGAGGAGGTCCATACATGAATGATTCGCTAAATTGGTCAAGTTGATAACATGAAAAGCGTATTGTCATGTAAATACAATGACGTAAAAGATAGCTGTGGAGTCAAAACTTTTGAGACGACAGGCTTTATAGATAACTTATGGAAATATCATCGAATGTCGTTGTTTCATATTCTTCATTTTCTACGTCCGATGAATACTCTTCTTCGCTTGATAAGTCCATTTGTATCATATTCATTTTCTGAGTCCGAGTCAAGGATCGCTTCTCGAGCATCTTCAACGCTAAAAATAGGCTTTCTCCGATGACGAGACATTTTGAGAAACTATCTTACATAGATAAAGAGCAGTTATAAGCAAATAATTGAGAACTAATTTGTGCAACCAACTATCATGAAAATCAAAAAGCTTAACTAAATAGTAAAACTCCGACACTTTATAGCACGATAAGTAAATAATAGCCGACAACCTTGAAACGAAACAATGGGATGGACTATATCGAGACTAGCTAATCTCCCCAATAATAGGTCGGCCCGGTACCCTGTATACGTATGCATGAGTAAACTGAACTGAGAGCGCTAGGTCGAACGAGACTGTAATATACTATAAGCTTTTCAATAATCGGCCCGTTACCATGAATAGGCGTCAATGACCATATAAGGCCAAGGCTCATGCATTGAACGGTGTATCCGCCCGTGCCGAGTACAAAGGTATCCAGAGCGAATGTGGAATTCGCTGCTTGCAAAATCATTATGTCCGGCTTACACAGTCCTAGGCATAGTAGACCCAGCTAGCTAGCAGCAGCGAATCCGAAAATCTATGAAAATAACGTAAACTGACTTGCATGTGTTCTATACGAATATCCTGAAAGAGGACTCGTGCATTCTCATGCTAAACTTGTAATAAAACAAAAATTACGCATCTACAGTCGGTAAAAAATGAGATGCATGTAACCAAAGGTTCAAGGTTTGTATACAGGTAGTTTATATTGTATTTAGAAGGTGAATAGATGTACTTTTCTGCAATAAAAGAAGCCCTTGCTCGGACCCGAGAAATCTCGGTTCCCGTTTGTGAGTACGTACCTCGGGACCCGAGAAATCTCGGTTCCCGAGTTGAACGGGTTAAAAGTCCTTTTTTTTTCCTTGAAATTTTGCAGTGACATGCCGAGTTCCAATACGCAGGGCACCTCTTGGCCGGATTTTTGAAATTGGTCAAGGGGGCCATTTAAGACGCCATTTTGTCCTATACATCTATTTTACATCACGTGTTTCGATAGGATTATCATAGATACAGATCCTGCACGTTTTCCGCCCATTCATTACACGCATTGTCTATGGGGCATATCGGGTTCACGCTTTTGGCCCCCAGAACGAACTTGATTGCAATGTCAAACATGCACCAAATCCCATTGGTTTGTGCACGCAGTGCTGGCGAGCCCTTTCTAGGTTCTTTCCCCTATCCCAATTTCTTTCAAACTTCGTAGGCATAGTACCATCCCATCAAGGTCACTGTTGATGCCTTTCTTTCGCCCTACCTATCTCCAATATCACAGAAGCTACAGACTTCGTACAAATTGCTCTGGATAGTCCGAGAGAAGCTCTTTCGTTTGACACGTAGAAACACGGCGTCATTGCACGCACATCGTTCTGACACGATTGCATTTCTAGTTGCAATGACGACCTTCGTCATTGCCTTGTTTTCGTTCACATTCTGCCCCATTAATATTTTCCTTTTCCTTGTTTTCCTTATCGTCCAGAAATCCCATTCGTTTTGCACGTAGTGTTTGTTATTCCTAGTTAGGTGCTTTCCTCATGTCCTTTTCCTTTCAAATTTCATAGGCATAGTCTCTAACATCTCATCAAGGTCACTACATTCTTCGATTTTCAAAATCACTCATGCATAACCGTCCAGGCGCCATTTTGTCCGTTTCTGGTCCATTTTAAGGCCTTTCTTTCTTCCTTCCTCTCTCCACTATCCTAGATCCTACAAACTTCTAACAAATTCCTCTAGATAGTCTAAGAGATGTTCTTTCATCTACGACGTATAATTTGACCTTCAAAATGCCATCTTCGTACTCAAAATTCAAATCTGAAACTGACTCCGTCAAAAATCTCTCAAATTCTTGAAAAATGGACCCCTAAAAATCTAAAACTGCCATAACTTTCTCATATAAATTCCGTTTTGTGTTTAAATCTCACATTATCCTTATCTCAAAATTGCACTTAGCCATGCCAAATTTCACGCTCCAACGGCTTTGCACAACATAAATAGCGCCCTCTAAAGTTCTGGGAATTGGCTTTCTCTCTGTGGCCGTATCTCCATAATGGCTTGGCAAACCCGTACCTTTTTTTGGATTTAGATACTTGAAGATATGCCCTTTCCAGCCATATACA
This sequence comes from Strongylocentrotus purpuratus, assembly GCF_000002235.5. Taxonomy (NCBI): domain Eukaryota; kingdom Metazoa; phylum Echinodermata; class Echinoidea; order Camarodonta; family Strongylocentrotidae; genus Strongylocentrotus; species Strongylocentrotus purpuratus. Next base: position 4,929,349 of record NW_022145599.1, on the reverse strand, counting down.
AAATTATATACGCTAACACTGACCAAATTTGAGAAAATTGCCCTCCAAATTCGCCATTTTCAAGAAAATTGAGAAATATCTTCAACTTGCCCTAAACCGGTGATCTTTATACCTACATCAATGAAACTTTGCAGACACATGTATCCAAATAGGTGACAACTGTTTGCCAAGTTTGGTAAAATTCGAATATGTCAGCGCAAAGTTATCGCTAAAAATGATGAATTTACTATGCATTACGTAATAGCGCCTTTAATGCGTGCAGTACATTGCAAGCATATGACAATGGTGTCAAACTGATCGCAATGAAGTGCCCTTTCGAATGATACCAAGTATGGTATATGTTCACACAATTTTTTTTGAATAAATCACATTTAAACACGGGTCATTATACGAATTCCGCCGAGTTTCCGCCCAATATTATAACACGTATCGGCTATGGCGTCATTTTTTTCAGACTGCTTTTCGCCCCCTAAACGTCCTTTTTTTTCCTCGAAATTTTGCAGTGGCTTTGCGAGTTGCAATACGCAGGGCACCTCTTGGCCGGATTTTTAAAATTGTTCAAGGGGGTCATTTAAGACGCCATTTTGTCCTATAAATCTATTTTACATCACGTGTTTCGATAGGATTACCACAGAACAAAAGAGAGTTGTTCACAATAACAACCATGAAATTCTCTTTCCAATGATACCAAATACGTCCGATAAAGAGACATAAAGAGAGAGAAAAAACAAACAATTAAAGTCCGGTCATAATACAGATCCTGTTCGTTTTTCCGCCCATGCATTACACGCATTGTCTATGGGGCAAATCGGGTTCACGCTTCTGGACCCCAGAACGATCTTTATTTTTCTGTACATTCTAAGTGGCCAAGTGCAGAGCATCAAGAAGCCGGATTTTTTTTAATCGGTTAAGCATGACATTAAATGCTACTTCATACTCTGCGTAACTACTAACTAGTCCGAAAGATGCTCTTTCGTTTGACACGTAGAAACATGGCGTCATTGCACGCACATCGTTGTGACACGATTGCATTTCTAGTTTTTATGTGTTTTCATCTTTCAGTTTCGACACATCGTATCTCTTCATTACGTTCTGTTTGGGTTTAGTTTTGAATCGTAGCTTGAAGTTGCAGATAACCAGTTGGTGATCTGAGGCCACATCAGCACTTGGAAAACTTCTACCGCATTGGACGCTTGATTTCCATTTGTTGTTCACCATGACAAAGTCTATCTTGTTTTTGGTTCTCCCGTCCGGCGACTCCCATGTCCATTCCCGACTTGCATTCTTCTGTTTGAACATGGTATTTGCAATAGCTAGATTGTTGGCCATGCAAAAGTTCAAAAGCTTTTCTCCTCTGTTGTTCATTTCTCCGTATCCATGATGTCCTATGACGTTCTTCCAGGTGTCCCAGTCTCTCCCTACTTTTGCGATTAAATCACCTTGCACTATCAGTATATCCTTGTTAGGAGTGTCATCTATTGTTTGTTGAAGCTGGTCATAAAATGTGTCTATCATTTCCTCTCTGTCTGCCATGTTCGGTGCATAAACCTGGATTATTGTTAAGGCTCCAACCTGTGTTTGGAATCTGGCCGAGATCAGTCTAGGGGATATGGTGTTATATCCCAGGAGTGCTTTTTGTGCTTGTTTGTTGAGGATCAGAGCGACGCCTCTCCTGTGTACATCTTCCTCGCTAGCACACAGTACTTTGTATCCTCTCTCGGTGAAATCTGATTCTTTCCAGTGAGACGTCTCTGAGACTCCAATTCCCACTCGAATTTTTCCAATTGGCTCATTAGAATGTCTAGTTTTCCATCTTGATTTAGAGTACGCACATTCCATGTGCCAATACCTATCAGTTTTTTTTTTATGTTAGTAGAGCCGTTTTTTCTTTGGGGTTATCAACATGATCTCTTCCAACTGGGTTTGGAGATGATGCATCATCATGCACTGCAGTTTGCTGGCCCATCAGTCGAAAGGGCTGGTTAGTATTATCAGGGGCTTTCACCCTGGTGCTATTTAGGCTTTCCATCATTCATGCAGTTTCGCTCATATAGTTACACTAGGCGAATGAGACACTCCTCTCCTAGCCACCCTGGTCTGTCCGCCACCAACTGAACAAGTCAGATGGCTCACAACCCCTACCAGCTTGAGGTAGACCAGGACGTTTACCTTGATCCTCACAAGTTGGTCCTTCCCTCACACTGCATGCGTAGTGCTACCGGGAAGGGTCTCCCTCTTGCGTACCATAATAAAATGGAAGGGTCAAGATTTATAGGGGCCCATAAAGCATTTCGCTTATAATTTTGATAATCACCACATGATGGGTGTGCTTCGATCTACCCCCCCCCTTGTTTCATTTAGTAGTATTTTGTACGATATGTGAGGGTATCACTATCAGTATGTCTTCAACTGTGTTTCTATTTGTTTCTCCTATGTTTCACACTAGTTGTTGTAACAATATGCGAGGGCAGCAAAACAGTCCTGAACTGCACTAACGGCAGGATCAACATCGGCAGCGCCCTCTACGGGAGGACCGAAGCAGATGTTTGTCCACACGACAAGGTTAGCAATACAAATTGCATGGCAGCTGGTGTGTTCGACACCATTTCGTGTTGCACTGGTCTTTCCCAATGTGCTGTGACTGCATCGAGTAGTTTATTTGGCGATGATCCATGTCCAGGCACATATAAATACCTTCAGATCACTTATACGTGCGAACCCGAGGACGACCTTCCCCCACAAACCCTGAGTGAGTATATTACCAGACTCTAAACACGCTTGAATTTAAAAGTCTAGTTCCCAAATAACGCAGTAAAAACCAAAAATGATTTATCAAGAAGAAAATAGTGAAATATTTATGAAGAAATAAATGGTGTATATACAAAAAGACATGTGATTTTTTCTTTATTAATAACGGCGTGGCCAAACTTAAAAAGCTGCGGTCAATCGTTCACACAAACACATAAGTATCATTCTTTGTATTTATCACTTTCAATTTACCACTCAAATGCAAAATTTACCATCGGCATCGAAGATCGTGTTATTTGACAAGCAGGGGGATTTTCTCATTGGGGTAATGTGTTATAACCGCTTGTGATTTCTCGCAGAGACGCGGAAGCATAATCACTCAATGCTGTGATTTGTTCATGCTGATTAAAAGATAAGCAGATCGGCATATGGAATGAAAAGGTCGCCGTGTTTTCATATGCGCTAGCCTGTTGATGGGGGAAGCAGTGCATTCCATAAGACCATTCGGCCTTGAAAGCATGCACAGGCCATTTTTAACAATAACTGTACTGTTTTTATGACAAGCCAAATGCGCAGTTATTATTATTTTTTTTAACTAAGTTCATCGCCGGTAAACTCAGTTTCTTTTTTAAACGAAAACTTTGCATAAGTTAATTATGTACTGATAAACTTTATTTTTTTGCGATAAAGATTGATTTTCGCTGGAGAAACTGACTTGTCGCTCATAAACAATTTTTAAAATGAAAAAACCGAGCTTACATTGATCCAGAGTTTCTAACGGAAGACGAAGTCGTTGAATTGAACTTTTCTTAAATTATTAGGCATTTAAGCTTGCCAATGACCATATTCTTCTCATTTGATCCAATACAGTAAGCATCGACATATGTGAGGGAAAGGACGAACCAAGGATCACCTGCTCGGCTGGACAGACCATCAGCATTTGCTCGTCCATCTATGGCCAAAGTGACACAACAACTTGCGCGAAAACCCGGCCGGCGACAACGTCCAATGTGGACTGCATGTCACTGAATCCCTTATACGTAAGGACGACTTGCCAAGGGGAGCAGAGTTGCACTGTTAACGCCGTAAATAGTGTCCTAGGTGGCGATCCCTGCCGTGGTACCTATAAGTATCTACACATCGATTATAGATGTGTCGCGTAGTGATGACACCTGTTTCTCTCTTCCTCTTTCTATTTCTCTCTCTCTGCCTCCCTCTCTCTATGCCTCTTTCTTCTGTTTTTCTGCTTTTCTGTAAGTAGTGTCCTAGGTGCAGGGGCGGTGATCCCGGGAGGACGGGGGGGACTCGTCCCCCCTCGATTTTTGTAGGTCGATTTTTGTAGGTCGTCCCGCCCGGAAAATATGAAAAAGTGCAAAAAAATAATGTACAGCAAGTACTGACTAAAGACTGCTATTAGGCTTTGGAGGGCCCAAGAGCTAGTGCGGCGTTTAGACAAATACAAATGCAAAAATCTTCTGGCTCGGGAGCTCTGCTCCCTCGCATAATATCCTTCAAAATGTACAAGTAAATATTGTAGAAAAGTGAAGTGTGAAAAAAGTTTGTTTTCATACTATAGTTTTGTTAAGGAATATAATTTTGTAATACAACAAAACTTCAAAACCTGTGAGGGGGTAGTCACTTTCGTCAACTTCACCCCTCTCGCTCACTCAATCGGGCGTGGTTTATTTCTAATTCCATACCAATTACAAATGTTGCTGAAATGGCGTTGCTTTTGGGGGTTTCGCCCCTTAGACCCCAACAAGGGCCCTAAGGCGGCCCCTGGATGCTCATTTGATCGTATTTTAATGCCTAAAACCGCTGAGCTTCTGGGGGCTTCGCCCCCTGGACCCCACTCCGATTAGTGACCTGCATACAAGTGTCACAAATAAGGTATCAAAATAATGCTCATCTGACCCTTATTAAATGCCTAAAACTCTGAGCTCCATGGGGCTCCGCCCCTTGACCCCCGCCAGGGCTTTGACCTGGACCCTGCGCCAATTTACGCCCCACCTGCCTTGCTCTATCTGATCGAAAATACTTGAGCCCCCTCCCCCTCCCACTTTGAAAAAACGTTCCACGGGGCCTGCATGTAACATATAAGGGCGGTGGTGATGCAGATTTCCCACCTCACTCCTCCCTCGTTTCTCGCATTTCGTCCCCGACCCCCCCCCCCCCCCCCCCCCGTTCATGGAAAGAAATCGCCGCCCCTGTCTAGGTGGCGATCCCTGCCATGGTACCTATAAGTATCTACACATCGATTATAGATGTGTCGCGTAGTGATGACACCTGTTTCTCTCTTCCTCTTTCTTTTTCTCTCTCTCTGTCTCCCTCTATCTATGTCTCTTTCTTCTGCTTTTCTTCTCTGTTTGTTGAATTAGTTTATTTGTTTCTTTGCTTTATATATGTCCTTCATCTTGAAGGTTGATCATCTAGCATATAAGTATTGGTGTGTACTGCAAGGTTCTGGAATCATCAAAATGATAAGAAATTTGGCCCTGTCTTCGTAAAGTTACAAGCACTGTACACAGAAAGATGTATATGGGACTATACGCACACGTGTGCGACACGTGCGTTTATCTCTCACAGACCATAGACAAACTAATTTACCAAATATATCAATTAGTAGGCGGTTTCCCTGCAAATTTTTTATCATCATGTATTAGTCAAAACATATTCTTTCACATAATTGGTAATAAGAGCTTCCATTTCTCTTTTTGAAATTGGGGCGTTTCCAATATTGGTCTTTACCTTTAAGAGAGGGGGCAAGTTGGATTTCATTATGAAGGGAGTTCCAAAATTAGGGGGCTGTATAAATAAACGTGTTTTTAGCTAGAAGGGTTCTCAGCAGAGGTAGATGAAAGTCATTACAATGCTTTCGTAATATACTATAAGGTTCTGTTTAACATAGTTTGGTGTATATTGCCCCACACCAGGAGTCCATAATCTAGATATGGTAAGACCAGAGAGGAATAAAGCGTAAGTAAGGAAGATGAGTTTTTAATCTATTCATGACACCAATATTACGAGAAATAGTTTTACAGATGTTGTCAATATGATACTTCCATGAGAGTTTATTGTCGACTGTTACGCCCAAAAATTTCGCTAACGGAAAGTCATTTAATTCAATGTTGTTTGGCAGTGAGCCTATAGTATTACTAAACAAATATATTTAGATTTTGGGAGATTAAGTGAAAGTTTGTTTGCTCTAATCCATTTTAGAATCTTACATAGTTCAGAATAAAACGTTTTCATAAGAGTGTATGGATTGTTGTGGGAAAAGAACAGATTCGTGTCGTCAGCAAAAAAAAACACGATCAAATATGAGATGATCTGCAGAAATCATTTATATATGAAATGAATAAAACTGGACCTACATGTAGCAGGCCTTCCCGGGGAACACCAAAGCTAACGTTACATAAATCTGATGAACAATTGTTTAAAAAGACATAAGGTTTTCTGTTAGAAAGAAGGCTTCCTGTTAGAAAGATTATCTTTCTAACAGAAAGCCTTATGTCTTTTTAAACGATTATTACTTTATAAACTTTCCCATTACCTTGTACTTTGGAGTGGTTCAGGAACTATCATAGTTCCTGAACAACTCAAAAGTACAAGTTAATGGGAAAGTTTATAAAGTAATGTATCGTGGTTTATTGTGTCAAAGGCCTTGGAGAAGTCCAGGAAATTACCAACAATATTTTGGCAATAGCATGAGCTACTTTCTCTACAAAAGATAATAAAGCATGAATGGTACACTCTAAAAACTGAAATGATAAATGTCAATTTAAAAGGGCCGAGGAGCGACCACTCTTTCAAAATGTCAGATTGTTTCTTTTAACCTGCTAGATTCAACCTTTATAATGTTGGATCCAGCATGTTCAAAGTGTTAATCTACCATTTTGAAAGAGTGGTCACTCCTCGGCCCTTTTAAATGGTTATTTAACATTTCAGTTTTTAGAGTGTACTATGCTTTTCCCTAAAACCAAATTGAAAGTTGGAAAAAAAACATGGTCTTTTAGGAAGGCAAGTGTTCTAATATATATGATTTTCTCCAAGATCTTGGAGAAAGGAGATAACAAAGAGATTGGTCGATAGTTGTTTACATTTAGTTTGTCCTGTTTATTAAATAAAGCAATTTTCATAGAGTTGGGAATTTTCCAATGTAGCAAAGACAAATTAAATGTATGAACCAGGGGATCTATTATAAATGGAATAATGGCTTTAAGGATAACATTATTGATTCAATCGTAGCCAGAACTTGTCTTATTGTCTAGGTTTGAAACAATGTCTATAATTTCATGGGTATATGTCAGAGTAAAAAATATAGAACTCTAGTTAGCTAGAGCAAGAAAATCTGTAAAATGTTTATTGGAAGGAGGTATATTTTTCGCAAGATTATCCCCTATGGAGGAAAGTGGGTATTAAATATATCATTAGCAATGTTTACGGGCTCCTGTACAATTCCATCATTAGGTTTGATTTCCGTTATAAGAGCTTTATTGTTTGCCACATCCATTGTTTTTTTCCAGGACTTTTCAAGTGTTTTTCATATCATGTTTATGTAGTTCAAGTTGGTTTATAAAGTACTTTTTCTTTTCTAAACGTATGATTTTAGTCAAAGTATTTTTGTAGGATGTATATTTGTAGGATGTATATTTATGTTTAGTTTTGCCTGTACCTTTTGATTTATACTTATAATAAAGTTTTATTTCTTCCAGATTTATAGAGGGGAGTAGAGACTTATGATATCCATGGAAGTCTCTTGGACTTTTTATAATTTCTATTATTGTCTCATTGTTAGGGAATAAACGAATCTAGCTGGGTGTTCAAAATGTGACAAAACAGATCTTACGAAAATTCCACATCATCTTTATCAAAAACACATGACCAATCCACATTTTCAAGACCATAGCACTTAAACGGGTTAAGTTCGCGTTGTTAACTTTAAGTCTTAGAAGGCGGGGACCATGATTATTAAGTGACTGGGATACAGTGTAGTACGTCAAAATGGGATACCGGTAGTGATCGGTTGCATCAGAAAGAATGATTGTATGAATCAGGATGAGGAGTAACGTTGGAGAAAATATTGTCTATTAAACTGGCAGACAGATTTGCTACGCAAGTGGGTTTAGAAACAAGCGGCACGGAAGGAGGCAAATAAGAAAGTTTCCATGAGCTCATGGGCGATATTGTTAGTGGCACATTTGAGTATATGTATGTTGAAGTCCCCCATAAAAAACAGTCCTTATCATTAAATGTTGTACTTCGAAGCAAGTCGGACAAATGTACCAGTATAGGATTTCCCGGCCAAATTCGCGTGTTTGTCATTCGAATTCATTTACTTTGCATTTACGTTAGCGCAGATCGGCTTTGCCATGCCAATTATCATTCAATTTTTCAGTTTTTGTATTCAATTTAGGATTTTGGTCGAAGGGTTTGATAGATCTGTCATTCAATTTAGAAACTGCTCAACTAGCATTCAAATTAATATTCGCTTGTCGAAACGTAATTTTTATCATTCAAATTAACACCTGTCATTCGTATTCGTAATATTTTTATTCAGGTTAAGAATGTTAGGGGAAGAATTGCAACAAACTTTTACAGTTTTTAAATAATGCAGTTAAAATGCATGATTTGCCATTGGGGTCTAAGCTGTTATTCCATATATTTATTTTCAGGACAATGCAGATGGGTGTAGTCAGACATAAAGTAAAGAAGGGGCGAAATCAAGGGATATGGCATGTTTATATACCCGGGAAAGGGGGGGGGGGGTACCCTGAATCGCCCCTTTTGACTACAGACTCGGAATTTTACAAAAGTAATTCACATCGTCTCTTATACCCAGCACACCCCTCTGTTTTTCTTACACTCTAAAAAAAGATACCCAATATTGGGTAAAATTTTACACTTTACGAGAGTAAAAAGGGAACATGCATGTTTGTTGGGTAAAATTTGACACAGGGGTGGTTGGGTACAAATTCACCCAGAAAATGTTTACTATATATTTTATTCAACTGATGTGCGATAATTATGTTTGACCCAATGTAAAAGGTAAAATGTTACCCAACGACAACCATGTTCCCTTTTTGACACAACATTAGGTAGTTCTTACCCAACTCATCCTGGGTACTCGTTTACTTTGTTGTTTTACCCACATTTTTTTTACCCAAAAGTTGGGTAAAGTTTTAACCCAATCTTATTGAATGATTATTTTTTTTACACAGATTTGGGTAAAATATGAAAAATTTGTCCGAGGAGTTGGCTGGAAAGGTACATGTTATATGTATTACACAATATTAGGGGAATAACATGTTGTCCAGAATTATGTGGAATTTCATGTCCATAAATATTGAGAAGATTTACATGCATACATGCAAATAAATGATGCGGAAAGACACAAGTGCATACCCTATGATAGTAGTCTATTTCGAACAAAGTCGTCCATCTTCTGTCGATCTTGAACACTATTAAGAAGTCGATTAACAGCTGATGTGTAACAACCCACCACGCTAGCGCTTCAATCATAGTTTTTAACATCAGTTGTGTTATAATACCAACGTTTAGGTGTCAAAACTTGTGTTTACCCAACGCGTGGTTCAAATATTAATCTGCATCGTTACTTGCTTACCCGGGTAATGCGCACAGTCGAATTTCAATTTCGAAGGGACTTCGTATTTGCACAAGGTTGGGTAATACTTTACCCAACTTATTTAAACAGCGATTTTGCACAGCAAAGTTTTGCTCTCTATTTTTAGAGTGCACTTGTCCGCCAGCAGATCGATGGCTAAAGACATGGCTAAATAATGAATCATCTTCAAATTGTTGACTCTAGTCCCTACCCCAGTCACAATATTGTACCCTTCTTCCATAATGAAATTATGATGAAATTATGATAAATTTATGATGAAACATAAGACAACCAACTTCCTTACATGAACATTTACAAATTGTGAGACCATCAGGTCCGTAGATGCAAGTCGTTTTTTACTTCTTAACAATTAAACTTAAATGCTGATGAATATTAGATAAATCTAATAAGTATAAGTGTATAAAATAATGCAAGTAAATGAAAAATGATGAAATACCGTACATGAAAAAACGATCTTGAAAGAAAAAGAATGAGCTATAAAAAGTGTGTAATAAACGAGAAATGTATATTGACCATCAATTTAAGTGCACAAAGTGCTAATTTGAATGCTACAAATGAATTAGAATGCTAGAAGTACACCGTCGCGTTGTCAGAAAATCGTGTTGCGCCAAATCGAATGACCAAATAGCGAAAGAAGCACATTGTTCATTAATTTGAATGAAACATACGTAGATTCTAACGAAAATTCCATAGATTTGAAAACTAAAAAAGGGAATATAAACCCGAGATATACCTGACTGCACTAAAACCGTCGAATTTGAACGCAAGACAAATAAATTTGAATGACAAACTCGCGAATTTGGCCGGGAAATCTTATATTATAAAATCATTTCCATGCACTAGAGCTCGGAGGTTGGTAAACAACACCTACTATGACATTCTTATCACCTGGCACTTTAATTTCTAACAAAAAGAGATTCAATGATGTAATTACTAATTGACATATATTGAGAAAATGCGAACTAGTAACACAACCTTTTAAGTATGTATAGAGCGACGCCTCCACATGTTCTTTCTTGCCTGTTTTTTGGAAATAAAATCATAGTTATCAATAGAAAATGGTAGATTTGAATCCTGATGAGCCAGTCAAGTCTCGGTCGAACCTATTACAGAGGTTTGGGTGAGGAATTATTCAAAATTAACAGTAGATCATGAAAGTGTTTGTTTAAGTTCCTTATATTCAAGTGAAGTATAGAGAATGTATTGCGTTTAAAGTTCCTAACTATATCACGAAATTGTGAAACTGTTTTTATGTTTGCTGAAAGAGCTTTGTGCTGGGTCCTGCTGATTAAAATCAAATCGAAGTTCTTCAGAAGAGGAATTGATGCTGTCAGCAATATAATCATCATAGGTACCTGGGAAATTTGGCAATGTTATTTTATTGGAGACTGGAGAGAGAATAGGGTCTATGTAAATCGAGTGGATCGTCATCTGTGAGGGAATTAAAAGCCATCTGATCGTTCAGATCAGCAATATGGGGTTCAGAAGCAATAGCTGAAAAGAAAAAAGCGCATAAAGTATAAAAATCAATAGACCAGTTCACGGTTAGCACATTACTGCAATGACCCCGAATATCCACAGATCTTCAAAACATGAAGAGGTCCCACTTTGTACATTGTGAAATAAATATTCCTACAGCGATGAAGGTGCTATATAACATAGCCTTTGTTTTCCCCTTTGAAAGAATACTTCCACCTGTGTATCATGGATCGCACTGAATGTGCAAGAATGAATAACGATTGCATAACTTTCATGAGCACGTATCCAGTATTTCGTCTCCGTGTATTTCACAATTTGTTCTGCAATGACCTTGATCTGCTCATGCTCAGACTGCAACCGTGAACTCGCTTATTGGTGGTGCTCTTAGTATGCAGGTGCAGAAGAAATGAGATAAGGAAATAAAGGAAAGTGGGACAAACATATGCAGCAAGACGATAGATAGAAACAACTGACAAACACAGACACGACGAATAATACAAGGGCACAGTAAGAGAATATCTTGACATGACTTTAAAAAAAACAAGTCGCAGAAATAATTTAAGTATGCTTACATACCATGTGATTTGTGATATTTGAATATATGGTGTTTAGCAATATGATGTAACTTGTGCAGTTAAAAGAAAGAAAAAGGATATAATATCAATTAATTCTTCTGAAAGTTGTGTAATGTCTCAAGTCAGATATTGTGCAGACTCTTGTTGCATTGTTCAAATTATATTTCTTAAATTTGATGTACTGTTTATAGCTTTTTTTATCCAATGATTATTTATTCTATGGAGATCCTAATATCAATTCTAATTAATGATCCTGTAAATTGCTATATAACGGGATGATTGTCATGGTTATGCGTCATGTGATCATGATTTACACACATTCATTCTTATGAATATTTAGTTATTATCTTTGTTCGCATGTGCGGAGTTGCTGCATACAAAAATATTTAGTATTTGATCGCTTTTTGATCCGTTCGTAGCTTGTTTGACATTTATGTATACATTTTATTCATCATATGTTCTTATTCTAATGTTGATCGTAATCTGTTTTAATTATCGATATTTATCGTTCTGTACAAAAATCATGTACACACATGGGTGTCGATCCGTAACTGATACCTATTCATCAGGGGGGAGGATCTATTCATTCATCCCCCCTGATGAATAGGTATTACGTAAGTATCGACACCCATGTGTACACATATGTTCTTCTCCTACTTTCTGTTTACATGCCTTGGTAGCCTAAGAAGTACATTTATATTGATGTCTAAAGAATAAGAGTTTAAAATTGGGAACTTAGAAGAAACATATTTGGTCTTAAGTTTAATGATGGAAATGTTTGTGTAATTTGAGGGTGTTTCTAGTGTCTGACAGTGAAGTCTATAGAAAGTAAACAGGTTTCCTTGCATAATTTGAATACTAGGACACTGCTAACGTTTAAATTTCACAAATAGGATATATGTGACATATTCCTGCAAAGTTCTACAGAATTCATGTTGTCTGCAAATGGGAGATATATGTTACGAACCTTATACATATTCATGTATATTCATTATGCGAATGAGGAGGTTATAAGGAAGTTTGATTAAAAACCCAGCACTGTCATATTAACAGGTATTTTATTGTGTTGTTTCAATACTGTTGCTGCATTTTGTGTGTTGTGAAGTGCAGGAGGGTTGATTAAATAATCTCAAGTCACCTTGTTGTGACACATCAAAATAACAATACATGATATTCTCTTATCATTCTTCACCTACAGTGGTCAAAAGCAGTGCACCTTGGAATGGAATTTTAACAGACAGCCTGTTTTACCCACTGACGGAAGGAAACCCTGGGGAAAGCATACTTTTACATCTGTATTCAAGTGAAATAAAATAAAAATGAACGCATGGATGTGTGGTTGTCCTAGCGGGTAGTTGTCCTAGAGGGTAGTTGTCCTAGGGGGTAGTTGTCCTAGAGGGTGGTTATCCTAGGGGTAGTTGTCCTAGAGGGTGGTTATCCTAGGGGTAGTTGTCCTAGAGGGTGGTTATCCTAGGGTGCCAGGGTAGGTGTCCTGCTGAGCAATATCCTTCAGCAGAGCATGTCCAAATCAAGTAATAAAATACTGTGAACAGGGGCGTCGCTAAAGGGGGGGGGTGTAGTGTTTCCTTCCCCCCTCATCTGTCGGGGGGGTGGGAAAAGTGGGAGAGAAAGAATGAGAGGAAAATTAAGGGACCGAATTAAAAATTAAAGGAAAGAAAGAGAAAAAAGAGAGGAAAGAAAGGAAAACAGAAGAAAAGGAGGAAAACAGAAGAAAAGGGGGAGATGAAAGAGATCAGGACTAGCCGGTATCAAAATTCTGCTGGTCCTTCTCTTGTTTGTACAATTAAAGGGATAGTTGAGTTCTGTTTTCAGACCACAAATGCCTTCAAAGTGCATGGTTATTGCTCTTATTCTTATCTATGACATTTCTAATGCCCTTTTAGGACCTAAAATTGCTAAGAAGGCAATTTTAGACCCCAAAATGTGTAAAATTGGCCAATACGATCATACCAATTAAGCTCCACTTTAAAAAAAAAAAACGGTGACCGTTAATTAAATGATAATAACAATAACAATACATGGGCTGGCTGGTTGTGCGTAATAATAACCGACACGAAAAAGCCAACATCGGCATTGGCTGAAATACAACGTAAAAGGCGCTATTTAGTTTTTTTCAACGGCTTTTTCAAATTATCGAATATTTGTGGTGGTACACAAATATTAGAAATCGTTGTACAAAGATGATTTTGTCTAATTGTACGTTTCAAATTCGACACTCAGTTTTGCCTTATCTCACACAAAAAAAAAAAATGGTGTAGCGCCCTCTGCAACAGAACTCAACTATCCCTTTAATAATCCCCCTCCCTATCTCTTTCTCTCCCTCTTTCTCTACCTCTGTCCCTCCCTCCCTCCCCCAGTAAAAACCTGGTCTGAAATGGCCCAATTAAAATAGGGTTATTTGTTAACACTAACACCGAACTGGAAATCATCATTTGCTTTATAATCCCTAGGAGCTAGTGTTAGTGAAAAGGCGTTTGTACGTAAAATATTAACACCAGCCACAAAGGTCGGTTCAGCAGACGACAACTGTGCAAGATCGATAACACTAGCTACCGAAGGTTGACGATATTCAGAGGTCAAAGTGTTTATTAAGCACTAACACCAGCCATAAACACCAACTTAAAATCACTCATTGTCACCAGCACGGGTGAACGTTCTTAAACAAAGAAAGCGTCTGAAAGAGTCTTGACCTGACCCGGAAGCGATGGTTCGTTTACTCGCGCTTGCGCAGATCCTATCCATGAACTGGCTATTAACTACGATTAGCTAAAAAGGGATTACAAATCAGACTTTTAGGCCCGAATTCACAAAGGAGGTTTGTCGACAAACCTCTTTTCGTTATTTACAAACCAGGTTTGTAAAAAACGCATCAAAACGCGTCTTATGACGTACATAAACCTCGGTTTGTCGACAAACCTCCTTTGTGAATTCGGGCCTAAATGTTTTATATTTATATAGATATATATATATAAAACCAATTGGTTTTGCCCATGCTGTAAGCTACTAAAATCAATGAAAAAATAGGGATCTGACAATTTATTCATAAGTCTCTTAAACTTTGAAGTTCATTGAGCTGGAGTATAAGGCATGTATTTATTTTCTTAAATTGTTTTCAAACTTCAAGAAAATATAAAACTCATTCAAATATTTGTTTTCTGTGTTTATTTATTCATTCCATCAAGATTCATGATTCAACTCTTCCAATAAGATACAGTATGCCTTACCTCTCAACATTTCCTTTTGCACACCCACTTCTGCCATATGATTCATAAAAACAATATCTGGGGGCCTCGTATGGAAAAGGGACAGTGCACAAACAAGCTTATGAAAGATGATATTAGATATTGTTCATTCATTGAATTCATTCTGCAAGAGAGACATACACTGTTGGTCATAATGGTGGAATAATTATTTTTACCCCAATTTATTGAATGATTTTGACAATGATTTATTCCTAATAGATCTAGATAATAGCATGCATTCTCAGATTTTATTGAATGATAATTGGGGAGTGTTTGTTTTGCGTGATTGCTGAAGCATGTGTGTGCTACAATGCTAATCAACTAGGAGACCTACGTCCTTAAGTCATAACTGACAGTAATGGGGATTAATACCTCATAAAAGGGCACTAAAATAGCACATCGACACCGTTTTGATCCTGGGGGCTCACAGTAACGAGGCTATTGCTTAGCCAATGAATCAGGACTGTACGCAGCGGGCGTTAAGGTACGTCGACGCCCCCACATAACATAAAAACAAAGAAAATGCAATAAATGTTCAATAATTCATTTCATTTTGCCCCGACCCCCAAAATAATCAAATCTTCTATGTGGGCATGCCTTGAACCATAATGCATGCCCCTACAGAGCATTTTTTTTCTTTTAGGGACTGGGGAAAAATGCAATGAATTATTGAAAATGTATTGCATTTTCTTTGTTTGTTTTTTTTTGTTTTTGTGGGGGCGTCGAACTTTCTTGGCTGATGAATAATTCCAAGTTTAGTATCATTATCTATGCAGAGTCTACCTCTTCCTAAATTGCCATTATGTAACAGCTCACCTCTTTTTCAATCAAATCTAAGACTCTCTCCACAAGATCTGTACCACACTGGTCTATCCTGAGCCGTTTGCTGCGGACGTGTATATTGGCAGATTGGAGCTGCTTACTTTTCTCGAAGAAGGCTTTGATCTCTTGTCCAGTAACCCTTGAATTCATCAGGATCCTCAGTTCTCGGTGCTCTGGCAGAAAAAGATTTGCAGTGCACCTTTTAGGTAAATTCAAACAGACGTGGTCCGTATATAACAAATGAAACACCTCCACAACAGGGTCCTAGCAAACAATAAACATGTCCAACACTGCAAAAATATATTTCTTTCCTTTCTGGAGCTGAATTAGGACTAGGTGTTGTGAAGGTGCACTTTTTAATACACAGTAATAAAAATCTTTAATTTTTCCTCTTTTATTTTGTACCAGAGCTCTTTTCCAGTTTACCAGAGCTATTTTTTGAGCTTTCAAGAGCTTAATTGCTCATGCTCTCTCTTTTTCCCTGCTGATATACAACATGGTTATGTGGGGATTTAGATACATGTATTACCTTCTTTGAAAATTCAAATCACGAGTCTACTAGCTGTCAAACTTGCCGATCATATCAGCCACTTCGTACTCATTGTGTTCACGAGTGTGTAATTGTGTGCAATCGATTGCCCTCTCAGCACGTATGCAGCGCTATAGAGGTCAATACGCATTAGCATTGTCTACTAGTAGTAGTACTATGCTTTGCTGGAGTGACCTAGGCTAGGCCCTAGCTTAATTAATAACAGTGGCGGATCCCTGGCTTGAAGTAGGGGGGATGGCCTGTACAATCACCCCCCCCCCTTATATTACAAAAAAAAAAAGGAAGAAGAAGAAGAGAAATTTTTTTAATGTATGTATAACTGTATAGCCTACGCGTATACAGTATGTCACTATCATTAAGAATAGTTGCGCGACGTGCGCGAACAAGCACTTCATAAACTTCAGAATAATAAGAATCCCACTATATACACAAAATGCATTGGGCCGCGCCCCGGCCGGCCGACCACGCAGTCTTTATGCTCCGCTCTCTCGCGCTAGCAATGCAGAACAATTTATCCCGCCCGAGCGATCTATGACCCAGGCGCGGGCCACTCCCCCCCCCCCCCCTGGCATTTTTTTTTTTTTTTTTTTAATAATAAAAAAAAAAAAGTTTTCGGGGTCAAATACAAAAAATAAATGATGCATTCCCCCCCCCACTTAGTGTTATTAAGGGTACGCGTACGCTCGTTCCCTCCCTTTGAAAGCACCCCCCCCCCCACCTTCGCCGGCTTTTCGCTGGCTTTTCCTACCTTGGAGATCCCCCCCCCCCCCCCCCAAAAAAAAAAAAAAAAAAAAAAAAAAAAAATCCGGAACACTGCTAAATGTACCACACCCCCCAAAAAAAAAAATTCAGGTGAGCTCTAGTCGATCACGGGGGACTGGGAGCCAATGCTTTTACTTTTCAAAATGAAATAATCCTGAATGAGCTTTCAAAGCTAGCAGGAATTTCAGGAATTTGATCCCGGGATTTGATCAATTTTTCTAGGATATTCAACATATTTTATAACCTCCTTTTTACATTTCTCAGGAGTCCAAAGAGAGGCAGAAAAAAAACCCACCCCCTTTTTAAAGAAATTAAGAGTCGAGAATAGTACAACGAATCGTCTGTCACGCGGGAGGAAGGGAGGGGGGGGGAGGAAAAAACTGAATTCAGATGAGGATTAAAAGTCGAGAACGGTACAACGAATCGTCTTCTTTCTCTAATGATTTAATGAAACATAAAAGCTTCCGCGCTTCGCGCGGGCGGGAAGGGGGAGAGGACAAAAATTGAATTGAGATGAGGATTGAAAGTCGAGAACGGTATAACGAATCGTCTTCTTTCTCTAATGATTTAATGAAACGTAAAAGCTTCCGCGCTTCACGCGGGAAGGGGAGAGGACAAAAATTGAATTCAGATGAGGATTGAAAGTCGAGAACGGTATAACGAATCGTCTTCTTTCTCTAATGATTTAATGAAACGTAAAAGCTTCCGCGCTTCACGCGGGAGGGGGGAGGGAAAAACTGAATTCAGATGAGGATTAAAAGTCGAGAACGGAACAACGACTCGTCTTCTTTCACTAATGATTTAATGAAACGTAAAAGCTTTCGCGCTTCGCGCGGGAGGGGGGGGGGGGGGACTGAATTCAGGCGAGGATTATTTTCGTGAACGGTACAACAAATCGTCTTCTTTCTCTAATATTGTTTGCCCTTGCCTCCCCCCCCCCCCCCCGTCCCCGCTAAACAAAGAGAGAAGGAAGGAAAAGGAAAAGAGGAGAGCTAAAAGGGAACAAAAAAGAGGAAGAAGAAAAGAAGGGGAGATCAGTCAACAATGTGTGGAGCGGAGTGGGGGCAAAAATGACCTTGCCCCCCCCCCCCCCCAGCAAACCTAAGTGAGAGAGAAGGAAGGGAAGGGAAAGGGAAAGAGGAGAGATAGGGAAAGAACAAACAGAGAATGAAGAAAGGTAAGGGATATCATTTGTAATTTTCTCGTCAACAAGGTGTAAATCGGGGGGGGGGGGGGGCACTGACGTACTGATAGGGGAGGGGGGGGGGGCTTTGGGGAAATCAAATTCAAACGTGTTTTTTTTTCTAATTCCATAACGGTGGTTTACAAATAATGCAGAAATGACATAATTTTCCCCAATTTTTCCTCACTTTTAAGTAAATTGTACTTTTTTATGCGTTTGTTGGAAAATGACAAATTCCTAAATGTATAGCCAGGCAAGAAAATGCTTCTTGAGATGCCTACATGTCAGGGCCCGCGGAACGACGGGGATCGGGATCCTCGAGCCCCCCCCCCCCCCCACCTTTTTTTGAAAAAGTATATTAAAGAGAAATAGAAAGAAAGAGAGCAAGAAAGAAAAAATAGTTAAATGCCAGTGTCACATTATAATGAGGTATCAAAATATGCTCATCTGACCATGATTAAATTAAATGCCTAAAACCACGAGGGCTCTGCCCCCTGGGTTCCACCTAGGGCCCTAAGGTGGGCCATTAGATGCTCATCTGACAGTAATTAAACGCCTAAAACCCCTGAGCTTCCGGGGGCTCTGCCCCCTGACCCCAACCAAGAGCCCTAACGGGCGGGCCTCTTGATACTCATCTGACCGTAATTGAGTGCCTAAAACTCTTGAGATTCCGGGGGCTCCGCCCCCTGAACCCCACGCCAATTAGTGACCTGCCAGTGTCACAATTAGGTATCAAAACAATGCTCATCTGACCTTAATAAAATTCCTAAAACCCCTGAACTTCCGGGGCTCTGCTCCCTGGACCCGCCGAGGGCCCAAAGGCGGACCCCTGAATGCTAATCTGACCGTAAATTATTGCCTTAAACCCCTGAGTTCCGGGGGCAGACAAGGTATCAACATATGTTCATCTGACCGCAGGCGCGTAGCCAGGGGGGAGGGGGGGGGGGCGGTCGGGTGGTCCCCCCAAAAACGCCGGCCAAAAAAGAGAGGAGTGAAAAGGAAAAGGACGTAGGAAGAAAAGGGAGTAGACAAAGAACATTTTTGAAATTCAGACAAAGATTAAGAGTCGAGAACGGTACGAATCGTCTGCTTTCTCTAATGATTTAATGAAACGTAAAAGCTTCCGCGCTTCGCGCGGGAGGTGAGGAAACATAATTCAGACGAGGATTATATTTAGGAACGGTACAACGAATCGTCTTCTTTCTCTAATAATTTATTGAAATGTCAAAGCTTCCGCGCTTCCCGGAGGAGGGAGGGGGAAACTCGCTCCTCCCTGCACCCACCCCCCCCCCAATTACGTCACTGCTGGTCACCATAACGTACCAATATTCAAATTTGGGCCCCCCCCCCTAAGAAATCCTGGATCCGCACCTGGCCTATAGTAAGCAGCTACATGAAGTGTCTAATTAGACCACGCCATGTTCAATTTACACCAAATAATTTCACAGTTAGTTTCAAGTTTTATCTCTCTTGTTGCAAGAAGTTCCTTCTTATAGATATGAACACCCCACTATGGGGTCATTTGGTCGATCCCTCCTCTCAATGTGATCAGTTGAGAAGACCTCGATGATATTGATTACATGACGATAACCGAGATTCTGTTCCAATGACGACGTCCTGATGATGGATTTGCATCAGAAGATGAAAAGATTGCTTTTTGGCCCTTGACAATCTACATCAAGAATATGGAAACTTATCTTCTTAGGTTTTACAACTTGTCTTCTTGGTAAGGACGTATGAATTGGTGAACCTATCACTCTCTGTGAAGGAGGGTTACATCCTCTTCATTCTCTTCATCTTCCACACCTGAGTCGAGGCGTGACTTCATCTTTCACACTTGAGTCATGGTAACTACGATCGTACCAGCAGTGTTAAATCTATGATGAACAAACTAAAATGGCTCTCGCTAGTTAGTAGACGTCTGCAAAGCCGTCTTGCAATACTGTATCGCATCCGCTTTGGTCTTGTTGACGTTGAATGGCAACAATACCTCAATTAAGGCATCTGTAACAATTAAGAGGTCACGGATCCCGCTTCAGAGCGACACTGTGTACTAGCCAAGTCTACATCAGCTTCTTCTCCCCCAGAACTACCGAGGACTGGAACAACCTTCCAGTAGACCCAGCCTGATCACTCTCCCTGGAGGCATTTAAGTCCTCACTGGTAAAGAAGCACCCCTAACTGCCCTCACGGGATTAAAAGTTTTTACTCGCACACTGTACATACATGTATATGCACAAGGATCCTGGCCAGCAGGCACACAAGGGCTCCTCACAGCCACACACAGTGCGCAATCTTCAAGGCCTTGAAGCAGCACTTTTCTTGGAAGAAGATGAAGAAGAAGATAAAAAGACATAAACTAGTTTGGTTTGTAATATGAACATATAAATGATTAATACAAAATATCACATCCAAATCTATTTTACATGCAAAATTACAATAAAAAAGAAAGCCTTTCATAATTTTAGCTGAGATAATTGGACTTTCCCTGTATATAAAATGGACCAGTCCAACTCGTTTCGTTCAATGTTATAGGTATTCGTACTACGTAGAGTTTACTGTTTTCGGTAGAGAATTCCAGTCGGGAACAAGGGTTAACATAAGAAATCCAAACCGTAAGTCAAAAGCTTTTTGAAACAGGCCCCTGATTACTAAAGGCTACTTGGCTGGGCGCCACTCGCTCTGGCGTTCACTCGGATTTTCGCGATTAGTCTCTTTTTAGTCGCTCGGCGTCTATCAGCCATGAGGCCTTGTCTAAAGGCTGTGTTTAACCAGGTTTGGTATCAGAATAAAATGTGCTCAAAAACACAACTCGCAGTATTCACAAACACCACACACAAAATCTCTTTAAATTAGTGTAACAAAACCGTGACTTATTTATTCTTTATCATGCAACTGCTCACTGCACCTGCACTTGCACCGCACCCTCTTGATCACTTAGTTTTTCGAAGAGAGTTATGTCGCCAATTCTTTTTACAAGGCCGCCATCCATCTCCAGCCTTACCGCTCACGATGGTGGTCTCCTGCGTTCCAAATTACCTCTCTAGTTTATTGAAAATATTTCATATTTCTTATGTTATTGTATGCTTTGTACATGTTTATCGAATGATATAATTGTACATGATTTTTCATTCAATTACTTTTGTAAACATTGTATTCATTGTATTTGTTATTGTTCGAAATTTTGTACTTTGACTTTGAATTTGTATATTTTTGAACGCAGAAATGAAAGCTATCAAACAACAATCAAACAAAGCACAAAGGATACGGTGTAATGCATCCTTTCCCTTTGACAAAGGGTTGTGTGACAGACTTTATAACCATGATAAATTGCACCAAATTCATGTTCAACCAGGCTTGGTATCAAAAGAAAAAAAATTGCTCAAAAACATAATCTGCTTCTTTGACATCGTCATTCACGTGTATGCCTGCCTCCCTGATGACCAGCAGTACTGCAAGTCCTTCTCATGACTGAGAATTGTGAATGCTGCAGAGCACCGATTGATTTTTGCACTACTTATCTGCGTGTTTTTTTAAATCACACAACGTCCCCGACGAAGTGGAACACCCCGGCCTTCTTTGGCATCATGGCATCAGAGTCTAGATTTGTAAGTCAAGATCATATGTTGTTTATATAATATTGGTCTTATAATTAGCACCGGATAACTATTTGGAAGTTATGACTTTGTTTTAAAGTATGAAAAGTTATAGAACTTGAAATTTTTTACACAAATTGCCAATTTGGTTATCAGTTTGTAACGTCATTGACTCACTTTTTATCGATTGCTTTAAATATTTGTATCCCATTCATTTCCCTTTTATCCCCCAAAACTTGTCCCTATGCCTTTGTCCAGATCATATGATTTGTATCATATTGCGTGAATGACATTTCACAAAATATGTTATGAACGTTAAAGAATTGATATTATTTTCTGAATATTTTATAGTCATAATCATTGATTTTTACATTCATGATTCATGATTTCATGATTAAACAGGAAAAATAATTACTCTATATTAGTGCATCCACACAAGAACATAATACTATCAATATAACTTGGATTGATGGTGTGAGGAAATTTTAGGAGGAAAATTCAAAATTATTATTATAAGGAAAAAAAATAAGTGGATAGTGAGGCAATGACGTCACAGACTCATGAGTGAGTTGCTAATTTGTCTTCTGATTTTCAAAGTTTTTCATGTCAATAAAAACTCATAACTTTCTTATTAGCAATCCGATGTTGCTCAAACTTTTTTTGATTGCTTTGTCTGATTTTTCTGCTTCTATTGAAATTAAGTTAATTTTGGAGTGAACTTGCCCTTTAAAGGTCGGGCAAACTATTTCTCAAAACCACAAATTACTCCTAATGGAGGTCACGCGCTGGCTGAGAGGTAAATATTACCAAATTATGATTGTTATGATTTCTGTCAAGAATTTTGCTAAACTTGCTTAATGATATGAATAAAATGGAGAATTTAAGGTGGAAACAAACTTCGAACGAAAGGAATTGACCAACACTTATCGGTAGTCGGTTTTCTGCATGAGGAAGATAGTCTCACATCATATTCCACAACGACCGCAACTATTTTTAGATTTCTGACCTTGTGTCTGATTTTGACTTCGATATGGCCTTTGATTTTGTTGTTGACCTAGACTTTGCCTTGGATTTTGTCTTTGTTTACTGTGAAACAACTTTCTCTTACTCCCAAGAGCATCAACCGAGACCCCATCCGTTGAACTCAGCTCTTTTGCCTGAGCTCGAGTAGTTTCAGCAGAACGACACAACTGTAAAGTCTTATCTAGCGTCAAATCATCTTGCCTCAATAGGCGTTCCCTGACCATGGAGTTCACAATTCCATAGATAATACTATCACGAATGAGACTATTCTTTAAGTCCCAAAATCACAAGACTTAGCTCTATTGCGCAATTCAGTTGCATACTAATCTTTTGTCTCATTTTCGTGTTGAGAACTTGTGAAAAATTTGTGTCTCTCAAATGTTACATTACGTTTTGGCATGCAATAGTTCTCAAATTTCTTTAGCACTTTTTCTAATTTCAACTCATCTCCTGTGCATGCCTTGAACCATAATGCATGGCCCTTCAGAGGAATTTTTCCTGTTGGGGACCGGGGGAAAATGCAATGAATTACTGATAATTTATTGCATTTTCTTTGGGTTTTTTTTGTAATTGAGGGGGCGGCGACCGGGTGATGTACCCTATCCCCCGCTGCGTACAGTTATGATTCAGTGGCTAAGCAATTGCCTCGGCATTGTGAGCCCCCAGGATCAAAACCGTGTAGATGTGCTATACTAGTGCCCTTTTGTGAGGCATTAATCCTCATTACTGTCAGTTATGACTTAAGGACGTAGGTCCCCAAGTTGATTAGCATAGTACTATACACATTATTTAGCAGTAACGCAAAACAAACACTCACAAATTATCATTCAATAAAATCTGAGAATGTATACTATTATTTAGATCTATTAGGAATAAATCATTGTCAAATTCATTCCATAATTAGGGTTAAAATAATTATTCCATCTTTATGACCAACAGTTTATCTTCCTCAAATTGGAACGTATTGTAAATGTCAAGAGCTTCTTTCCCTATGCCAACGCAGGAGAATGGATGTTTGTGCTTTTTCTTCTTTTTGTGAATAGAAATCCCATCCATGCCCAAGCTCCCTGTTGATACTAAAATTTACCTACTAAACTGATGTTAAAGCCACACTGTCCTACTTGTAACTACTTGCTCCCTCTATATAGACAAACAATGGCTTATCGGTGACCATTGGTCCCCATGATCCTCTTTATTTAATGTTAATTGAGAGCTGAGTTGATGAGATAACCACCTGTCCAGTGACCTCGCAGGGCGGTTTTTCCCCTCCTTAAACTAGTACAGATAAGCTTTAACAACCCTTCGGACTACACTAATTACCATCAAAGTATAAGTGAAGTGTAAAAAAAAGGTATATTGCTTGGTTTTATCAGGGAGGTGGTTTTATACTATAGTTTTGCTAAGGAAAGTAATTTTTTAATACAACAAAACTTCAAAAACATGTGAAGGGGTAGTCAGTGCCGTCACCTTCGCCCCTCTCGTTCACTTTGCTCCCTCGACCCTCGCACTAGCGTACTGATGGCGGCTTGGGGAGCAGTTGCCCCCATAAAAATCCCCCCTTGGGCTGGCCAAGGTGCTTTCTACCCCCCCCCCCCCCCGTCCACGCCATAGAAAAGAACTCGGCTAGATCCGCCCGTTAAAATTCGTCATCCTTTGTTATTAGACGACGAAATTCTCATAACCATCTTTGGTACAAGCTCGCTGATTGGCTGTTTATTCACTTGGGGCGTCATTGAGAACGCCCGTAGATTTGGCCAAAACCCGTTCTGGATTTCAGTACCTCAGCGATTAGTCTGCAGGCACAGACCCTAATTTGACACTTTATCAACAAATCATTGTGCCTTGAGAGAAGTCTAGCCCAGCTACCTACTGGTTGTGTCAGTATAGGGTCTGTACAGGTTTACCAAAACTGCTTCCCACGGCCAAAATCTAGCTCCACCCTCTTCTCCAGGGTCACCTGTGATTGGTTGCTATACAATGTCCATCACCCTCTCTTGGGACTGGCTGGCAAGCTCTCAGTAACAAGATAATTGGGAAGGCAGATAAGATATGACCACCAGTTAAATTAAAACAACACTGGGCCAGGCCAAACACCAGCCAGACCAAACACCTTCATTCAGACCAAGTTTTGCCCTCTTGGCTTGCTGGATGCAAAATACAGAAAACTGAAGAGTTATTTCCATCCGAGTAAGCTCAAAGCGGCATTGTATTTCTTTACAATCCTGATGAGTAATAAAAAGGGAGATACAGATGCTATAGGCCTACTGGGCAAGACATCTTGAATCTGTTCATTGAACAACAACAAAATTTGGGGGGCCCCACCTCCTTTTATTTTGAGTTTGCAGTCACATTTTCATGTTCTTGTTTTTCTTAACAAAACTCCCAGCAACCTCCCTCCCCCCATCTATCTCATCCTAATTTTCTTATCTCTCACTCTCTACCTCATGAGAATTTGAAAATGAAATGTGAGTTGTGTTTTTTTTTTTTCCCTCAAGATTGTTTAATGTTGAAATAAAGTTAACAAATTTTCTCTGAAAATGCTTAAGGTAGCATATAATTATGATGGTATATTTAGAATGCTTGAGTTTATCCTCAACATTTTGATACACATTGACCACCAAATACCTTTCCTGTCGAGCTATTGGTGAATGAAAATGACAAGTCTATATACTAAACTGCTAAATGTCAAAATAAAAGCGAAAATATTAAGGGCAGTACATTCAGAACAGGAAATATGTTACTTTTCTCTGGTCAGAACAAGAAAGTTATCTGAGAGGTCTCGCAGCCATCCCTGAGTTTATGCCTTAGTTTAAAACAAACATAAATGTAGCCTACTACTAGGGTCTATTGTCTAGGCATATGATTATGTAACTGATGTTGTAAGAGAAAACACAGTGGATAGGGGATACTGAGAGATAAGACAGAGAATTATGTCCATATCTCACTTCAGCAAGATTATGAAGCAGGTCTTCTGCTCATCTCTAGCTCTAACTCTCTTCAAACATCCAGAGCTTTCACATTGTCATGGTCGATTTTGCAGTGTTCCTGCCTCGCTCATCTCACTTTCCCATGTAGCATCATGAAGTAAAATCGTTTTTGGAGGCGGGAGTGGTGCTGAAGAAAGAGCAATGCCAGGCAATTAACAGTATTCTCACTAACCAGCAGGATACTCTTGTAGTATTACCAACTGGTTACGGAAATCCTTAGTGTACCAAGCCCTTCTGAGTGCTTTTGAAGTTACCCCCCCCCCCGAGTGCCCAAACTTATCTACATTATTGAACAAATTAGGGAGCAAAGCGACCGACAGGCAAGTTTTTTTCATTTTCACCCTGAAAAACTGAATATGTTGAGTTTACCCAGGACAGTTTTGACCTCTGTAATTGAGCGGTAGAGAAGCTAGAATTTTATATATTGAAAAATGTTTTTCTATTCACTCACTTCTACAATCGGGAGCAAAACTAACAAAAACCCTTGAGAAATACTGAAGTTAGGATTTCTTTCAAATGTTGAAGCTTTGTAAATCAAGTTTAAGTTCAAGTTCGTTTATTTACACTCATCATTAAAAATACAAGAACATATACAATTAAATGAGGAATAATCACACATAAAATATCATACATTCAACAACAACAAAATAACATAACATAATGGGAGTGAAGGGATGAGCTAAAAAGGAGTGTTGTCCTTATGCTAGAGCCCATCCCTCAGTATAATATAAATAAAAGGTAAATTAAATGTTGTACGATTGGAAGCATGACAAAAAGAGGGAAAACAAGGGGGGGGAAAGAGCCTGGTGAGTTATAGCACGTAGGATTCAATTAAATACATTTTATATTTTCGTTTAAAAGTTTGAAGACTTTTGCAATTTCTTATATTTATTGGAATGGAATTCCAAATTTTTGGACCATCGAAAGATATTGACTTTTTCATTAAAGTTGTTTTAATTTGAGGTAAGTGGAAATTAGTTGCATTTCTAGTTTCATAATCATGAAAGGTCGAATTCAAATTAAAATACTTTAGAAGTGCACATGGTAAAGATTTATTTCGACACAAGTACATGTTACACAGGCTTCCTATGCCTGCGCCGGTTCAATTAATTAAGATTAGTAAACACGGAGATCCATTAAAATACATAAGTCTGAAACATATATTTTGTGCCAATGATAATTCCAAAGAGGTATTTATTAATATTCAGTGTCACAGGTACACCGATAATAAATTCCAAGTGTGACAACTGGCATCTTCGATTTCAACAACAATCGGGATTCTACAAATACAGCTACATGCAAAGCTTTACAATATGTTGTACAGGTATACAATACATGATAAAAAAAGGAGCAAAGTAAACTACAGTATACATTAGAAAATATCAAGGATAGAAGAAAAGAATAGATGTTCATATAAAGCACCAATGATAAAACACAAGTCGTTCGTCAATAAGCACTAAATACATCGATCAGGCGGGGAGCGTTGCCTGAACAACGACAGCAGTCCCAACTCTTGTCCCGAGGGAAATGGAAGTGGAACCATGGTGGAACCATGGTGGAACTCTGTTAAGAAACAACATCAAGGCAGGTCTTAAAAAGCTGCGACATAGTAACTTCTGGGGGAAGTTACATCACACGTCTATCTGCCTTGAAGTCTAAACTTGCTCTCCTACTTAATCAATAATAATTCTTCTTTATATGGAACACAGTAATTCAACAAGAGTATTTTATCGTCTTACAAGTAGTTATTGGGCTATCACTAAACTATCTAATCAAAAGTATTTTACAATGACTGAAATATCTATAAATAGGTCTGGCTTGTGGAAAGTGGTATCTTAATTCATACACAGTCACAACCATCTTGTATCAAAAGTTAAGGGACAAACACATGAAAATATAATACAATGGGTTTTCCAACGCAAGGAGAATCACACTAAACAATATCATACAATTAATTCAAATTGCATGAGGAACTTGTGATATCTCTATAATTTACTAGAATAGAACATGAATATATTTTTAGGAAGGTGGTTGTTCGCTTACCTGTTAAGAAACAAAATCAAGGCAGGTCTTAAAAAGCTGCGACATAGTAACTTCTGGGGGAAGTTACATCACACGTCTATCTGCCTTGAAGTCTAAACTTGCTCTCAACGAGAAAGCCAATCTTTCTTCCAAAACAGGCAAACAACCCCACTATTCCCTATCCCCAAGACAAAGGGGTACCAGTAAGTGTATCCACTGGTCATTCATGATTTATGTACTCTACGAATAAAGGAAGTGGTCTGGGTTTAAGACATAAACAAGGCCTATAGAATAGGGGTCTTTTTGTTCCCATCTCTTTGTTTCACCAGTAGCATATACCAGAGAGGTGATCTTAATAGAAACATAGTTTAAAGGTACACTTTAAACAGGGGTTCAACAATTTAAAGTAATATAAGCTTACTCAAAAATAGAAAATAGGTTTACTCAAAAAAAATAGAATATACCTTAATAAACAGGGTCTGACACTCTCCCCTCCTAGAATCATGGCGTCCCGACATATTTAATTACAAGTCAATACAATAATACATTTCCGCAGACTTCAGAGGACAGAGAGAGATTAACCAATCTCATACTTTCCTACCTAGATGGCAAGATGTAATTCTCTGTAGATGACCTCAACATTGGGTGCACCTCTTCAGTCAAACACCGCATCCAACTATCAGACGACACTCCCTTTCCAGAGAACTGCCGAATGATTCCTCCTGCCACTATGCTTCATTCTTGGGTAGAATGAGCTTCACCCGGGAAGGGTGGTGGCAATTAAGGATTTCATTGGTTTGGTGCTAACTTGTCCAATAAAACTTGTAAAATAAAAATAACCAGTGCCAGCGTTGTCGTCTCTGACTGAACGCAACCTAATTGTCAGTGTGAAAATGCAGATGGGCCTCGATGTACCCAATGTATGGAACTTCTGATTTCACCTGCACCAAACACGAACAGGTCGTCATGGATTCCAAGTGACGGTGCGCTAACTTTTTGTGATAACAATAAGCAGATATGCATATCACTTGGGATCGACCCAGTGCCCATAAGGCACTCACAGGGCACACACTCCGTCAACCTCAGCCCAGACAGTGAATTGGGTACCCACTACTAGTGCGGCTGGAGGTTTATCAGATGTGGCCCGATGAGATGGCTAATTCATCTGCAAACTCATAATTGCAGATCGCCTTATGGGACACTTCTTAGGTTTATCTTTGGCCACCTGTTCGGCCAGAAACTTCACTAGCTCTGCCTTAAACTTAGAGTCAGAGTCAGACATTTTTAAAAAGATTATAAAGCTAAACTATCCAAAAACAGGGTTAACAAAATGATCCGGGCAGTGCCTCCATTTGTTACACAGACTTCCTATGCCTGCGCCGGTTCAATTAATTAAGATTAGTAAACACGGAGATCCATTAAAATACATAAGTCTGAAACATATATTTTGTGCCAATGATAATTCCAAAGAGGTATTTATTAATATTCAGTGTCAAAGGTACACCGATAATAAATTCCCAGTGTGACAACTGGCATTTCCGATTTCAAACAACAATATTACAAAAACAGCTACATGCAAAGCTTTACAATGTTTATTACAAGAATGATAGCAAAAGAGCAAAGTAAACTACACTGTACAGTAGAAACATATTAGGGAATAGAAGAAAAGAATAGATGTTCATATGAAGTACAAATGATAAAACACAAGTCGTTCGTCAATAAGCACTAAATACATCGATCAGGCGGAGAGCGTTGCCTGAACAACGACAGCAGTCCCAACTCTTGTCCCGAGGGAAATGGAAGTGGAACCATGGTGGAACCATGGTGGAACTCTGTTAAGAAACAAAATCAAAGCAGGTCTTAAAAAGCTGCGACATAGTAACTTCTGGGGGAAGTTACATCACACGTCTATCTGCCTTGAAGTCTAAACTTGCTCTCCTACTTAATCAATAATAATTCTTCTTTATATGGAACACAGTAATTCAACAAGAGTATTTATCGTCTCACAATTAGTTATTGGCTTTTACTAAACTATCTAATGATGAGTATTTTTACAATGACTGAAATAACTATAAATACGTCTGGCTTGTGAAAAGTAGTATCTTAATTCATACTTAGTCACAACCATCTTGTATCAAAAGTTAATGGATAAACACATGAAAATATAACAATGGGTTTTCCAACGTAAGGAGAATCACACTAAACAATATCATACAATTAATTCAAATTGCATTAGGAACTTGTGATATCTCTTTAATTTACTAGAATAAAACATGAATATACTTTTAGGAAGGTGAATGTTCGCTTACCTGTTAAGAAACAAAATCAAGGCAGGTCTTAAAAAGCTGCGACATAGTAACTTCTGGGGGAAGTTACATCACACGTCTATCTGCCTTGAAGTCTAAACTTGCTCTCAACGAGAAAGCCAATCTTTCTTCCAAATCAGGCAAACAACCCCACTATTCCCTATCCCCAAGACAAAGGGGTACCAGTAAGTGTATCCACTGGTCATTCATGATTTATGTACTCTACGAATAAAGGAAGTGGTCTGGGTTTAAGACATAAACAAGGCCTATAGAATAGGGGTCTTTTTGTTCCCATCTCTTTGTTTCACCAGTAGCATATACCAGAGAGGTGATCTTAATAGAAACATAGTTTAAAGGTACACTTTAAATAGGGGTTCAACAATTTAAAGTAATATAAGCTCACTCAAAAATAGAATATAGGTTTACTCAAAAAAATAGAATATACCTTAATAAACAGGGTCTGACATACATAAAGACTGCAATATGATATTCACAGATATCAAATACATTGAGAAGCTTTAAGTTATAAAATATAGGTTTCGAATGAGCTCTGTAGTGTGAATTTGAAATTACCCGGATGGTTTTCTTTTGCATTTTGAGTATCCTATTCAGATTGGTTTGGCTTTTCATGGCCCATACTTCAGAACAGTAATATAAATGAGGAAGAATTAAAGTATTATATAACATTCTTAAAACACATTTTGGTAGAAATCTAAGTTTGTTTAGAATGCCAGTATTTTTTGAGATCTTGTTGCAGACAGCACCAAAATGCTGTTTTATACACTTTTTCTTATCTTGGGGTGCAATATTTAGCAGGAGTCAGATGAAACTTTCACGATAGCGAGCAAAGCAATGATAATTATATCTTTTATTTTAAAATGTTTGAACTCTTTAAGCTATTTAAGAACTGTATACCGGGGACGTGAAATTACGAGATTTTGAAAGAAAATAATTATGCGAGGGCGCAAAGTGACCAAGCTTTAGAAAAATTTCGCATTTCAAACTCTCAAAAACTAGATTACGTGCATTTACCCTGCGGATTTGGGGGCATATAATCCGTAAGGATTAGGACTTTTCTTCACTTTCCCCTTCTTTTCTTTCTCTCCATTGCCTCTTTGTGCCCCTCCAAGTGCCCCACCCCCCTAGATACGCCACTGTGTGGATATAATATATGTACTTTACGAGAGATGCAAGTGTACCAACAGTAAGTTATTAATTGACAGTAATGTTATTTTGTCATGAGAGGTTTTTGGCGCCATGCAGATCTGTACAAATTGATATAAAACCTTAAATGATATGATAAACTACTAAAACAGGCATATCAGACACATAATTCATTGCTGTGATCAAAATACTTTGATGTAAATAGACAATGTATTCTAAAAATCTTTCTTAATATGAGAGCATTCCCCCTAATGTTACCTTGCTTGATATTGTTTGAAATGGGAACTGGAAATAAGGTGAGTCACACATTTTTGTTCCACATTAACTCGGCACATACCTCTTCAGTATTGAATGGAGTAAAGATATGGTAAGCCTATAACATTATGAAAATAATCTTCTGACTTTGGGAATTTCAGTTGATTTGAAAAAGATTTACCAAGAATCTGAGACTGTATTTTATGAATGAGAGCGATAAAAATCGAATGTTGTAACATTGTTAATTCTACTTTGTATTGATATCATAAAATGCTCAATAGTTGTCTTAAATGTGAAACTGTTACGTCCTCTACCATTACAACCACTTCAACCTAATGTTAAGTTTTATTTATGGGAACCTATAATCTACAAGCTGAGCTTTTTAATAGGTTCCTCACATTTCACTCTGTACAACCTTCTATTCATTACAATTAATTTCGACGTCTTTTCAAAGAATTAATTATATAATGTGACACTTTTAGTATATTTCACATTACATGTACATGTTCTAATTTTGTCAAGAATTATGTGAATTCTTTTTTTGGGGGTGAAATGTGAAACAAATAAACTTGAAACTTGAAACTTGAAACATTAAACAGGTGTACTTGTAATATCAACAATTCCAAATCCCTGTTGTGGCCTGTAAAGAATTCATCAATTCTATGAGGACAATAATGAGAGATTTAGGACAGTAACCCATCCATACTGTGCCCAAATGTTATGGCATCTTTAAAGCGTCCTAATTTTGAACCAACTTAGTCATCTTATATGGCCCCTAAATTTCAAAGCGCATCAGAAGAACCCTAACTTCAGACTTGTCATTGTTCACAGTGAATTAATAAGTTCTACATTTGGTGACAGGGTTTATCGTCAACAAATTGTATGTTTTGTGTGTATAATTATAAGGACATATTTTCTTTATATCAGACCACTGCAGTACATTTGCTTATAATTCAAACAACACTCTTTGTGTCCTTTGAATTTGTTCCATCAAATAGTACTTTGGGAAGATACATGACTGCATTACAGGCGCTTATTTGTACATGTATCTGTGGAGTGCGGATATCTGGGTGAAAACAAAAAAATTGTGACCGACTGCATGTAAAAATGTATATTACTTTAAACGCTATCATACTGTATGTGCAAGAAAAAAAAGTACATTACTAGACAAAATGTACCTTCATGATTTGTTGCGCGTATTAAAGTTTATCAACTGAAATCGTGACTTAAATTAAGCTTCCACAAATTGGCATCTTAATTATTATTCACGTACATTATGTCTGCACTGGGAAGGATATATTACTTAGGATATTATTATTCTCTGATTTTCTCCAACTTCATCTTCTTACAAGTTTAGTGTTTCATCACATGGTTTTGGTGAAATGGGTTTTTCATGATTCGATCAGTATTCTGCTTTAAGCTTTTTAATTAAAGCTGTAAAAATTCAACATTGGTCTTGTTATTTGTCGAACAGGACAAAAGTAGCCCCCCTCCCTGTCAATGCCAAATATATTTGTCATTTTGAGATTTGTCAACATAAATCGGACATTGAAAAAATTGGGTGGATAATGATTCTTTACAAGTTTGATATATTTGGCTGCCCCTGTGGATGTATTATAAGCACTAGAAAATTTGGCCCCTAAAACACTTCTGCTTTCGAGAAAAATTGAATATAAAAATTTACCGGTGCTCCCGGTAAATTTTGATGAATTTCAAATAGCGTCTACGGCCGTACAATGGTAGCTGCGACCATGACAATCTCAGAATATGTAGTTGTGATATAAAATTTCCAAACGGAAATAGCTAATCGGTCGATTTTAGTCAAAAACATTGTTTTATAGCTTGATTAATATCTTGACCTTGAGAGGGAACTATACAACATAAAGAGTTTATTATTTACAATTTCATAACTTTAGACTCGATTTCAACCGCGACAACGATCACTGAATATTGAAGGATCGCATATGCTTCCAAATTTTTTGTTTCAACCAAATTCATGACCCCATACCAAAACTGTGTATTACCTTTATTAAATAAATAAAGCATTATCTTGTATGCCTTACACACAATCTGTTTGAAAATTGAAAATTGAAAATTTGTTAATTTCTGCATACAAAGCAAATGGGAGAGGAGCTCACAAGATACATGTATACGTCACAGAGTTGCCAACTGGAAATGAAATTAGCAAACATAATTATGACATAATCATGTACATGTATAAAGTTTATATAATTTGGGTTTCTCCTTGTTGTAGACATAAAAAAGAAGTTTTATGTGAATTTGTAATCATGAACAAAATGAGAAAGAAAGTGAAAGATGAGGTAAAAGGTATAGTAAGGGATGAAAATATATTCAGGTCCTCATAAACCTAAATAAAAATTACAGTAAAATTTATTCTAGCACAAAGAAATGGAGAAAGAGAAGGAATAGACTGGGACAGAAAGGGAAAAAGAAGGAAAAGAGAAGGAAAGAGTGGGACAGAAATGGATAGAGGAAGAGAAAGAGAGAGAGAGAGAGAGAGGGAGAGAAAGAAAGAGAGAGTTTGTGAGTCATACAAGGAGTACACTGTATTTCCTTCCATTTCTTAAAAAATGAAAAATCATGGAGCTAAAAGTTGTACATACATGTATGCATGCACAAGGCTTATAGTACATTGTACAGTACTAAGAACTGGAATCTCATCCATTCCAATGTGTTATGTAATGGTACAATTTCTACCAAGTTGACTTTCATCTCAGTAGGAGGCATGCAAGCCAGCTCTGATAGTGAATGTCAATCATTGTTACCATGACGATCCCTCTCAGAGCTAAGCTCCTCCTATAAGCACAATAAATGCTTATGGGCTCACTTGTTGTACAGACCCTGTGTCAGGTGCAGCTTCAGTACATGGCCTATGGTAGTCTTATAGTGCAGACTCACTTTTACGACTGACCAGGGTTTGTGCTTGCAGACTACTCAGCGATGTAGTAGCTTCTCGATTTTGCACACGAACCGCAGATTCTCTGTCCGCAATGAGCTTGCGAAATATTAATAACCTAATGTTTGTCGAACTGGCAACAACTAATGTATGCAGTTTGGATTCTGTCTATTGAAATAATATTATCCTTATCAGGTGAAAGAAATATTTTGTATCGAGGCACTTCACAAAGACGTATGCATTAAATTTGGTTACATTACGAAAATTGCCAATGGCATCGCAAATGCAATACCTCCGTAGAGATACGTACGCATTCACCGAAAAGTGAAACCACGTATTGTATCGAGGGCGGTCTGTGTGCGACGGCCGTAAACCTGAGTGCTCTGCGTCCGTGAAGGTCTGTATGTTGCTGAGCGAAATCTCGCTATTGTTCAATACGCCACTGGTCCGTCGCATTTCGCCCCCCCCCCCCCCCAATGAAAACGCCCCTGCATGTAGAGCATAATTCAGATGTATTTTGAAACAAGTTAAACGCAAAATAAAAGTGAATGAAACAGCGATAACACTAAAAGAACAAGAACAACAACTTACATAACTTGAGGCCAACGTCATTCACTATATGAATACGATTGGTCTGAAATTGTGTTTGTCATTGTCTTACGTCTGTTCTCGAACTGATTTTGACTTTTTGTAAAGTTTAGGATCCCACAGAGAGTGAAAACTGCTTCGCATTTTTGGTCAGCTAAATGTGTATTCATCGTTTGATGCCCCAATTCAATTCCAAATTTCCAACGTCAAATTACACAGTAGTAATCTTTCTACAAACCAAATATTTACACCAATTGGGTTGCATAATATGTTGGCACCAAGTTTAGTGGATATCTGAATATGCATTATTCCTGGCGTCACAGACGTGCGTCATGCAATCAAAACTTTGACCCGGGCCAACAAGTTATGAAATTTGGAAAGTGTAGTCGGCTTATTGATACCGTAGTGTGATGATTGTTATTTTCTTGTCTTTCCTCACTTAAAATGCAGATTATGTGCAACCCCCCCCCCCCCCAGTTCAAATACCTAGACCAGTTTTGGAAACGCCCCCTCTCAACAAATGAAATGGAAGCTCTTAATACCAATCATGTGAAAGAATATGTTTTGACTAATACGTGATGATACACATTTTGCCGGGAAACCGCCTACTAATAATTGGTAAATAATCATATCGATCCGGCCTAAATAGATTACGCGAATGCACTTCAACATTGAACATTTGGGCATATATTTCTGCTTTTTTGCGAATTTAGGCTGAAGTAGTGCCATCTAAAACCTCTGAAGGCAATATTTAAACAATATTGAATGGATATTTTGCACCCAAACCATATTTAGTAATATCATTTTGTGTAATGGTTTATTTAGGAAAATGGACATTTAATACTGATGAGTTGTTAGATAACATCACTCAGCCTGATTTGATTGAAGATATATCTCATTAATGAAACAGTGTAAAGGCTAACCACCGCCATTAAGCCAGGCACCAAATTTAGTAATCTTCTTTTATGTATCTAAAGACCGAGGTTTCCCAGATTTAATTTAGGGGAATGGAAGGTTGATATTGTTAAGTTATTCGCCGATAACATCACTCAGTCTGATTTGATCCAAGATATATCTCATAAATGAATCAATGTTAAAGCTATAATATTCTCAAACAAACTTCCACCGCAATTAAAGGGACTTGGAAACATCGTTCAGATGAGAGCAAATGGTGACTTCAATGACTAAATGTATAATTAAAGATAATCTGAAAGAAATTAGTAAAAACAGACCATTATTAATATTACAAAATTGGGAAAATGATCTGATCGATTTCTTAATTCTCCCAACTGTATTATTACAATTTAATTACATTTTAGGTGAATAAACAAAATGTTACAAAGCAATGCATTGACTCCATATACCATTCCAGACATTTAGATGTTTAAAGATTTTTAAAGGCCTGCTATATGTCTTATTTTCATGGAAAAACGGTTGGAAAAATTCAAAAATGGTTGGGAGAATTTACTATCAGAGGGTGTCCCCCAGTGGATTATTTCAGGGTTTTTTGTGCATGTCAGAGAGTTATTGTAGTAGAAGGAATATAATAAGTAAAACTTCATACAAAAATTACGCAGTTTTTTCATCAACCTTCATAAATGTTACCGAGTCACTTTGAGCCAGATTGATATTGATAAGTTGTTCGATAACATCAGTTAGTTTGATTTGATTGGGGATATATATCATGAATGACACAGTGTAAAGCTAGGCTATATAGTCTCAAACAAACCCACACCATTAAACTTCAAGCTCAATGACACATGACCAGGTTATTATTTCAAATTCATGGATATACACACGGCGACAATTTCAATATAAAATCTTTGGTCTGAAAACAATTATTTGCCCATTGTTGTATATTGTATTTCTTCACTAACAATGAATTGACATTGTAATCAAGTTTCAAGTTCCCAGGTTTATTTAGGAGAATAGAAGATTGATATTGTTAAGTTGTTTGATTTGATTGGAGATATTTTGTCATTAAAAACAGTGTAAAGGCTATATAGTCTCAAACAAATTAACCTACACCATTAAACTTCAAGCTCACTCACACATGATATATTTCGCACTTAAATCTTTGGTCTGGAAACAATTATTTGCCCATTGTTGTATATTGTATTTTTTCACTGACAATGAATTCACATTGTAATCAAGTTTTAATTAAAGTTTCCCAGGTTCATTTAGGAGAATAGAAGATTGATATTGTTAAGTTGTTCGATAACATCACTCATTTTGATTTGATTGGAGATATTTTGTCATTAAAAACAGTGTAAAGGCTATATAGTCTCAAACAAATTAACCTACACCATTAAACTTCAAGCTCACTCACACATGATATATTGCCACACTTTCAAGGCTACTTATTATTTCAAGTTCATGTATATACAAACGTCAACAGTTTCAATGTATAAGTTCTTCTTACTTGAATCATTGGTCTGGAAACAATTATTTGCCCATTGTTGTATATTGTACTACATTTCACTGACAATGAATTCACATTGTAATGCAGTTTTCAGGAAAACCATACTTATTTTTAATGTTATATTTTGATAATTGATACTAAAGCAAGTCGTTGCGCTTATCGATAGGATAATGTGAAGTACGTGTAAAATAATGAAATCATTTTCATGAAAACATTTATAAAAATATAAAACATGAATACACTATTGACAGCAAGCAAGTTTTTCAACAAAGAATCAGAAATTGAACAACATTGCACATTTTAGTAAGGACAGATTAGAAGATGCTTTCAAGTATGCTACACTCTTAGTTGAACATTTACAGTTGTCTTCTAAAGTCTTCCATATAAATATAAATTTAAAGGAGGTCAATAATCATTATGAAAACACCACTTTCGTAAGGTTGACATATCAATATATATTCTGCACACATGTAACAATGTGAAAATATTTATTCTTTGGGGGGACGGGGGGGGGGGGAAGAATCCAGAAAGGGACTGACAAGTGAAAATTTGGGTACTGGCCCATGGATTGTGGGGCGGGTTACACGTCCTCCCTCAATTTACTTAGGGGGGATCGCCCCCCCCCCCGGATAATTTGGAAAAGTGCACACCAACAAATGTATAACAACTACTGACTAAAGACTGGAACACACTTTTAGGCTCTGGAGGGGCCCAAGAGTACAGCGTTTAGACTAATAAAAATGCAAAAATCTTCTCACTCGGTCGCTACGCTCCTTTGCATAATATCCCTCAAAATATACAAGTAAATATTGTATTGTTGGTATCGCGTAAGCACAGTTTACACTGCATGTTTACAAGATTAAGAGTTATAGAAGTAGATCAGTGATCCAAAAATTAATATTCAGCTTGCTCTTTTAAGAAGTCCCTTCCTGCCTACTGACTGCACACTAAATACCGGCAAAGTAAAAGTAAAGTGTAAAAACAGTATATTGCTTGTTTTTATGCTGTAGTTTTGCTAAAGAATGTAATTTTATAATACAACAAAACTTCAAAAACCTGTGAGGGGGTAGCGTGTAGCTCTATAATCAGAACTTATCACATAGCTTCATGGGAGGTAGTCACTTCCGTCACCTCCACCCCTTTCACTGGCGTACTGATGTGGTGGCAGTAATCCCCCCCCCCCCATAAAATTTAAACATGGTTTATTTCTAATTTGATACCAGTGGTTTACAACTGTTGCTAAAATGCATTTTTTTTTCAATCAGCTCCCGGGGGCTCTACCGCCCACCCCCGGACCCAACCAAAGGCCCTAAGACGGCCCCTAAATGCTTAAAACCCAAGAGCGTCATGGGGCTCCGCCCCCTGATTCCCGCCGGTGCTTTGCCCCTGGACCCCACGCCAATTTACGCTCCACTTGCTTCGCTCGCTTTGCACTCCCTGATCGGAAATACTTTAGCCCCCCACATCTCCCCCCCCCCTCCTCCCCAACGTTTTTGCTCATTACGCCACTGGCCCCTCTTGCTAATATGTTTCCTCGTCCCTCGCATTTCGTCCTCCGGTCATGAAAAGAAATCGCCGCCCCTGATTGTATCCTCTTCATCATGTATTTCTTTGTTTTTCCTTCAATCTATTCTCTTCTCTTTCGTTATGTCTTTGTTTCTCTTTCAATCTATCCTCTTCTTTTTCATACTTGTCTTTATTTGTTCTTCCTCAATCTATATCCTCTTCTCTTTCGTCATGTATTTCTTTGTTTTTCCCGGGTGTTTACTTTAGTCTATCCTCTTCTCTGTCGTTATGTCTTCGTTCTCCTTCAGTCTATCCTCTTCTCTGTCGTTATGTCTTCGTTCTCCTTCAGTCTATCCTCTTCTCTTTCATCATGTTCTAATTTGTTTTTCCTCAATCTATATCCTCTTCTCTTTTGTCATGTATTTCTTTGTTTTTTCCCGGGTTTTTCCTTCAATCTATCCTCTTCTCTGTCATTATGTCTTCGTTCTCCTTCAATCTATCCTCTTCTCTTTCGTCATGTATTTCTTTGTTTTTCCTTCTCCATATCCTCTCCACTCTCTTTACGTATTTCTTTGTTTTCCCTTTTATATTATCTTCCCTTCCTGAGTGTACGTGCTTGCCCATTCTTTCACCACAGTATTTCTAAGAATTTCTTCGCAAAAACAATGGCTAAACAGTGGTGTAAAAAAAAGCGCTGCCCGGGGATCTCACTCAAATATAAAGACTGCCAAGAAAACGCGTATAAAGAGGTGTTTTTTAAGATTGGACGCTGTCCGTGCGGTGCCGCATTAAGGGGTTAAAAACATCAATTTTGGGCCATTTTTGAGGCAAAATGTACTTTTTCCAAATGATGCAAAATCCTGCTGTACGCGATGGTTTACGCGTTTAGGGGATTTTTTCTAGTCCTCAGGGCTAGACCGGGGGGGGGGGGGGGTTAATAATTTGACGTGTTTACTTCCGTCGTGTTTGCTCATAGTGTGGACGACGGCCGCGAGAGATAGCTTATCTAGCGCGAGTCGGTTTGAAACGGCGATCTTATTCTGTAGCTTAGTATTTTCATCCACTGTATAATCATACGTAACATTCTTTTTACTGTAAATGTATGTATTTTGTTGACTATAGGGGCCCGCTCACAAGCTTAGCTTCTAAAGGGGTCCTAAAACCATTCAGTTTATGATGTAATCAAGCTAGAATATGTTGATTGATGTACTGTTACCAGTCTCTTTTTTATGTAACAGATTATATCATGCTTTGTGTGGTTTTGAATAAAATGAACTGAACTGAACTGAATCTTAAGATCTTCGGTATGATACCGACCCAGACCTAAGTCTTACGCCTATAGCTGGTCCCTTGTATTTTGTTTGGCATATAAGAATAGTAACTGTTCACTGTATATTGTGTACTTTTATAAACACTACATGTACTTCAGATTTGAAATGTAATTCTTTTTTTTCAAAGAAAGGACTTATGTTGGCTGTGCATCAAACCCATTTGGAAGTGTACATGCAGGTTGATGTTATTGCTTCTCTATTGAAATACTATTTTACATTGTGAATTTTACATCAGAAGCGCAATTTGATAAACTTTACATTGTCAACAACTTAAATTGTAATGCCTATTATGCACGGATCCAGGGGGCCAAGCGGGCCTTGCCCCCCCCCCCTGCAAAACAACAAACAAAACAAAAACAAACAAACGAACAAAAACAAAAAACAAGAGAGAGAGAGAAGGATAAAGAAGGGAAAGGAAAATAGGAGAGAAAGGGAAAGAAAGAACTGTGAGGAAGGGGAAAAAAGGGTGCCACACGGGAGAGCAGTATTCTAGTGCTGGTCTCCAGGCCCGTAGCCACGGGGGGGGGGGAGGGGGCACATGCCCCCCCCCCCGAAAAAAAAATCAAGATCGGTTGAACTTTTTAAGACCCCTCCAAAGGACGTCGATCAATTACATGTATGTTGCCTCCATTAATATGTAGATGTAACTCGATCTAATTTCTCCCATTAAAAAGGAACATGTTAAAAATAGGGGTAATCATGAAAAGGGCCTTCGATATAGGAGGGGTGGGGTGAATGTAAATGTTACACCCCTCCGCCTTTCCATCATATGACACTTTTCTGTCGGCAAATATCAGAAATTGATAATCCTCTTTCCTCCCTTTTTACTTGCTGCAAGAAAAATGTGTGAAATATGAAACTTTTCAACTAAATTGACGGCAAATATCCCCCCCCCCCCCTTCCTTCAATTTCAAAGTGGTCCCTCGACGGCCCTTGTCATGTAATGTCTTTCTCGTTCTATTTTCATATGTTTACCAGTATAACTGGTACAGAGGTGGACCGGCCCCTAAGTTTAAGCATGAACATGCATCGCCGCAAATGTTCTTTAGATACGATGCAGACGTGACTTTTGGCCGTCCTTACAACAGCGGATTGCGTGATGATTCAATGGGTCGCAGAAGGCACTATCCCATGACTGCTTATGAGGAGATGATGTACCTGCGTTATAGACGGATGATCTGTTTCTTTACGTCCATTATCATGTTTCTTATCGTCTTGTTGCTTATAATTGGAGCTGTCGCCCTCGCACTGTTCTGTGAGTCAAAACAATATTGTTGCATTGTTGGTAATCTTTTCATTTGCATTTAAAGGGATAGTTGAGTTTTGTTGCAGAGGGCACTTCACAAAATAATCTTTTTGTGACATATTGAAAAACTGAGTGTCAAATTTGAAAGAACATACAACTTAAATGACAAAATCATCTTGTTTTGGTCAAAATCTGTTCAGAGAGAAATAAGACGATTTCTAATATTTTTGGTGCCCCACAAATATTGCCGTTGAAAAACGAGATAGCGCCTAATATAATACGTTTTATTCCAGCCAATGCTGATGTTGGCTTTTTTTACAATGTATGTTGGTTATAATACGCACAACCAGCCGGCCCGTGTATTGTTATTATAAATTAATTGATTAATTAACGGTCACCATATTTTTTGAAAGTGGACCTGAATTGGTATGATTATATTGGCTAAATCTCACACATTTCGGGGGTATGAAATTACCTTTATAGCAATTTTAGGTCCTAAAAGAGCACTAGAAATTTCATACATAAGAATAAGAGCAATAACCATGTACTTTGCAGGCATTTGCAGTCTGAAACTAGAACTCAACTATTCCTTTAAGATGAATGCATTAATTGA
The DNA here is from genome assembly GCF_000002235.5 of Strongylocentrotus purpuratus. Taxonomy (NCBI): domain Eukaryota; kingdom Metazoa; phylum Echinodermata; class Echinoidea; order Camarodonta; family Strongylocentrotidae; genus Strongylocentrotus; species Strongylocentrotus purpuratus. The sequence continues at coordinate 4,887,345 of NW_022145599.1, read as the reverse complement.
AATATTGACAAACATTTTATATAAAATTATAAAGAAATATCCATTGTACGATCTTTCTAGCACGACGTGGAGTTGCTAATGTGTGTGCGTGCATGTGTATGCCTGTGTGAGTGATAACTTTTTTTTTTTTTTAATTACGAAATAAATATAGCGCTATTTGCCAAGATACTTGAGCTAGAAAAAGATTTTTTTTTAAATTTCAGTTAACTTTGAAAGTTGTAGTGGTGGTAACTGGTCACCAGAGCGAATTGTCGCAAACAAAATGTTTTGACTAATAAAAATACAAATATTAGGGCTTCCAGACATACTCAAATTAATGGAAATCATTTACAATGAAATCAAATTTTTCAATGGCACAGTTGAGGTAAATGATGAATCTCTTGATACTTTAATTTTCTAGGGTGAATGTGACTGGCAAATTTATTGGCATTGGACTGTTGTTGAGTATACATTTTAACAACTACTTGTGTACTTTTCCACAGGCACGTAGCCATGGGGGGGGGGGGGGGGGGGGCACGGGGTTGAACTTTTTTAGACCCCTGCCCAAGACGTTGATCAATTACATGTATGTGCCCCTCTAATACATCAAACTCTGGCTACGTGCCTGCTTTTCCATTCATCTTTTTGTTTCTTTTCGATTCTTTTCGGAACTGTACGAACTGGCAGTGCCGCAAGGAAGTAAGCATATATTTGATTTTACTTTTTTGTTGTAGTTTGGTGTACTATAAAATGGTTATTATCTTTTCAACTGCATGCTATAGCATCATTACTTTTTCTTGATAACATCGTGATCACTATAATTATTGGTAATGAGTGTTTTAATAAAACCGCCCTGCACCCCACAACACACACATTCTCAAAGCAGCACACACACACACACACACACACATATATATATATATATGTGTGTGTGTGTGTGTGTGTGTATACAAGGAAATAACAAAAACTATGTTTTACCTATGGCTATATTTTGTTTTAATGAATCTATCTTCACTCACCTATTCATGCTGCTCATACGCATAAACAAATACTAACAAATACATGAATATGTATGAGGTTTGTAACAAAATAAGCATGCATTTTAATGGCGAGTGCCGACGATCCCTACAGGTGGTACTGATACCGGCACTGGTACTGATCCCGGCACTGGTACTGATCCCGGCACAGGCACTGATCCATGTGCCAATGTGATCTGTGGAAATGGAAGAACGTGTCGGGAAGGAACGTGTTATTGTGCACCAGGATTCGCTGGTTCACGATGCGAAACGGGCGAGGCAAAATCAAAACGAATAGACCTGTATTGTTTTTGTACATATGTTTCTCTCTAGAACCCTTGGGTTACATGTACCAACTTTTTTTATTCACCTGGTACGTACAGTAGTTTGGTCAAAATAGGGTTTGACCCCCCTCCTCCCCCATAAAAAATAATAACAAAAGATTTCCAACGCTTTCTGGTAGTGCTTGACATAAGGAACAACTGTAGTTTGAATAGTTTCAATAGATTTTTAACCCTCAATCTAACTTCTAAGGTAAAGACAAGGGAGGGATACCTTAAATGATTTATGGCGTTTGCAGCCATTTTTAATGATTCAATGGTAGCCATCTTGTATACAATGTTCCACAAAAGTTGCAATTATAGTTGATACTATTTTTGAATGAATATTCTTACCCTTAAAATGGACCTGGTTTACACAAACTCTATATTGTAAATAGTAACCGAAATCTGATAATGTTGCGATACCGGCTGTCATGGATGCTTTCTTGGATTTCAAGGTTTTCTGAAAACCATAACACATTTTAAACAGTCTTAATGGTTTTGTCGCAATCCAAAACCTAGGCAAAGATACCAAAATTGCAGAAGAAGGATATATCACGAGTTGAGACTGATTTAAGTTTTTGGCTTCCATCTTGCAATACAAGATGGCGATCATCTTTTGTATCATTTTAATTTAAAGCATTTTAGTGAACATCCTGACCTTTAAAACATATTTTATATCTTTCTAATTATAGCTTTACGGTAAAAAAAAAAAAATAACTCAAATAATTAACTCACTCCCGGGTCATTTTTAGGATACTGTAGTCATTTCGGACACAATCTTGGATTTTTTATTTTCCTTAAACGTATTTACAAAGTTTTGGTATGGGGGTCATGTATTTGGTTCAAATGAATATATTGGGAGCATATGCGATTTTACAATATTCAATGATCGTTGTCTCGGTTGAAATCGAGTCTAGTAAGTGCTCACACTCCCCCCCCCCCCCTCCCACTGAGCAAAAAATGATCTGCTCAATTTTTGAATTCCCGAGAGCAAAATTGAGGAAGAAACAAAATGCTCTTACCCCCCCCCCCCCCCCCCACTGAGCAGAATTTTGTTCAGCGCGATTTTTAAATTTTAGGCCCCCCCCCCCCCCCCCTATCGGCAAATCCTGGATCCGCCACTGGATCTGTCATGCATAGGTGCCGTAGTCGAGTGATTAAGTCGCCGGACTGTCGACCATAAGGTCCGCGGTTCGAGACCCGCCGCCTTTGGCAAGACATTGATCTACATTTGCCACACTCTACCCAGGTGATGTGAATGGGTACCTGGCAAGAACTAACTCTTTGAAATTCTAGAGCGCCGTAATGGCAGCACAGAGTCGGGGTAATAATCTCCAAGTTTGAGAGCGCTCAGTGTAATAAGCGCTATATAAAAACTAGTATATTATTTTTATTATAACAAAGTTGCATCCATAGCATATATGCATTGAGTTATCTATTTATATCTTTGGGCCCGTCAGCCATCTAGGATGAAACGTATTAAATTGAGTGTGTTTTTTTAAAACCAAAGGTTTAGAATTTTAGTAGCCTATTACCACGGTAAAAGGCAACAAACAAAAAGAAACTCTGAATAACCAGTAATTCTATTTTTTTAACTGATAATAAATACGAACCGCAAGGTAGAATTACAAGAATGTAATCATCAACAAATAAAGTAATAATTTCTTTTCATTTTTCACCTGAATCAGAGGTCAAATGTGGCTCACCTGGAGATGGTACAAACACAGAGTCTGTTTCAATCACTGAAGGACAAGCTGGGGAAGCATACACTTACACCTGCAATCATGGCTTCACATCAGACCCTAATGACCTGACGGTAGTCTGTGAACTAAACGATGAGGGAACTATTGCTAGCTGGTCTCTAACGCCATCTTCTTGCTCAGGTATGATATATCTATGCCTTTTGGATGGTTTGAATTAATCGTAGAATTTCTTTTAAATCGTACTGCCACTGACATGAACTAAACGCTGAGGGAACTGTTGCTAGCTGGTCTATAACGCCATGTTCTTTTTCAGTTTTAGCATTGTGAATACTGACAAACCATGCCTTTTCTCCAATAAACAAATGTAATAGACTAAAATAAAGTATGAAACGTAACTTAATACACAAAATCATGAACCCTTAGAATTTAGTTATGAGCTGGGATGACACCGAAACAATTAAATTCATCTGTGCTGATCTGACAACCTCTATACATACCAAAGTTGCATCCGTAGCATATGCATCAAATTGTGTATTTATATCTTTGGGCCCTTCGGCCAACTTGCATAAAAGATAGAAAATGACATTTTTTTTTAAACAAAGGTAAAGAATTTTAGTATACCAGTGTTTTTATTTTTTTAACCTTTGGATAATTGATAATAAATACAAACCGGTAGAATTACAAGAATAAAATCATCAACGAATAAAGTAATAATTTCTTTTCATTTTTCACCTGAATCAGAGGTCACATGTGGCTCACCTGGAGATGGTACAAACACAGAGTCTGTTTCAATCACTGAAGGACAAGCTGGGGAAGCATACACTTACACCTGCAATCATGGCTTCACATCAGACCCTAATGACCTGACGGTAGTCTGTGAACTAAACGATGAGGGAACTATTGCTAGCTGGTCTCTAACGCCATCTTCTTGCTCAGGTACAATTTATCTATGCCTTTTGGATGGTTTGAATTAATCGTAGAGATTCTTTTAAATCGTACTGCCACTGACATGAACTAAACGCTGAGGGAACTGTTGCTAGCTGGTCTATAACGCCATGTTCTTTTTCAGTTTTAGCATTGTGAATACTGACAAACCATGCCTTTTCTCCAATAAACAAATGTAATAGACTAAAATAAAGTATGAAACGTAACTTAATACACAAAATCATGAACCCTTAGAATTTAGTTATGAGCTGGGATGACACCGAAACAATTAAATTCATCTGTGCTGATCTGACAACCTCTATACATAGCAAAGTTGCATCCGTAGCATATGCATCAAATTGTGTATTTATATCTTTGGGCCCTTCAGCCAACTTGCATAAAACATAAAAAAATGACGTGTTTTTTTAACCAAAGGTAAAGAATTTTAGTATACCAGGGTGCTTTTTTTTAACTTTGGATGATTGATATAAATACAAACCGGTAGAATTACATGAATAAAATCATCAACAAATAAAGTAATAATTTCTTTTCATTATTCACGTCAATCAGAGGTCAAATGTGGCTCACCTGGAGATGGTACAAACACAGAGTCTGTTTCAATCACTGAAGGACAACCTGGGGAAGCATACACTTACACCTGCAGTCATGGCTTCACATCAGACCCTAATGACCTGACGGTAGTCTGTGAACTAAACGATGAGGGAACTATTGCTAGCTGGTCTCTAACGCCATCTTCATGCTCAGGTATGATATATCTATGCCTTTTGGATGGTTTGAATTAATCGTAGAATTTTTTTTTTAATCATATTGCCACCGACATGAACTAAACGCTGAGGGAACTGTTGCTAGCTGGTCTATAACACCATCTTCTTTCTCAGTTTTAACATTGTGAATACTGACAAAACATGCATTTTCTCCAATAAACAAATGTAATAGACTAAAATAAAGTACGAAACGTAATTTAATACACAAAATCATGAACCCCATGAATTTTATTTATGAGCTGGGATGACACCGAAAACAATTAAATTCATCTGTGCTGATCTGACAACCCCTATACATTTGTAGCATATGCATCAAATTGTGTATTTATATCTTTGGACCCTTCTGCCAACTTGCATAAAACATAGAAAATGACGTGTTTTTTTAACCAAAGGTAAAGAATTTTAGTATACCAGTGTTTTTATTTTTTAACTTTGGATGATTGATATAAATACAAACCGGTAGAATCACAAGAATAAAATCATCAACAAATAAAGTAAAAATTTCTTTTCATTCTTCACCTGAATCAGAGGTCAAATGTGGCTCACCTGGAGATGGTACAAACACAGAGTCTGTTTTAATCACTGAAGGACAACCTGGGGAAGCATACAAATACATCTGCAATCATGGCTTCATAGCAGACCCTAATGACCTGACGGTAGTTTGTGAACTGAACGATGAGGGAACTATTGCTAGCTGGTCTCCAACGCCATCCTCTTGCTCAGGTATGATATATCTATGCCTTTTGATGGTTGAATTAGGTATGGAAATAACTTTTACATTGCACTTCCACCCACATGAAATGAACGCTAAGGGAACTGTTGCTAGCTGGTCTTCAGTACTACCTCATTGCTTAGTTTTAACATTGTGAATACTGGCAAACCATGCCTTAAACAAATGTAATAGACTAAAATAAGATACGAAACGTAATTTAATACACAAAACCATGAACCTTCAGAATCGAGTTATGAGCTGGGATGACACCGAAAACAATAAAATTCATCTGTGCTGATCTGTCGACCTCGAATATACATAGCAAAGTTATATCCGTAGCATATGCATCAAATTGTGTATTTATATCTTTGGGCCCTTCAGCCAACTTGCATAAAACATAAAAAAATGACGTGTTTTTTTAACCAAAGGTAATGACTTTTAGTCCCCTACTACCACGGTAAAAGGCAACAAACAAAAAGAAACTCTGAATATAAACCAGTAATTCTATTTTTTAACTCGCGATAACTGATAATAAATACAAACCGCAAGGTAGAATTACAAGAATGTAATCATCAACAAATAAAGTAATAATTTCTTTTCATTTTTCACCTGAATCAGAGGTCAAATGTGGCTCACCTGGAGATGGTACAAACACAGAGTCTGTTTCAATCACTGAAGGACAAGCTGGGGAAGCATACACTTACACCTGCAATCATGGCTTCACATCAGACCCTAATGACCTGACGGTAGTCTGTGAACTAAACGATGAGGGAACTATTGCTAGCTGGTCTCTAACGCCATCTTCTTGCTCAGGTACAATTTATCTATGCCTTTTGGATGGTTTGAATTAATCGTAGAATTTCTTTTTAAATCATACTGCCACCGACATGAACTAAACGCTGAGGGAACTGTTGCTAGCTGGTCTATAACACCATCTTCTTGCTCAGTTTTAACATTGTGAATACTGACAAAACATGCATTTTCTCCAATAAACAAATGTAATAGACTAAAATAAAGTACGAAACGTAATTTAATACACAAAATCATGAACCCCATGAATTTTATTTATGAGCTGGGATGACACCGAAAACAATAAAATTCATCTGTGCTGATCTGAGAACCCCTATACATTTGTAGCATATGCGTCAAATTGTGTATTTATATCTTTGGACCCTTCTGCCAACTTGCATAAAACATAGAAAATGACGTGTTTTTTTAACCAAAGGTAAAGAATTTTAGTATACCAGTGTTTTTATTTTTTAACTTTGGATGATTGATATAAATACAAACCGGTAGAATCACAAGAATAAAATCTTCAACAAATAAAGTAAAAATTTATTTTCATTCTTCACCTGAATCAGAGGTCACATGTGGCTCACCTGGAGATGGTACAAACACAGAGTCTGTTTCAATCACTGAAGGACAACCTGGGGAAGCATACAATTACACCTGCAATCATGGTTTCACATCAGACCCTAATAACCTGACGGTAGTTTGTCAACTGAACGATGAGGGAACTATTGCTAGCTGGTCTCCAACGCCATCTTCTTGCTCAGGTATGATATATCTATGCCTTTTGGATGGTTGAATTAAAGGTAATACAAAGTTTTGGGAAATTTTGAAAATTGGGTAGATAGTGATTCTTTACAATGTTGATATATTTAGATGCCCCTGTAGATGTATTAAAAGCACTAGAAAAATTAGCCCCCAAAGCACTGCTGTTTTCTAGAAAAATTTAATATAAAAATTTACCGGTGCTCCCGGTAAATTTTTGATAAATTTCAAATAGCGCCTACGGCCGTACAATGGTAGCTGCGACCATGAAAATCTCAGAATATGCAGTTGTGATATATAATTTCCAAAAGAGATTAGCTAATCGGTCGATTTTAGTCAACAAACATTGTTTATATCTTAATTAATATATTGACCTTGAGAGGGAGCTATACATCATAAAGAGTTTATTATTTATAATTTCATAACTTTAGGCTCGATTTCAACCGCGACAACGATCACTGAATATTGTAGGATCGCATATGTTTCCGATAATGTGCATTTGAACCAAATTCATGACCCCTTACCAAAACTTTGTATTACCTTTAAGCATGGAAATAACTTTTACATTGCACTTCCACCCACATGAAATGAACGCTAAGGGAACTGTTGCTAGCCGGTCACTAATAATTGCTCAGATATGTTATAACTATTCCTTTTGGATGGTATGGATGAATCATGGAAATTACTCTTCCTATATACAAGAAAAATATTAGTACATGGTGATTCCCTTGTCAATGCCCCAGCATTATACCCCAAAAGAAGACCCGCCAAATTATTAAAAAAACAAAAAAACAAAAACGCAATTATCCTCATATGAGCTGATCTCTCGACCCCGAATATATATATATAGCAAAGTTGCATCCGTAGCCTCTGATCAAATTATTCATTGATATCTTTGGCTCCTGGCTGGTCTTCAGTACTACCTCATTGCTTAGTTTTAACATTGTGAATACTAACAAACCATGCCTTAAACAAATGTAATAGACTAAAATAAGATACGAAACGTAATTTAATACACAAAACCATGAACCTTCAGAATCGAGTTATGAGCTGGGATGACACCGAAAACAATAAAATTCATCTGTGCTGATCTGTCGACCTCGAATATACATAGCAAAGTTATATCCGTAGCATATATGCATCAAATTGTGTATTTATATCTTTGGGCCCTTTAGCCAACTTGCATAAAACATAAAAAAATGACGTGTTTTTTTAACCAAAGGTAATGACTTTTAGTCCCCTACTACCACGGTAAAAGGCAACAAACAAAAAGAAACTCTGAATATAAACCAGTAATTCTATTTTTTAACTCGCGATAATTGATAATAAATACAAACCGCAAGGTAGAATTACAAGAATGAAATCATACAACAAATAAATTAATAATTTCTTTTCATTCTCCACCTGAATCAGAGGTCACATGTGGCTCACCTGGAGATGGTACAAACACAGAGTCTGTTTCAATCACTGAAGGACAACCTGGGGAAGCATACAATTACACCTGCAATCATGGCTTCACATCAGACCCTAATAACCTGACGGTAGTTTGTCAACTGAACGATGAGGGAACTATTGCTAGCTGGTCTCCAACGCCATCTTCTTGCTCAGGTATGATATATCTATGCCTTTTGGATGGTTTGAATTAAGCATGGAAATAACTTTTACATTGCACTTCCACCCACATGAAATGAACGCTAAGGGAACTGTTGCTAGCTGGTCTTCAGTACTACCTCATTGCTTAGTTTTAACATTGTGAATACTGACAAACCATGCCTTAAACAATTAATGTAATAGACTAAAATAAGATACGAAACGTAATTTAATACACAAAACCATGAACCTTCAGAATCGAGTTATGAGCTGAGATGACACCGAAAACAATAAAATTCATCTGTGCTGATCTGTCGACCTCGAATATACATAGCAAAGTTATATCCGTAGCATATGCATCAAATTGTGTATTTATATCTTTGGGCCCTTCAGCCAACTTGCATAAAACATAAAAAAATGACGTGTTTTTTTAACCAAAGGTAATGACTTTTAGTCCCCTACTACCACGGTAAAAGGCAACAAACAAAAAGAAACTCTGAATATAAACCAGTAATTCTATTTTTTAACTCGCGATAATTGATAATAAATACAAACCGCAAGGTAGAATTACAAGAATGAAATCATACAACAAATAAATTAATAATTTCTTTTCATTCTCCACCTGAATCAGAGGTCACATGTGGCTCACCTGGAGATGGTACAAACACAGAGTCTGTTTCAATCACTGAAGGACAACCTGGGGAAGCATACAATTACACCTGCAATCATGGCTTCACATCAGACCCTAATAACCTGACGGTAGTTTGTCAACTGAACGATGAGGGAACTATTGCTAGCTGGTCTCCAACGCCATCTTCTTGCTCAGGTATGATATATCTATGCCTTTTGGACGGTTGAATTAAGCATGGAAATAACTTTTACATTGCACTTCCACCCACATGAAATGAACGCTAAGGGAACTGTTGCTAGCTGGTCTTCAGTACTACCTCATTGCTTAGTTTTAACATTGTGAATACTGACAAACCATGCCTTAAACAAATGTAATAGACTAAAATAAGATACGAAACGTAATTTAATACACAAAACCATGAACCTTCAGAATCGAGTTATGAGCTGGGATGACACCGAAAACAATAAAATTCATCTGTGCTGATCTGTCGACCTCGAATATACATAGCAAAGTTATATCCGTAGCATATGCATCAAATTGTGTATTTATATCTTTGGGCCCTTCAGCCAACTTGCATAAAACATAAAAAAATGACGTGTTTTTTTAACCAAAGGTAATGACTTTTAGTCCCCTACTACCACGGTAAAAGGCAACAAACAAAAAGAAACTCTGAATATAAACCAGTAATTCTATTTTTTAACTCGCGATAATTGATAATAAATACAAACCGCAAGGTAGAATTACAAGAATGAAATCATACAACAAATAAATTAATAATTTCTTTTCATTCTCCACCTGAATCAGAGGTCAAATGTGGCTCACCTGGAAATGGTACAAACACAGAGTCTGTTTCAATCACTGAAGGACAAGCTGGGGAAGCATACAATTACACCTGCAATCATGGCTTCACATCAGACCCTAATAACCTGACGGTAGTTTGTCAACTGAACGATGAGGGAACTATTGCTAGCTGGTCTCTAACGCCATCTTCTTGCTCAGGTATGATATATCTATGCCTTTTGGATGGTTTGAATTAGTCATAGAAATTTCTTTTAAATCATACTGCCACCCACATGAACTAAACGCTGAGGGAATTGGTGCTAGCCGGTCACTAATAATTGCTCAGATATGTTATAACTATTCCTTTTGGATGGTATGGATGAATCATGGAAATTACTCTTCCTATATACAAGAAAAATATTAGTACATGGTGATTCCCTTGTCAATGCCCCAGCATTATACCCCCAAAAGAGGACCCGCCAAATTATATTTAAAAAAAAACAACAAAAACACAATTAACCTCATTATGAGCTGATCTCTCGACCCCGAATATATATATAGCAAAGTTGCATCCGTAGCCTCTGATCAAATTATTCATTGATATCTTTGGCTCCTGTCGGCCATGTTGGATAAAAGGTATATAGAAAAGGCTGATCAAAAGTTTTGTTTTGACGTTTCACTACGCTTATTGAAAATAAATTCAACAACAAGATATAATAATAGATATAGCAACAAACAGGTACTAATAAATAATATTCTCTTATCATTGTTCTCCACAGAGGGCAAATGTGGCAAACCTAAAAATGGTACAAAGACAAGGCCTGTTGACATCACTGAAGCATCCATTGGGGATAAATACTTTTACCACTGCATAAATAACTATAATTACAATGGCAGTGCGAAGTTTGAAGTTGAATGTATTGCTACTTCAGCCGGAGCTGACTGGTCGCATGGAGAGATCGGCCCTGTTTGCATATACTCCCCCAGTCATGAAGTGTAAAATTAGTTTTGCCACACCGTTGCCGCATAGTCTTTATCATGGATATTCATAGAAAAGGCTATCATAATTATAGCTCCGTTTAGTCTCATTTGAGAACTCCCCCTATCGATAGAGTCAGCAGCCTAACATGTTAGCCTATCGACGTTTACAAAAATAATCGTTAAAAATTCATATTTTTTTTTTGTTTAAACGAAATGCACATCCACCCGACGTCCGTTATCACTAGCTCTTTAATTGGAACCTTAATGTCTCATTGACTTTTGAAAGTTCACCCACCGTAATTTTATCAAAATAGGTTGCAAGCTCGTCATTGCTTATAATACACATGTGAAACAAGTCGAACTTTGGACTCAGTCTGCCAAGCGATTGTAAGATTATAGGTCAAGCGCACAAAGGATAAGAAGCATGAATTATCATAGATCACTTCTGCTTGGTTCATTATGTCCATTTAATCCTTCCCCCCCCCCCACCGTAATTTTTCCATTTAGTAAAAGCAAACATTTTGCCGAGGTAAGCAAAAACATGAATATTCATGCGCATGAACTATTCGATTATTTACAGAAGGGTGCAATTGTGCACCACAACAAACTCCCCTACCTTAAGTCAAGTATTTCATTGTAGTATGTAGTTTGGTAGGTTTATTTCAATAACTGTTTAATTATCAGATATCAATGATAGTTTAAAGATATGGAATTGGTTTCAATAGGAATACAAATTTTCCAGTTGAAATCAATGGCCTTAACCGGAAAAAGTTGGGAAGATGTGTCAATTCCAGTTCAAACCAATTGGAGATTGCAACTGGATCCAGATGAATCTTGCATTTAACTGGTTCTAGTTAGAAGTGCAACTGGAACCAGTAAGATAATTTTTCCAGTTACTCAATTTATTCCATTTACCCAACTAGTTCCAGTTAGAAGTGCAACTGGAACCAGTAAGATTATTTCCAGTTACCCAATTGGTTCCGGTTAGAAGGCCGTTAAATTCTAGTTAGAAGTGCAACTGGAACCAATAAGAACATTTCCAGTTTAATACCCAAATTGGTTCCAAGACAATAATACATTTTTTGTGGCAAAAATACGTCTGTATGTTTTGCTGTGCTCAATTCTTTTTTATTTTAAGTTCCGAGTTTGCGCTATTTGCTATTTGCACGATCCTAAAATGCATTAAATCATATATTGATATCTTTGAGACCTGTTGGCCATCTTGGCTAGAACGTTGAAAATGCCGTGTTTTTTATGGTAGGATTATAATGTTTAGTAGCCTGTTGAAAATGCTTTCAAAAAAGTTGTGTTGATAAACCAGTGTTTCTAAAATGTTGTGCCTGTGAAGTACCTTACCATAATTTTTTCTTATATATATATATATATATATATATATATATAATGTTTATCATTGTCAAAGTGTTTGATTTGTACGATCATTCAGTTTCAGTTTTTCAATTTTGTTTTTTCATTTCCAACAGAACAGTGATTTTGACAAGAAATCAGATATACAATTCAATATTCAAGGATATAATACCTTTTACATGGTTTAAAGTTACTTATGAAATAGAAAGTAGGGTAAACATAAATATCCAGTATAATACTTATTTTTTTATTTTGTAAATTAAACCTGTGGAAATGGAGGGATGCACTGAAAAGCAAAGCTTGTAAAATGTGGATCCCTCAATATTGACATACATAATTTTTGTAACATGTAAATATATTGACTTGAAGACAAAAAAATATACATAGATTACCAAATAGTGGCAGGATAATAATGCACGTATAAATCCGTAATTTGACAACTTGTTATGACACATATATATAGTATATGGTGAACACTGGAAAGGTCAAAAGAGACAATGAAGACTGACAGATAAGACATACACATATCATTTTAAAAAATACATAAATAACAGAAAATAAAGCAAGGAAAGAGAGAAATGCAAGGATAGAAAATATTGCAGCAAATGTGAAGAGTAAAGAAAAAGAGAGCAGAGGTGGATAAGAGAAGAAAGGAGAGTGATATCCCCTTTTCTATTCTTCTTCCTCTTTTGTCCTTCCCTTTATCTCCTCTTTTTCTTTTTTATTTCCCTTTCCTTCCTTCTCTTTTATTTTTTGAATTGGGGGGGGGGAGGGGGAGGCAACAGCCTGAGAGGCAAGTCCTTTTGCCCCCCCCCCCGATCTCCTTCCCTCTTTTCTTTTCTTCTTCCTCTCCTTTTTTCCCTTTTCTCTTTTTCCATTTCCCTTCTTTTCCTTTCTCTCCCTCTCCTTTTTTGGGGGGGGGGGGGCGGGGGGGGGGGGCCCCAAGGCTCGCTTGGCCCCCCCCCCTGGATCCGCGCCTGGGTCTATGTAAATCGAGTAGATCGTCATCGGTGAGGGAATTAAAAGCCATCTGATCGTTCAGATCAGCCATATGGGGTTTAGAAGCAGTAGCTGAAAAGAAAAAAGCGCATAAAGTATAAAATCAATAAACCATTGGTGGTGCTCTTAGTATGCAGGTGCAGAAGAAATGAGATAAGGAAATAAAGGAAGACGGGACAAACATATGCAGCAAGACGAATAATAGAAACAACTGACAAACACAGACACAAAGAATCATACAAGGGCACAGTAAAAGAATCTTTTGACATGACAAAAACAAATCGCAGAAATAGTTTAAAGATAAACTTTAGTACTGGTAATGCGATTGCATTGTGAAAGAAAAGGTGTGAAAGGATCAGAAACAGTTGATCATGTAGCATGTAAGTATTGGTGTGCACTGCAAGGTTCGGGAGTCATCAAAATCATAATAAATTTGACCGAGTCTTGGTAAAGTAACAAGCACTCACATAAAAAGCTATATATGGGACAACACACATGGTGTCGGGGCTAGTACTACCTTGATTTCCTTGTCTTTCTATGCTCATTACTCAGCCAGTATACATTTTCTTCCAAAATTGTTTGGCACATGTCATTTATTTGTAATCTTGAACATTCAGTGTAAGTTTCGTTTGATTCTGTGAGAATTAATTTTTTTTTTTACCAGTACTGGAGTTTATCTTTAAGTATGCTTACATACCATGTGATTTGTGATATTTGAATATATGGTGTTTAGCAATATGATGTAACTTGTGCAGTTAAAAGAAAGAAAAAGGATATAATATCAATTAATTCTTCTGAAAGTTGTGTAATGTCTCAAGTCAGATATTGTGCAGACTCTTGTTGCATTGTTCAAATTATATTTCTTAAATTTGATATACTGTATATAGCTTTTTTTTATCCAATGATTATTTATCCTATGGAGATCCTAATATCAATTCTAATTAATGATCCTGTAAATTGCTATATAACGGGATGATTTTCATGGTCATGCGTCATGTGATCAGGTTTTACACACATTCATTCTTATGAATATTTAGTTATTATCTTTGTTCGCATGCGCGGAGTTGCTGCATACAAAAATATTTAGTATTTGATCGCTTTTTGATCCGTTCGTAGCTTGTTTAACATTTATGTATGCATTTTATTCATCATATGTTCTTATTCTAATGTTGATCGTAATCTGTTTTAATTATCGATATTCATCGTTCTGTACAAAAATCATGTGCACATATGTTCTTCTCCTACTTTCTGTTTACATGCCTAAGTTTCTGTCTGTTTGTCTTGCATTCTTGGTAGCCTAAGAAGTACATTTATATTGATGTCTAAAGAATAAGAGTTTAAAATTGGGAACTTAGAAGAAACATATTTGGTCTTTAGTTTAATGATAGAAATGTTTGTGTAATTTGAGGGTTTTTCTAGTGTCTGACAGTGAAGTCTATAGAAAGTAAACAGGTTTCCTTGCATAATTTGAATACTAGGACACTGCTAACGTTTAAATAGGATATATGTGACATATTCCTGCAAAGTTCTACAGAATTCATGTTGTCTGCAAATGGGAGATATATGTTACGAACCTTATACATATTCATGTATATTCATTATGCGAATGAGGAGGTTATAAGGAAGTTTGATTAAAAACCCAGCACTGTCATATTTACAGGTATTTTATTGTGTTGTTTCAATACTGTTGCTGCATTTTGTGTGTTGTGAAGTGCAGGAGGGTTAGATAGATAGATAGATAAATGGTATTTATTGGTTCATTTCCATGTATCGCAGTTACAAGTAACTGAATTGTGCATGAATGAAACATTGATGGTGAAGACAATTATACATTTCAAGTGATATCACAGTAAAAAGTAACTGAATTGCACATGAGTAAATTGCTGGAAAAAAGCAAGTATACATTTCAAGATGTCACACTACAATCTACATAATTATGAAGAGCGTGTATATACTATATACCATTAATCTTATACAGTATTTCAATTTAAAAATTTGAGTTAAAAAGAAAGAGAGATGGGAAAGCAGGAGAGAGAGAAAGAGAGAGAGAGAAAGAGAGAGAGAGAGAGAGGGGGGGAGAAAGGGGACAGATGGACAGAGAGGGAAAACAATTATGTACATGTTGATAAAATACAAAGATACATTGCAAGACAAATATGAATATTATAAGGTGAACATTAGAGATATTACAATATAAATATAGATATGCATCGCATTCTTCATGTCATAAAAAAATACATTGACTAACTTGGTAAAAAAAATCAGACCTCAAATTTATGAATTAATTATATACTAAGAATATGAAATTGTAATTTGTTTCAGAGTATATTAAATACATACATAAAAAAATGTTGTTATACAAACGGATCAAATCTGGGATTGGGCTATTCTGCATACGTTTAGTTTTGCACCTGGGTTCAGGGATCTTGTTAGTTCTTCGCAAAGTTCTATTGTGTGCTCTTGTTTGAACTGGTCTGTGCATGAAAGAGTTTTTTTTTAAAGAAGGTAACACATTTCGACGACTTTCCAATGTTTGTAATTTCGATTTTGGAAGAGCGTTTGCGTAACTATGATAATCCTTTCCAAAGATAATCCTCAATGCACGTTTTTGTAATCTTTCTATGCATTGTTTTTGTGCACTAGTGAGACCTCCGCTCCAAACTTGAGTAGCATATTCAAGGATTGGGCGAATACAGCCAATAAAAATAGTAATCTGATCTTCATGTGAAAGACCGAACTTCCACAAAGAACGGAGCTTATATAGTTTCGCATTCGCTCTTTTTTCAATATTTCTGACATGGGCTTCCCACTTCAAGTCGTTTTGTATCGTGACACCAAGTAATTTCACCTGTGAAACAGTTAAAAGAACACAATTTTCGAGAATAATGGAAGACTGATTGACTGGTACTCTTGAAAAACAAATGTCCATTTTAATACACTTCGTAGGATTCAATTGCATTTTATTAATATCAGCCCACAAAGATAGACATTCTATAGCTTCTTGCATGTTTGAAATTTGGTTTGTTTTATGACACTCAACTAGTGTTAGATCATCGACATATGTAAACATATGTATACTTTCAGAAGACCTTTTATATATATATATATATAGATATAAAACTAATTGGTTTTGCCCATGCTGTAAGCTACTAAAATCAATGAAAAAATAGGGATCTGACAATTTATTCATAAGTCTTTCAAATTTCATTGAGCTGGAGTATAGAGCATGTATTTATTTTCTTAAATTGTTTTCAAACTTCAAGAAAATATAAAACTCATTCAAATATTTGTTTTCTGTGTTTATTTATTCATTCCATCAAGATTCATGATTCAACTCTTCCAATAAGATACAGTATGCATTACCTCTCAACACTTCCTTTTGCACACCCACTACTGCCATATGATTCATAAAAACAATATCTAGGGGCCTCATATGGAAAAGGGACAGTGCACAAGCTTATGAAAGATGATATTAGATATTGTTTATTCATTGCATTCATTCTGCAAGAGAGACATACACTGTTGGTCATAATGGTGGAATAATTATTTTTACCCCAATTTATTGAATGATTTTGACAATGATATTCCTAATAGATCTAGATAATAGCATGCATTCTCATATTTTATTGAATGATAATTGGGGAGTGTTTGTTTTGCGTGATTGCTGAAGCATGTGTGTGCTACAATGCTAATCAACTAGGGGACCTACGTCCTTAAGTCATAACTGACAGTAATGGGGATTAATACCTCATAAAAGGGCACTAAAATAGCACATCAACAACGTTTTGATCCTGGGGGCTCACAGTAACGAGGCCATTGCTTAGCCAATGAATCAGGACTGTACGCAGCGGGCGTAAGGGTACGTCGACGCCCCCACAAAAACATAAAAACAAAGAAAATGCAATAAATGTTCAATAATTCATTTCATTTTGCCCCGACCCCCAACATAAACAAATCTTCTATGTGGGTATGCCTTGAACCATAATGCATGGCCCTACAGAGGAATTTTTTCTTTTTGGGACTAGGGAAAAATGCAATGAATTATTGAAAATGTACCCTAGCGCCCGATGCGTACAGTCATGATTCATTGGCTAAGCAATGGCCTCGTTACTGTGAGCCCCCAGAATAAAAACCATGTCGATGTGCTATATAAGTGCCCTTTTATGAGGCATTAGTCCCCATTGCTGTCAGTTATGACTTAAGGACGTAGGTCCCCTAGTTGATTAGCATAGTAGCACACACATGCTTTAGCAGTCACGCAAAACAAATATTCCCCAATTGTCATTCAATAAAATCTGAGAATGTATACTATTTTCTAGATCTATTAGGAATAAATCATTGTCAAAACTATTCTACAAATTGGGGTAAAAATAATTATTCCACCATCATGACCAACATTGTAGATACCTTCTACATAAATCCACTTGGTTGGCTTATCTATTGATTGGGCGATTCATTGATTGATTAAATAATTGACTGATTGATTGACTAAATGATTGAATGATTGATTGAGTGATTGATTAAAACAGGTATTGGGTGATACGGAGCTCAGTCATTAGAGTGACTCTGTAATATTGTTGAAGGTTGATGGAAAAAAAAGGTTATTTTTGTATGAAATGTGACTTATTATATTCCTTCTACTGTACTAACCCTCTGACATGCAAAAAATCCTTTCAAAATCCTCAAACCACAAAGATATTTATATTGTTGTCACTGTACCCTCTAGCAGTAAATTCTACCAACCATTCTTCAAATTTTCCCAACCGTTTTTCCATAAAAATAAGACATCAGACAGGCTTTAAATATCTGTCAACACTTAAATGTCTGGAATGGTATATATAGAGCTTATTCATTGCTATGTGACGATTTACATTCACCTAAAATGTAATTAAATTGTAATAATATAGTTGGGAGAATTAAGGAATCGATCAGATCAGTTATTTCTAATTTTTATCATAATGATAAAAATTGGAAATAACTGATCTGATCAATTCCTTAATTATGGTCTGTTTTCACTCAAACTTTCAGATTATCTTTAATTGTACATTTAGCATTGAAGTCAATACCCAAGACCAAAATCCAGTTGAAACCAATTGGAGTAAAACCAATTGAAACCAGTTGCCAACTGGTTTCAATACTGGTTCCAATTGAAACCAGGTGAAACCAATTGCCAACTGGTTCCAGGTGCCTAATTGGTTTCAACTGGAACCAGTTGTTCCAATTTCCCTATTGAAACCAGTTGGCTTCAATTGGTTTCAATTGGTTTCAACTGGTTTCAATCGGTTTCAACTGGTTTCAATTAGTTTCAATTGGATCCAATTGAAACTTACAGTGGACATAACCCTAATTAGTTATAAGTTAATTAGCTCTTGCACTAATTATCGCTCATGTCAACACAGAAGCATTGTTATATGTGTCTACATTAAGTACAATGTAAAGGGCATTATAATATGCAGACCATATAATATACTTAACAATGTGTGTGTGTGTATTTGGTTTTTACAGACGTGTATCAATCAGATATGATTATTTACGTCTGGGGACCGACCTTTAACGTCACCATCCGAAAGACGTGACTCAGTTTCGAACCTGCGTCCTCGGCTGAATCAGTTTGTAATTTCCACTGTAAGCTGGATTACAGGCGCACGCCACAATGCCTAGTTGGAAAGGAAACAAGGAAGGCATTGCCATTATATATGTTTGTATTTGATGTATTTTGTACATGGTTAGTGTTTTACTAATCAACTTTTAATCTGTGTAATTACAAAAATATGTAACTAATGAACATGCTTATCATTGCTAATTAATCTTTATATTTATCTAAAACAAATGCATTACTTGCAAATGTAAATTAATTAATAAGTACATTATAAATCAAAATAAATTACATAAAACATTGATCTGCACACAAGCAGATAATATGCAAATTAACTGGTTTCAATTGGATCCAGTTGGGTGACTGGAAATATTTCCAATTGGAACCAATTGTGTAACTGGAAATGAATTCTAACTGGAACCAGTTGGGTAACTGGAAATTACTTCTAACTGGAAATGAATGCTAACTGGAACCAGTTGGGTAACTGGAAATGAATGCTAACTGGAACCAGTTGGGTAACTGGAAATGACTTCTAACTGGAAATGAATGCTAACTGGAACCAGTTGGGTAACTGGAAATGACTTCTAACTGGAACCAGTTGGGTAACTGGAAATGACTTCTAACTGGAACCAGTTGGGTAACTGGAAATGACTTCTAACTGGAAATGGATGCTAACTGGAACCAGTTGGGTAACTGGAAATGAATTTTAACTGGAACCAGTTGGGTTACTGGAAATGAATTCTAACTGGAACCAGTTGGGTAACTGGAAATGACTTCTAACTGGAAATGAATGCTAACTGGAACCAGTTGGGTAACTGGAAATGACTTCCAACTGGAACCAATTGGGTAATTTGAAATGAATTCTAACTGGAACCAGTTGGGTAACCGAAAATGACTTCTAACTGGAAATGAATGCTAACTGGAACCAGTTGGGTAACTGAAAATAAATTCTAACTGGAACCAATTGAGTAACAGGAAAATCATCTTACTGTTTCCAGTTGAACTTCTAACTGGAACCAGTTGGGTAACTGGAAATGACTTCTAACTGGAACCAATTGAGTAACTGGAAAAATTACCTTACTGGTTCCAGTTGCACTTCTTATTGGTTTGAACTGGAAATGAGTACCCATAACAATATTTTCCAGTTCGGCAATTGGTTTCAACTGGAAATTTTATATTCCAATTGAAACCAATTGAAACCAATTGAAACCAGTTGAAACTGTAGCGGCTCTTACATTCGCCCTACTTACATTCGTCCTACTTTCACCGTACATTCATGTCTCCTGTATTTTTCCATCACGGTACTATATTCATTATTCGGACCACGTGTGTTCATTCCTCCAATCGAGCATCGTGGTTCCGCGCATCGTTCCCCCGCGTATTTTCAACTCCACGAGGTTTTTCTTCACTCCCGCTTTCACCTTGGTCGAGTCAAGACGTCTCCGTAATTTCCTCTCCACGCTGTATTCTTCTGTGCCTGTCGTCTATTCTACGGCACGTCAACTCTTTCTCTGCCGTGTTCATCGGGCTGCAGTCTCCCAGTGGAACGTTATAGTCAGGACCGACATGGCGCCTGACTCTCCGCTGGGAGCTGCCAGTTTCTTCGTTCCGGTAGCTCTTTCCACTCACGAGCTCATCATTTCACCGCAGCTCATCTAAACATTTCTTCATCAAAGTCCGGCGCATCAAACGAGCAACTATTACTACTCAGCACCAGTGCCGGCTTTGCATGTCTACGTTTCTACTCTTTGCCTCCGACATCAAGCGATTCACTGCTTCGTCGTCGAGCGCCACATCTCTTCTCTTCTCTTCTCTTCTCGCCTGAGAGCTTCTTCACTATCTTCATCACGGACGTCAGCGTCGAGATTCTTCACGGCTCTTCAGCCACGACTACGAAGCTTCATCTCCGCCTTCAAGCCTCCGCAGCATTCATCGCGTGAGCCCCTTCCTTCGTTTTCATCTCTCTTCATCTTCATTGGACTTTCGACGCCATTTCTATTCTGTCGTAAGCTTTCATTCATTATGTACATCGCATTTATTCATGTTCATTCTCATCCTTAATCATTATGTAATCTTCGTGCAATATTCACATTTTCAAGTCTGCTACTTTTGCTTGACTGCACTTTGCAAGTGCATTGTCAGCTTTGTTCAGTACCCAATAAATTAACGAAAAGGGAACACTTTCTTTCTTGTATTTTATTGTCAGTGCAACCTTGCTTCCTCGTAGCTAAAATAAAAATAAGAGTTATGTTGTGTGACGAGTGAACACGCACAATACCTCACACTCATATCTCTAAAAAACCAATTGAAACCAGTTGGAGATTTCAACTGGTTTCAATTGGATTTTGGTCCTGGGTACCTTAGCAACAATTTCTTTCATCTGAACAATGTTACCAAGTCCATTTAATGAAAAATATTTGATAAGAATAGAAAATTGTGGTAAATAAACTCTCAAGGTGACATTGTTTAAAAGGGTAAAACAGAGTAAAACAAAATATATTAAAATATGCAATATGATTAGCTGAGCTTTAATAAAGAAAAATTAGTCATGGCAGGTACTGTCTTTTAACCCTATTTAGCCCGGGGAGGGGGGGGGGCTTTAGAAGCCCCCCCCCCCCTCGACATTTTTCGCGATAATTTTTTAACGCAAGAAAATCTTGCACTGAAATTTTGTGACTTTTTTCTTTCGAGTCTTGCGCATCTTTTGAAAGAAATTTTTCGAAAATCGGACGTACCATTACAAAGTCACGTGTCCTTTTGTCTTTGCATGTCAGCCCAAAAATCGCTCATTTTTGTGATTTGTGTACAAAACATATGGAAATCTCATTTTTCAAATAAAGAGATAAAACATTGGTTATTTGGTCTTGTTTATAGTTTAGGTGTTTATTTTGGGTTTAAAATAGTTGAATTATAGTTGGAAATGAAATAAAACAACAAAAACAATAAAATACATTAGTTAAAAAAAACAAGGAAATACATAAGAAATTATCAAAACAATAGATAACATAAGGAATAATCCTGGTTTTTCAATTTTTTGTGTTGTATTATTATTCCAAATAGTCTAACAAATATATGTAGTGAGAAAGAATGCTTAAATATGAATAATGTCTGATTTATGGGCAAAAATGTGAATTTATGACCTTATTTGCATAAATTACCATAAATATGCAAATGAGTGAATTTTTCAAAAAATTGAAATTACCATAGTATTCTATACACTTCACTTGACATGGATGCAAATTTTCGCGGCGATCGGGCGTTTCACGGCCGAGATCATAGTGGGGGGGGGGGGCCTTAGAAGCCCCCCCCCCCCCCCGGGCTATGCAGTTTCAAAATAGCCCGGGCTAAATAGGGTTAAAATAAAATTGACCTATAATATGGCAAATCACTTGACCCTCTGATAACTACCAAAATATGTTGATTAGTGATTCTGGTTCTTCTGGAGTACTTCCGGAGTACCTTCTTATGAATTCCAAATCCTCTCCTGACACTCCTTGGGGGGCGTTTCACAAAGCCTTTTTTCAATGACAAAAATCAGTGACAAATCTGCTGATAACCAATCAGAAGCAAGGATTTCAGTAGCTTATAACACAAACTGTCATTTGTCGCTGATGACAAGTTTTGTGAAACGTCCCCCTGCTATTACCATGTCTTTATGAAATT
Organism: Strongylocentrotus purpuratus; assembly: GCF_000002235.5. Lineage (NCBI taxonomy): Eukaryota > Metazoa > Echinodermata > Echinoidea > Camarodonta > Strongylocentrotidae > Strongylocentrotus > Strongylocentrotus purpuratus. The sequence continues at coordinate 4,864,744 of NW_022145599.1, read as the reverse complement.
GCAGATATTTCAGAATGCACAGAACCCTCTGGTGGAAGTTCAACAATATACATATATTGTATAATCAAATTGAAAATACAAATTGGTCTTCAGCTGAATGGAACACCAAGTCTTCTTGATATACATAGACAATTAAAAGTTTACATTTACATGTATTACCACCAGGATGATGGTGCTGAGCTTCAGCTTTTCTTTTCTTACAAACATTCTCGAACCATTCTCGATCAGTTCTGCCTTCGTCATCATCTTCAAGCAGAAATACATCCTCTTCCTTTATAGGGAAAGACAATCTGAGCACGTCCATCGTAGGACATTTCCCAAATTCCACAACAACATTAATCTGATCCCTAGCTGTCAAAAAGTTGTGTTGTATCTCCAGAGACCTCAAGCACTTGAATCTTGGTGCTAGAACAGCCAGTCGAGCAGCGACACCTTGAATTCGGCTCAGGTTGCAGTGTTCTAGATCAAGCTCTACCAAGTTGTTAGCTACATTCCTGATAAGTCTCTCCGCTGCTTCCCAGTTGCGCCCAAAGTCATAGTTATCTCTCAAGCGCAGATGCTGCAGGCCTCGGGTATGATGAGATCCAGAGAGATACTCAATGTCCTCTTTAGAAAGCATACAGCAGGTTGCATCAAGGAGGGACAATGACTGCTCCATGGGGCTAAGTATTTCTGCTAATTTCCGGGTTATACGATTTGCAGATAAATTGAGGTATCTGAGGTGGGGAAGACGACGGAGAGTAGACGCTAGCTCCTTGACTGCTGAGTCACCATGTTCATTCGTAAAGTTCAGGGTGTTATACCTAAGACACAATGTGGTGAGTGCTGGGAACTGTTGAATAAGGTCCAAGATCCTTTTGAGACCCTCATTTCTAAGGCTATTGTAGCTCAAATTAAGCTCTGTTGTTCTCTGTGAAACGTAAAAGAGAAACTGATTTTGTAAATGGGTATACAGTCAAACTTGTCTTAGTGGCCACCTCTCTAAAAAAAGCCACCTGTCTACAATGGCTTCCTTTTGCGTTTCCCTGGGGTGGTCTTAATAAACAGGTTTTACTGTGCATGTATAAGTATAGCTTTAAATGCATGACTGTAAATAGAACAATTAGGTACCGTATTTGCCGGCGATAAGGCCGCAGTGCGAGGAACTTCAAAGGAACTTCAAAGAAATTGTGTCTTCTAACTGGACAAATTTGTATATATCTTCATATTTTTGTAGTGATCATTTTCTGATGTGATATCGTGTTATTTTACTTCATCCCATGACAATTAAGATACGGACGAACCGTTACCACGGTATACCTGGAACTTCTTCATTTAAGTATAAACTTCCGAAAGGAATTACATGTGACAGCATATATTTTGCTCTGGAAGTTATTTTCAAGGCCCACGAATCAGTTCCTGAGGGGCTTGCCACTACAGACTTTTATTTAGGGGAACTAACTCAAATCTACCCCGAATTGAATGTCGAAATTTGCCGCCATTTTGTCCTTGTCAAGGAAACAGAACGTGGTAACCGCTCAAGTGTGTCACTATCAAACAACGAAGACAATCATGACAATAGCTCTATTGTCAGCGTTACGTCGTCTCACCATGGAATTTCAAGAGATGGGCGCTGCTTGATGTGTGACTTAAAATGTAACGTAAAAGAACGAATATGCATGAAATGTAAATGTGTGCATCAGAGAATCGACCAATTATCAAGTGACATGAAAGAAGTGAAGCATGCTATTGAAGCACTTCTTGATGTCCCGCGTCTAAAGGAAAAGTCAATCCCATCAAATCATCGCTCTCCAAACGTCACCACATCATCATCGATACGACCTCCACAATATTCGACATCGACATCGGTCCAACCCCCTCAAATCTCACAACCTTCGCCACCTGGCACTTCTAGCCGTCCTCTTCGTCATCCATCTACTCGGCCTATCCCTTCTCAACCACCACTGCAACCATGGCAACAAACCTATCGCCCTCCATTGGATAGCTTCCCACCAATTCGCTCCACACAGACAGCCTCTCTACAGCCACCGTTGCCATACCAACCAACGCCACCATTTCAGTACATCCAGTCACGTAATCGCACACACCCCCAGCCACTCCCACCAGAAGAAAAGGATAGCTTCCCATCAATTCGCTCCACCCAGCCAGTCCCTCTTCAGTCAACGCAACGTACATCGTTTCCATATCAACAGACGCCACCATTTCAATACACCCAGTCACGTGAACGCACACACCCCCAGTCACTCCCACCAAGACAACAATACAACATGCCAATGAACCATCGCTCGACTTATGCTTCAGTAGTCAGTGCACCAACATCACGTAATCTAAGTCGCGCATTTCAAGGATGTGAATTCTGTGGAGAACCGAACCACCGCGCTCATTTCTGCCGACATGGGGCTCCACTCCAGTGCCGCCAGTGTCTGCAGACTGGTCATAAACTAAGATATTGCCCCTACTACTAATATGGTGGCCAAGAAGAGAGCGCCTCTAATAAATGTCATATGTCAAACCAGGATACTAATGTCAATATTATACCAGATATTTCTTCCTTCAAGAAAAAGTCTACGAACCATTTTTCACAACAACTCAATCTTATAAATGGTAAAATCCCTAAACTATCGAAAGGAAGTCTATTTTTGCATTTGAATATCAGAGGTTTGGTAAATAAGATTGATTTAATACGATACCTTTTGTCTAATAATAATATTGATGTTCTTTGTTTTAACGAAACTTTTTGTGATTCTTCTATATCCGATAATGAAATATCGATCGACAATTTAAGAGTTGAACGTAAAGATAGAACACGCCACGGTGGAGGAATAGCTATTTATATATCAGATAAGATTTTTTATACCAGAAGATACGATTTGGAAAGTCTGGATTTAGAAATGATATGTATTCAAATTACTTTACCTTTTCAGAAAAGCATGTATTTTATTAGTATATACAGATCTCCGTCATGTGATGTTTCATTTTTTGAAAAACTTGAAGCAAGGTTGGAATCAATATGTTCTTCAGGTTCTTCAATAGATGAAATACTTGTTTTTGGAGATTTTAACTGTGATTTTAGTAAATTAAAAGATACACGTTTATTTCACAAACTAGATTATTTGACGAGTTCGTACAACTTTATTCAATTAATCGATATTTTTACGCGCGTTACGAAAAACTCCGCTTCCATTATTGATCTCGCTTTTACAACTCGTACTTCAAAAATTGTCGAACATGGATGTATAATGACTTCTCTTAGTGATCATTACATGGTGTATGTTATTCAAAATTTGAATTCAAGACAGAAAAAGTCTCTACCTAAAACTGTTTCCTTTCGCTCTTTAAAAGATTTTGACGATCAGGAATTTTATGATCTTTTAGAATCTGCATCTTTGTCAAATTTATGTGACATTGACGACGTTAATGTTTTCTGGAGAACCTGGAAATTAATTTTTACCTCTATTGTAAATAAAGTTGCACCAATAAAATCATTTCGTGTTAAAGATCAATCGCTTTCGTGGATAACGTCACATATTAGAACACTGATGAAGAAAAGAGATAATATTCATAGAAAATTATTGAAAGTAAAGAAAAAGATTTTATTGCAAAAAGATTCCCATTTAAATACAATGTGTGAAGAATTATGGTCAAAGTACACCAATCTAAGGAATGAGGTCAATATATCTATGTTTAAAAGTAAAACTGAATATTTAAAGAAAGAAATCAAGAAAAATGTAAACGATGTTTCAAAGATGTGGAAATGTTTAAAGTTATTATTACCAACAAAATCCTCATCATTTCCTTCCATTCTTTACGACAATGATATGGTGTTTAATAACGATGACGCTATTGCCAATGCATTTAATGATTATTTTATTCGAATAAATGCTAAGCTCGCGCAAGAGATGAATGTCATACAAGCCGACGAACATGATATTGGGGATGTTTTTAATTGCTATCCTTCCAATTATGTTTTTAACTTTGTTTCCACCAATGAAAGCTATGTTGAAAAATTGATTTCAAACTTGGATTCTAACAAAGCAACAGGGTCTGATGATATTAATATTATCTTCCTAAAAAAGTCTAAAGCTTTTATTGTACCAACCATTACTCAATTGGTTAATTTGTCTTTTTCAACAGGAGTCTTTCCCAATGATTGGAAGTATGCAAAGGTTTTTCCGTTTTTCCGTTATTCAAAAAAGGCGACATTAACAATATTGGTAATTTTCGTCCAATTTCCATCTTACCTGCAATAAGTAAACTCATTGAAAGGACTGTTCATCAGCAATTGTATGATTATTTAATAGAACATAATATCCTCAGTAAGACGCAGTTCGGGTTCCGGCCAGGTCATTCTACAGCCTCGGCTCTTGGGGCTTTAACAGACAGTTGGTTACACTGCATAGATAAAGGCCTCATTGTAGGGGCTCTTTTTATTGATTTAAGACGAGCTTTTGATACGGTTAATCCAGATATTTTGTTAAATAAGTTAAAGAAAATAGGTTTGAGTAAGTTATCATTAGCTTGGTTTGACTCGTATTTAAATAATAGAAAACAATATGTTGCTATAAATGATTCTAAATCAACTGATCGCTGTATTTCTGTTGGAGTTCCACAGGGATCTATTTTGGGCCCGCTCCTATTTTTGATTTATATAGATGATATGTCAGAAGTTTTGAAACATGGAAAAATTGTAATGTATGCCGACGACACGACACTTTTTGTAAGTGGACCCACCTTTTCGGATGTACAAATTAAATTGCAAAGTGATTTTAATGTTATATGTACATGGATAAAATGTAATAAACTCTATTTGAATGTTGATAAAACCAAATTTATGATCATCGGAAGTAAACAAAGATTAAACCATTTTAAAAATGACAGTATTACATTAAAATATGAAGATATATGTGTTGAACAATGTAAGATCTTTAAATGTCTAGGTATTATGATCGATGAAAACATATTATGGTCTGATCATGTAGATTATTTATGTAGAAAAGTGTTTGCCGGACTTGCCATGCTTAGAAGAGTTAAACCATATGTAGATGACATTTCATTGAAATTATTATACACATGTCTCATACAATCACAAAATGATTATTGTTGTGAAATTTGGGGAAACAGGTTTTTAAGTCATATAGATAAGATAACTAAACTAACTAAACAAAAGAGGGCTGCAAGAATGATTTTAAACTGTAATATGTATACCCCATCAAAGGAATTATTTACTCGCATGAATTGGATACCATTTCAAGAGAGGGTTAAATATTTTAGATGTATATTTGTTTTTAAATGTCTTAACGATTTATCTTCAGACTTTCACAAAGATGTTTTTCAAGAAGTATCAACTCAACATAATTTTTACACACGGCAATGTACTCGTCATGACCTGATTATTGATAAATGTCATACTGAATACCTTAAGAATGCAATAAGTTATGATGGTGCTTCTCTATGGAATAAATTACCTTCTAATATTAAGCAGATAAGTAATGTAAAGACCTTCAAATTGGCACTTAAGAAATATTTTTTCCACCTTGCTGTTGAATCAGGATAGGTTTTGAGGAACACCTTTTTTTAATTATTTTTTACTGCTAGTCTGCCTCTATTTTTCTTTAAGCTCTCTCTCTCGCTTCTTTTACTTAATCCTTTACTCTCTTAGCAAGTGATCTATTTATACTAGCATTCATCATAATTGACACTGATTAATATGTTTGATATTGTATATTTATTTTCAATATGTAATACTGTTCTATTAATGTATTCATACCTAATTGTTTGTTTTATCTTTTTAATTGTATATACATGTTTTACAGGGCCTCATGGAAGACCAACTTTTTGTTGAATGAGCTACCCTGGTGTAATATAAATAAATAAATGAAATAAAATAAATAAATAGGCCGCACCCCCGATTTTGACATTTAAAAAAAAAAAAAAAAAAAAAAAAAAAAAAAAAAAAATCATTTTTTTTTTGTTTTTTGGTTGTTGTTGTTGTTTTGTTGCCGAAAACCCACGCGGGGAAGGACCTTCATTTAACATCGAGGTGCAGTTAAAGGCGCTGATTTGTGCTTGTAAACTTGTCACAAATAATAGTAACAATGTCGTTTTTAGAAGAATGTGTAAGATCATTAATGTGAATTAAAAACAATAGAGTACTAGGTCCTAGGATAGAACCTTGTGGTACACCATTTGTTATATACAAAAAATTGAGGAATTATTATTATAAACTACATATTGAGATCTATTAGAAAGATTACTTTCAAACCAAGATGACAGACAAATTTTAGTGTTGTTGTAGTTTCCGAGTGGTGAGTCAACACACTGATTACTGAGCTGGGAGACATTGCCAGGCATAGCGCCATAAATCGTAACTAAAAAAAAAAAAAAAAAAAAAAAAAAATTTTACTCTTTCGCCGCATAGGCCGCACCCCGACTTTTTGATATTTTCTCTTCCAAAAATACTGCGGCCTATACGCCGGCAAATACGGTATACAAAACTTAGACCCAAATTTAGATCTCATAAGACGCCCTGAACAATACCAACTTAGGATTGGACCCATGACTTTTCATATGCAGTCAAGAGCCTCACTCGGTGTGTTACAAATATATTGAATATTCATATTAAAAATACATTAAAAATAGGTTAATGTTGTGCACATGCACGTTAGCTGTGAGTTGGTGAATGGAAGAGCAATTAAAGCACCAAGTTTGGATAAAACTTGGCTTATTTTCCCTGATGTTTAATACTTTTTAAATTTTCTTGTGTTAGTGAGGTGCTGGAGATGATCCTTAACTATTGTAGAAACATATATTTGTATAAAGTACACCGCAGTGCTCAGTTGCTCACAATAGTTGCTTTTCACAAAAAGGCAACACACTGGAATGACCGGATGCATTTTATTTGGTCAAACAAACAAAAAGGCACATGGGACCAGTAGATATGAGGTTACCAAACAATAAAAAAGCTGCAGATAAAGGTGTTGAAAAGGTATGAAATTTCACATACTAAGACACTCATGTCAGGTTATCTTAAGTTGAAACAAATTGTACATAGTTCCAGGTATAATACAAATGCACAAATCAGTATCCATGTGTGCTGTAATTCATTCATGATGAAAACTGGAATCATGAAAGGCAGAAATTTCATACCTGGTCTGTTCAGCTTTCTTGGCTGATGAATAATTCCAAGTTTGTATCAATATCTATGCAGAGTCTATCTCTTCCTAAATTGCCATTATGTAACAGCTCACCTCTTTTTCAATCAAATCCAAGACCCTCTCCACAAGATCTGTACCACACTGGTCTATCCTGAGCCGTTTGCTGCGGACGTGTATATTGGCAGATTGGAGCTGCTTACTTTTCTTGAAGAAGGCTTTGATCTCTTGTCCAGTAACCCTTGAATTCATCAGGATCCTCAGTTCTCGGTGCTCTGGCAGAAAAAGATTTTCAGTGCACCTTTTAGGTATATTCAAACAGACGTGGTCCATATATAACAAATGAAACACTTCCACAACAGGGTCCTAGCAAACAATAAACATGTCCAACACTGCAAAAATATTTCTTTTCTTTCTGGAGCTCAGTTAGGACTTGGTGTTGTGAAGGTGCACTTTACACAGTAATAAAAATCTTTAATTTTTCCTCTTTTATTTTGTACCAGAGCTCTTTTCCAGTTTACCAGAGCTATTTTTTGAGCTTTCAAGAGCTTAATTGCTCATGCTCTCTCTTTTTCCCTGCTGATATACAACATGGTTATATGGGGATTTAAATACATGCATTACCTTCAGAACGCCGGACCTCAACAACTCCCCAGCAATAGCTTACTGTTGCTAACAGGTCACTACCGTTAATCAAGCTACACAATGTATGAATGTATGCATGGGAGTGTGGGAATACATGCACCACATAGTACACACTGGTCAATATTTCAACCTTTTAAAATCAACCTTTTAAAATCACCCGTTTTTTTTCTTCAATATTCATGTCAGTTGAAATTTGTGACACCAATTATCCAATGATGACTGATACTATTTATACTCTACAGGCAGATCAATAAATGAGACATTTCAGAATAAATTCAGAAGACATTTCACAAGAAAACAATATGGAGAAATGGATCACCTTTAGATGCTACACTCCTGTGTTTCTTCACAATGTCTTTTGTCGCAGCTTGTCTACCTTTCAGTAGAGTATTCAAAAACAAGTTGTTTGTTCTGTCACCTAAAGAGAGACGAGAGAAAGGGTGAGAAAGGGAGGGTGAGAGAGAGAGAAAGAGAGAGGGATGGCGAGAGAGAAAGAGAGAGAGAGAGAGAGAGAGAGAGAACATGAAAGATATATGGGGGGAGAATGAATGTAGAGAGACCGGGAGATAGAGAGATAATTAATGATGTGTATGAAGATAAAATGCAAAGAAAATTTGTGCTATTTGTATGCATGAATGTACTCCAATGTAAGAAAATTGAATTACAAATATCCTTGTGTTGTTTGTGACATATGCAAACCTAATTCATAATTTGCTAAATGAGAGAGAATACATCAAACATTTTTCATCATTGCCACGACTCTCCTTAAAACAAATATAAAAGGAAAGTTAATATTCTGCCGATGGGATGGATATCCAAGCTTTGCACCCACCAACAGATTCTGCTTCAACTTTTGCAACTATCAAAGTTTTTATTAAATGCAATTTAGAGTTGCAATAGACTTTTAAAAATTCCATTTATAACCGCTTTTATCATGACCCATACGAGCAAAACTGTTATTTAACCCCTATACAAATTTAAGTTCGTCGCGAACTCGTATTATGCTCGTGGTAAGCTTAATATGATCGTTTTTTAGGCTTTAAGCTCGTAACACGCTTCCAAGACGCTAGTAACGATCTTACAAAATCTTCACGAGCTCGTGAACGAGTTCGTCACGAGCTCGTGGCGAACTCGCGGGTAAACTGGGCAGCTCGTGGCGAGCTCGTGGGTAAAAGGGGGAGCTCGTGGCGAGCTCGTGACGAGCTCGTTGGTAACAGGGGGAGCTCGTGGCGAGTTCGTGGGTAAAAGGGGGAGCTCGTGGCGAGCTCGTGGGTAAAAGGGGGAGTTCGTGACGAGCTCGTTGGTAAAATGGGGAGCTCGTGGCAAGCTCGGGTGTAAACTGGGGAGCTCGGGGGTAAACTGGGGAGCTCGTGGCAAGCTCGTGGGTAAAAGGGGGAGCTCGTGGCGAGCTCGTGGGTAAAGGGGGAGTTCGTGGCGAGCTCGGGTTAAACTGGGGAGCTCGTGGCGAACTCGAGGTTAAACTGGTAAACCCAGCCCTCTAGGGTGGACACCAAAGTTTCATAATTTTTTTTAAAATATCTATTTGATTCAAAATTGAACAATTCAATGAATTTTATATACACAATGTAAAGCCTTTCTTGTGAAAGATTAGAACGATTATAAATGAAGTTTTCTTAACAAAATTGTATTTTGTATTTTTCATATACGGTAATGCATGTTATGGGTGGACACCAAAGAATTTTTAGAATTTCAAACATATGCTGTTTTTTTAACTATAACATTTTAAGCTTCATCTTTTTTTAATTGATTTGATCCACGGAGTTCTTCCAAGAAATAAACTGGGAATTGTCAAAGTTGTTCATATAATGTGCATTCATCATGCAGAAGCACCAAATGGAACGCGTGTTGCATGGTGGACACCATGCATAACAACTGTTACAAGATGTGAAATATGGTGATTATGAAAAAACTTTGCCACGCAACCTAAGGTTATTTATGACATGAGCATAAATAGATTCAGCACTTACTACCAGACAATAATTGAACATCAGATAGTCATACAAATTTAGAGAATACTCATTACCAGGAACTAGGTTTTTTCATGTCACGTTTTGGTGTACGTCCTAAAAAGGGCAAAAATGGGTTTCACCTTACATAAAAATTTAAACCCAGGGTTTTGAAACACAACGTTATTTAAGTTATCTCCACTACATATCTGCATTAAGACATGTACAAAATTATCACCATAGAATATACTCTTTTATTTTTATACTTGGATCTGAAATATCCATGGTGAAATCTCTCCAGTATCATAAAAATACACATATGCAATTACATTGAAAGTTCAGAAAATTTATGTTGAAATTGAAACAATAGCTTTTTCATGCTGAAAACCTGTCAAATTTCTTGTAAATTTAATTAAATTCTTTTGAAACTTTGAAACATTTATTTGCAGCATACCAGATTGGGAAGGGGGGTGCCATTTATTCTGACTGTATCATATATTTAACACCCTGAAATGTCACTATCAGGTATTACATAAGACCACACACCCAGTGCTTGATTCGAGGTCAACTCCCTGTTTCTATCTTGCTCTCTCCTTATGTACATAGGATCCCCCCTGCTTAGACACAAATCCCTATTCCTCTCTTCTCCCCTCTCTCACTTTCTTGTGTACTCTCTCTTGTGGAATTACCACTGGTAGCATTCCTGATAAGAATGAATTGATTTAGGCCCATTTGGTCAAGTCTTTTTCTATCTTGCTGTTGTGGAGAGCAGACATGGGTTTTTGAATGGTATTGCAGCTCCTTTGTTTTAGGTAAGAGAAAAACTAATTTCTCACACCTTTTAACTAAATGTTCTATTGTGTATTTATAATAAGACTAGGCCAACAGTTAGGCCTACCTCTCTTATACATTTATGAAAGAGAAGTGTAGAGTAATGATTAATGAGATAATGTATTCATTCTCTTTCTAGTGAGATATCTTTTCATATATTGGGAATTTTGTTTATCTATCTAGCACATAGTATATTCACTTCAATAAAGTAACATTAGATATCTATGTGATAAGGTTATATTCATGTAAACATTTCTGTATCTTGAATGACAAACCCTACCTTTTAGGCAACATGAGAGCACAAGAATGCATTTGGTCTGAATACTGAAAACTAGTTTGCTAGCGGATATAAAGAAGGGATTGTTCTAGAGATCCTATAGTGTACATGTATCATTACTTGGTACCCTGGGTTGGTGAATACACTGACAAAAAGGGGGGATGCTACATAGTTATTGTATGAATACCGCTTTATTAGTTTGGATCTTTGTAATATTATGAGTGATTAGAATGATGGATAAATAATTACCAAAATGGATAATAATATTTCTTCAAAGGCAGAGTATTATACAGTGTAATTACTCACATATTTAATTTCATTATACAGTGTAATTATATAATTTGGAAATCATTTATTCATTCATATTGTTGTGTGAAGTTGTGAACCCTGCATACAGGTAACATATGCATTATACAGGGTTTGTATCGACTCTAATAAAGAGCTACTTGTTTTAAGTTACATTTTATGTTAAATCTTTTCTTTCTGTTCTTTGATATATTAGTGATTTAATTGATTGATATCCCAGAAGTAATGAGCTTTTAAATTGCCCTAAGAGTATCACTGTATTCTTCACCAGCTAGCCAACTGAATTGCCCTTGCATGGCCAGCCTGCAGATGTTACCAGGATATTGAAAGGCTGATAATTTAGATAAATATATATATATGCTTGCCAATAGCTCAACAGGATCATCAAGTTCACCTCTATATGTAGACACAAATTTGTTCTCAATGCCAACCTGCTGTTAAGCATGCCATTATAAAGCGTGCAGCCATTTTTTCCACGAGATTGTCGACGAACTCGCCGACGAGCTCGTCGACGAACTCATGACGAACTCGCCGACGAACTCGTTGACGAACTCGCCGACGAACTCGTTGACGAACTCGCCGACGAGCTCGCCAACAAGCTTATCGGCCAGTGACGAGCGTGTATATTTCGAGCACGCCAACGAGTTCGTAGCTAATTTGCATATTTGGAACGAAACGAGCTCGCTGGCGAGTTCGTCTGCTTGCTCGTCAACGAACTCGTTGACGAACTCGCCGACGAACTCGTTGACGAACTCGCCGACGAGCTCGCCAACAAGCTTATCGGCCAGTGACGAGCGTGTATATTTCGAGCACGCCAACGAGTTCGTAGCTAATTTGCATATTTGGAACGAAACGAGCTCGCTGGCGAGTTCGTCTGCTTGCTCGTCAACGAACTCGTTGGCGAGCACGCTGACGAGCTCGCGTGTAAGCGTACTGAAATTTGTATAGGGGAATGCTTACTGAGGTTGAGTGAGGTGATGTCAATGTCTTGAATTCTGCTCTCTTTCTGCTCTGATATAGCAATAGCTGCAGCTAGAGCAGGATGGTCATGCTGTTCATTAGGCCCTCGGATGCTGGGTAAACTGATTGAAATAAGAAAAAAAAAAAACTGTACAGTACTACAGTTAACATAACAATCTCTTGAACAGATTTGATTAAAGTACAGACACGTGGTCATCTTCTACATGTAGATTATCTGTTAATTAATGGAGTTTGGGTTTATCATCTATCATCATCATTTATTAAAGTCAGCATTTTCCCTCCTACGAGGGGTTACTGACTTTCACCCAATGACCCAATGATGACACTCCCTCCTTCCACTACTTGTCTCGACTATCAAGCATCCTCTTCATTTAGACCAACCATACTACTTTCTTTCTTCACTGTATCTTTCCATTTCTTATTTTATCTTTTTAAAATATTATATTTTCAATCACAAACCTTTTCTCATGTTATCATGGATGATACAGAAATAAAGTACACATGAAGCAGGAGAAAATGTGCAATGAAATAAGCAACTTTCTTTTGAAACCCAAAATTTGGAGCAGAATGTAATCGGATATGCTCTTGATACAAATTATTCAGCAGACGTACAGAGTATTAAAGTGAATTTAAATCCTCTTTACACCGATTTCAGTCTCTCTCTGTTTATTGAGTCCTTTGATTTGGGGCCATAGAGCTACTATCTCCATCCACTTGAATACAAATATGTTAGTTATTGTGGCCTGTTGAAAATTGACTAGAACTGGAACGGCATGCTCCTCAGTGAGTGGAAAATGTGCTCTGAAATCTAGCAAATTGGGTAATAATAATGGTAACTTATGCTCGGGTCAGTTAGTGGTTAGTGCAGATAACTTATTATCATCCTTATAACTGCCAAGTGGTGTGGGGGGGGGGATCATGTTTATTCATGCAATATGTAAAGTACATATCATCCACGTACTTTGAAAAATGTTGAAGGGTTGAAAAGTTGAGTGAAGCTAATGGCCAGGCCCCAACAATAGCTTTGGTAGAAACAGCCAAACCCCTTTCTAAACTCGCTGCCAATAAGACAGGATACAGATGATGTGGAATGACCTTGAGAGCATACAAGGTCAGGTTCAAGTTCCCGGTCACTTTCAGGGCAGCAGCATCAACAAGCGAAAGAAGATCATGAGCCATTCCTGAAAAGCCCTCCACTTTTAGCATGGACTGATTTTCACCAAGTGAGCGAGCTTTGAATAGACGACATGCCATGGTCCTAAAAATTTGCAAAATAATAATAATAATAATAATAAATATAAATTAAGACGGGAGCTGCTGCTACCTAGTTGTTTGGCGTTCAACAATAAGGGATAGAGCAACGTCGACCTGGCGCTGCTCAGTGGCTGCCGGGCTCACGATCAATTGGGCAAAAGATTTTCCATTTTCGGTTTAATAAAATTTGGAGTGGACTTTAAAAGGTTATTAATAGTATACAAATATACACTGTCTTGAGAAGTTCTGGTTAAAACTATGTGTAAGGGGTGACTCCAATAGTGCTATTTGCTGAGGGGCACAGCCTCAAAGCAAATGGTGATGATGATGATAGAAATGAACTTCTTAAATTAAGATTTGAAGAAGAAAAAAGGAAAAAAAATCTAAACCCTGTATTCCTGCAGGTGTTGTGTGGTTATCAACTTGATCATCCTCTCGTGGAAGATGCACTCTCCCTGGTATGGGTGCTGTTTCCAACAAGACCGTGGCAGGTCATTGCCACTGATTTGTTCCACTTGGATGGTAAGGAGTAGGCCTACTTACTAATTGCAGATGTACATTATAAGTACCCAATTGTCAAGAAAATCCTAGGACGATCAACAAGTGCCTGTGCCATTGACATACTGAAGGAAGTATTCTCCGAACACGGCACACCAGAGAAAGTTTTGAGTGACAATTAAATGGTCCTCAATACAGTAGCTCTCAGTTCAAATCCTTTGCTGACGAGTGGAGTTTTACTCATGTAACCTCAAGCCCGAGATACCCGCAGTCAAATGGATATATTGAACGTCAGGTACAAACCATGAAGATGACGATGACGAAAGCGAAGCGAGCCAGACAAGACGTCGACAAGGCTTTGCAGTACGTGAGGGCAACACCCATCGACTCTCAATATCTACCGTCACCAGCAGAACTACTACTGGGTAGAAAGATCCAGACGAATCTTCCAGTAAGGATCCGTGATCCTAATAGGGAAGCAGTGAAAGAACGCCTTCAAGAAAGATAAGATCAGCAGAAGTTCTACTATACTCCAGGAACACGCGTCCCCTCCCACCATTTCACCAAGGACAGCGGGTTCGCATAAAAAACCAGGAAAATGGACACTGGGACAAAGGAACAGTCCTAAAGAAGAGATCTGAACCAAAGTCCTATGAGGTGCAAACACCAAGTGGCCAAACTCTACGACGCACCCGTAGACACATTCGGAAAACAGGAGAAAAACCTGAAATCCATCATGACATAGAACAAGTCATTTAACAGAATGATCAAGACAACATGCCAACAGATGGAAGCACACACAGATCACAAAACAGCGCTAAACAAACTCAGAACACATATGTCACTAGATCAGGTCGACATGTTCGCAGACCTGTACATTTTCATCGTTATTTTGTCATTATAGACACTATGATAGAGTTAGAAATTGTTTAATGAATTTAAAGTTGTTGATGTTGAACAAGTTCAAAAATATTGTTATATTTTAAAATGCATGTACATATATAGCTTCAGATGAATGAAAAACAGGGATTTAATAATCGTTCAAATATAAAAGTTTTAAATCCCTTAATGGAATCTTGAAACGCTTTGAAAAAAAGGAGAAAATACCATACAAAATGAATACACCCTAAAAGATACCTAAAGAGATATTACTGATATGAAAATAGTGATCGAGAAAGTTATTGAGCTTTAATTGCTCCAAAGACATTTTCAAACAATTCTTCAAAAGTGAGATTTATGATTCACATTCGAAATCAGACTTTTGTAAATATAAACGGAATAAGAAACAGAATAAGTCTGTAAATTACCATTCATTTGTTTGTTAAAAGAAGGGGGATGTAATGAGATGAGTTATATGCTATAACTACATTCATATGCGCGCATGCATATCTCTTGTGTAAAAGAAACGCGGTTGAAATAGGTTGCACAATAAAGGACACGCCAAGGTCATGAACATTATATCTATTGTCTCCAGTTTTATCTTATTTAACTTCTTTGTGTAGGAACACAAAACAGCAGATGTGAGGAAGAGAAATAATGTCTGCATCTGAGCTTTGATAGGAAGATCGTAGAACAATTCAAAATCACTCTAGATCTAGGCCTATGCGCGTCTATGCAGTAGCAAGGATCCTGGTAATGGTATGCCGTAACCAATCAGGAGGAGAAGCGTCAGGCAGCACTTATTTTCTATTCTACGGCTCTTAACTCTTCTTCTTCTGATTAAGTCTGCCTCCTTCAATTGACTGAAGATTCTTGCAAACTATGTGCGTTTGTGTGTGAACCGCAATTTACGTCCATTCGAGTGCTATTTACATTATAATACAGGTTATTTACAAATATTTACAAGCTCATGTATAAGATGGAGGAAGACTAGCCACTTGCTGTCACCAACCGTCTGCAGTCGACTACGGAAGGCTCCAACAGATGGCGCTACACAAATTTCTGAGGGCAGGGAATTCCAACTCCTTACAATCCTCGGAAAGAATGAATGCCGATGCGATTCAGTTCTTGAGTTTGGCATCTGATAGGAATGTGGTGGGGTGGCTCTCGTCAACTGGGTGACTTGTATGATATAGTCCTGAGCCGGAAGAAGAGCGAGATCGTTGTGTATATTATACATCATAGTTAGTCTGTCATTTTCTCTGCGCTATTGTAGACTGGTCCAATCAAGTTCTTTCAGCATACTGCTGACACTTGATGTATTATGTATAAACGATTCAGAGTGAATCTTGCAGCTCTTCTTTGCACCATTTCAACTTTTTAAATGAGGTTTGGGTAAGCTGGGTCCCAGACAGAGGAAGCATACTCGACGATCGGTCAAACCAACAGTTTGTATGCAGTGGGTTTGAGGTCAGAAGATTTAATGCGTAGATTGCGTCTTAGAAAGGCGAGGACGTTATTGGCTTTGTTGACAGTATATTGATATGTTTGGTCCACTTGAGATTAGAAGTGATGGTAACACCCAAGTACTTCGCAGAGTCAACGGTTTCAAGGGGGGGGGGGGGTGTGTTCTTCAGATGATACACATGTGTGTTGTGCCTTGCTTCTTTTCCTGGAGACTGTGAGTACCTTGCATTTGTCCGTGTTCAAAACGATCATCCATTTTTCAGCCCGGTCTCTAATCCTGTTGAGGTCTTGTTGAAGATTGTGTGCATAATGTTGGTTGTCGATGGTCATGTAGGAAATAGCATCATCGGCAAATAGGCGAACTTTGGATGCTAGACCATTTGGCAAGTCATTTATGTAGAATAGAAAGAGACAAGGTCCAAGAACCGACCCTTGAGGCACTCCAGATTCCACTGCTATTGATGATGAGTTCTTGCCATCCAAAAGGACTCTTTGACTTCTTCCATGGAGAAAGCTTTGGATCCATCCAAGATTCTTCCCTCTGACACCATAGAACTGCAATTTGTGCAAGAGCCGTTGATGCCCAACCTTGTTGAATGCTTTCGAAAAATCCATGATTATGGCATCCGTTTGACGTCCTTCGTCCAAGTTCTTGTGCAGATCACTTGTGAATCCTAATAACTGTTGTTCATATGACATGTTCTTGCAAAAGCCATATTGAAGGGGGAAGATGATGCTATTTCTGTCCCCATGCTTTTGCTGGCTAGAACATGTTCCATTAGTTTGCAGCAAATGCATGTTAGTGAGATGGGACGATAGTTTATTGGAGTTGATCTATTACGTTTCTTGTAGATTGGTATATCATTCGCCTCACGCCAGTCCTCTGGTATTACACTCGTTTCATAGGACAAGCGGAATATATCACAAAGAATAGGAGCCAGAGTTGTTGCCAATTGCTTCAAGACTTGTTTAGTTATACCGTCCGGTCCAGTAGCTTTGTGTATCTACAAGCCAAAGAGCAAATTTTCTACACCCTTTGGTGTGAGCACAATATCCTCTCTTCCTTGAAATGATGAGGTCGCGGTAGTTGTCTGGGATGGGTTTTTCCTTGGTGAATGCACTTTGGAACCGTTGGTTCAGTGCTTCAGCTATTGCTATCGTATCAGTGACTGTAGTACCATTAGTTTTCAGTTCTGCTATTCCTGTGTTGTCAGACCTGTTATGTTTGATGAACCTCCAAAATCTCTTCATAATGTCATGTTTTGTGTTATCTTCATCGGTAGAAAAAAGGGATTCCACATAATTCCAATACACCCTCCTTTAGCTCTTGTTGTAGTGTTTTCTTGATTGTTCTTACTTCTTCCTCCAAAAGATAGGGGATGAGTCCATGATTTCTTGATTGTAGGTCTCGACATTTTTTGTTCAACCTGTCTATCCTTTGGATGATCCTTCTTTTCTTGTTCGTAATCCATGGTCATCCTTCTTAGATGTCAGTTTTTGTGGTACAATCCCTTCTCTATTCCACTCTTAAAGATAATCCATGCTTCATTCACGAAGCATAAGTCAAGCTTGTCTGCAATTTCCTCTCCGACACCTTCCATAAAGTCAGCAAACTTTTTCCAGTCAGCTTTGCTGTAGATGTTGATTCTCGCTTGCTAATTCTGCCGAGTCGGACATCTAGCAATTGTGAGCAGCGGGCAGTCATGATCTGAAATGCCGGGTTTAACTGATACATCAGTGATCAACGTTGGGTTACTAACTAGGAACAGACCGAGTACATTTTATCCTCTTGTTGTCTCTGTGACTACTTGTGTTAGACCATGATCATCCACTATTGAATCAAAGGCATGATGAAGTGCAGAGTAGTGGCATGCCTTCACTTGTCGGGTATTCCAATTCCATCCAGGCAGATTGAAATCACCACCTATCACTGCTATGTGATCATGATTTAATCTACTCAAAGATTGCTGGAGTTCTGTGAGGCTTTCTTCGTCATTTTCATGGGGCCTATAGTAAGCAGCTACATGAAGTGTCTTAGACCACGCCATGTTCAATTTACACCAAATAATTTCACAGTTAGTTTCAAGTTCTATCTCTCTTGTTGCAAGAAGTTCCTTCTTATAGATATGAACACCCCACTATGGGGGTCATTTGGTCGATCCCTCCTCTCAATGTGATCAGTTGGGAAGACCTCGATGATGTTGATTGCATGACGATAACCAAGATTCTGTTCCAATGACGACGTCCTGATCATGGATTTACATCCGAAGATGAAAAGATTGCTTTTTGGCCCTTGACAACCCACATTAAGAATATGGAAACTTATCTTCTTAGGTTTTACAACTTGTCTTCTTGGTGAGGACGTATGAATTGGTGAACCTATCACTTTCTGTGAAGGAGGGGTCATTTCCCAGAAGGAAAAACCAGTTACCACCAGTTGAAATTTCCAACTGGTTCCAGTTAACTTCAACTGGAAACAGTTAGATTCAACTGGAACCAGTTAAATTCAACCGGTTCCAGTTGATTCTAACTGGTCCATGATGCGCATCAAGCGGATATTTGGTGCGACTGCATTTCATTTAACTGGAACCAGTCCTTAATGACCAGTTACACCAGTTGATAACTGATCTGTTTGCAAACTTCCAGTTGCACCAGTTAATAACTGGTCTGTGAATGGCATATTTCCAGTTGCGCCGGTGATATCTGGCCGTCTGTTGGCATATTTCCAGTTGCACCAGTTGATAACTGGTCTGTGGGCATATTTCCAGTTGCAACAGTTGATAACTGGTCCGTGGGCATATTTCCAGTTGGCCAGTTGATAACTGGTCTGTGAATTCCAACTGGACCAGTTAGAATTTGACCAGTTGAATTCCTACTGGACCAGTTAGAATTTGAGCAGTTGAATTTCAACTGGACCAGTTAGAATTTGACCAGTAAAATTTGACCAGTTTAATTCCAACTGGACCAGTAAGAATTCAACTGGTCAAATTCTAACTGATCCGTTGGCCAATTTCCAGTTGACACCAGCTAATTTGCATAATGGATATGGGGTGCGTGTACATCTGTGTTTCAATATTATTTATCTGAATTTACAGCATATTTCTTATTTACTGATGATTTAGTTATGTGCAATTCATTTCGAAAATAATACAAAATATAAATTGCCAATTATTCGGACATTTCACTACTTCGTATAAATAACATTTAATTAAACATGAATTAGGGAAAACATCAACTATGAAATAAAATAAGTTCAATAAAATACAAGTATATGGAAAATTAATTGTGCTATGTATTAACTAAGTCTACTAGTTACCAATGCCTTTACATTAGAAATTTCAGACGAACTGGTATTACTAGTGTTGTTGCCAATTGCCAATGGCAAAATTAATTAGTAAAAGTGTTACTTTATACTTCTAATTGCTTATCAAGATTTTCAACTGGAGATTTCAACTGGTTGGAAGTTATGCCAAATGGTTCGACTGGTCCAGTTAGACCAGTTAAATCCAACTGGTAACCCTGGAAATTGAAATGGGCCAGTTGACCCAGACCAGTTGAATTCTTACTGGACCAGTTAGAATTTGACCAGTTGATCGAATTCTTACTGGACCAGTTAGAATTTGACCAGTTGAATTCCAACTGGACCAGTTAGAATTCAACTGGTCTGGGTCAACTGGCCCATTTCAATATCCAGGGTTACCAGTCGGCTTCAACGGGTTCAACTGGACCAGTTGCAACTGGTTTTTCCTTCTGGGTTACATCCTCTTTATTCTCTTCACCTTCCACACCTGAGTCGAGGCGTGACTTCATCTTCCACACTTGAGTCGTGGTGACTACGATCGTACCAGCAGTGTTACATCTATGATGAACAAACTAAAATGGCTCTCGCTAGTTAGTAGACGTCTGCAAAGCCGTCTTGCAATGCTGTATCGCATCCGCTTTGGTCGTGTTGACGTTGAATGGCAACAATACCTCATGGCATCTGTAACAATTAAGAGGTCACGGACCCCGCTTCAGAGCGACACTGTTTACAAGCCAAGTCTACATCAGCTCCTTCTTCCCCACAACTACCAAGGACTGGAACAACCTTCCAGTAGACCCAGCCTGATCACTCTCCCTGGAGGCATTTAAGTCCTCACTGGGAAAGAAGCACACCTAAACTGCCCTCACGGGATTAAAAGTTTTTACTCGCACACTGTACATACATGTATATGCCCAAGGATCCTGGCCAGCAGGCACACACAGGCTCCTCACAGCCACACACAGTGCGCAATTTTCAAGGCCTTGAAGCAGCACTTTTCTTGGAAGAAGATGAAGAAGAAGTTAAAAGACTTAAAATAGTTTGGTTTTTGAAATGAACATATAAATCATTAATAAAAAATATCACATCTAAATCTATTTTACATGCAAAATTACAATAAAAAGGAAAGCATTTGATAACTTTTTTTATTAGACATTGGTATATACCCCTATAATTTGATTACATTATCAGGGATGATTTCAATATTTGTTTCTCTTTATACATCGTATACAATATTGCTTAAGCATCATACCTTGCAGTTGGGTGTGATGGTCGAAAAAATCATTTGCGAGCGAGGAAAGCGAGCGAGGAAAAAATTAAGATTTGTGAGGTCGCAGTGTGAAAACTACATCTTAAAAAGAGGAAAAAACCAATCCTCATCGGGTTATAAATAAGCACATTCCTATAACAGCAAACTGAAAAGACCTTTGATAAGTAACATAATTATAACATCTATAAATGTGAGCGAGCGTAGCGAGCAAGCTTTGGGAGATATTGCTCTTAGGGCGCGTTCATGCTTGATTTTGACGGCCAGAATCAGGCATCCGTTACGCGTTTAGTTTAAAACACGCTTGCGTTCATGCTCACTTTTGTAGAATCACCGAAAAACGGCGATCACGATCGCCGATCGTAAATTCACAAAAAGATGCGTTTACAATTTGTAAACGCGTTTAAATGGGGTCAACGCACTGACCTCTAGTGGGTCTACGTAGCATGCGCACACAGGTTTGCGAATCCAGCTGAAGGCCACCCAAGAAGAATTGCCTGAGAAGTAAGCATGAACACTACATCGTGGAACTGCGATCACGATGAGCGTTTACGATGAGCGTTTCAGATCGCTCATTCTGCCTTCAAAATTTAAGCATGAACGCAGCCTAAGTCGCTTGAAATTAGGGGCACGTTTAATGATGAGAGGAAAAGGGGACACTTATCGAAGGGATAAGACATTTATTAGAAAATAAAAAGGAGCACGTGTCAAAGTACAAAGGCTTATGATCAGAGGTGAAAATGGGCATTTGTCGACGGAAAAGAGGCAACCATCCGATTTTGATAGGGGCATTTATGAAAAGGGATAGGTTCCTTATATATATAAGAAAGGAAAAGGGGCACGTATCATTGTTAACAAGGTTAATTACCAGAGGTGAAAAGGGGCACACACCTTATATGAAAGAGGCACTTATGAGAATGAAAAAGGGGCACTAATAATAAAGGGAAATGTGAATTTGTTGAAAGAAAAGGGGCACCGATCAGATTTTGATAGGGGCATTTATTGGAGGTGAAAGGGGGCTTTTATGAAAAAGCAAAGAGGCACTTAATATATGAAGGAAAAAGAGCATTTATTAGGAAGGAAAAGGGGCACGTGTCAAATAAAAGGGGGTGCCATTAGAGATGAAAAGAGCACTTATCAGGAGGAAAGGGGGCACTTGTCGAAATAAAACGAGTATCTTTCAGAATTGAATAGGGTCATTTACAAGACATGAAAAGGGGCACTAGTATGAGAATGAAAAAGGACTATTTTCATAGGTGAAAAGGGGCATTTATGAGATGGCGAAGGGCTCTTTGTTAAATGGTGGCACTTATCATAAGGAAAAGGGGCACTTATTAGAAAGGAAAGGGGGCGCATGTGAAAATATAAGGTGAGCTTATCCGAGTTAAAAAGGGGTAGTTATTAAAAGGGAAAGAGGCACTTCTTACAAAGGAAAAGGGGCAATTGTCAAAGTAAAGGGGCACCTCTAAGATTTGAATAGGGCAGTTATCAGAGGTGAAGGGGGCGCTTAACAAAAGTGAAAAGGGGCGCTTCTCGTACCCGAAAAGGGGGACTTACTAGAGATTAAAAAGGGCACTTATGAGAATGGAAAAAAGACACTTATTGCAAAGAAAACTGGGAATTTGTCAGGGAAAAAAGGTACATGTCAAAATAAAATGGGCACATATCAGAGATGGAAAGGGGAGGGGGCACTTTTAAAAATTAATAGGGGTACATATCAAAGTAATAGGGGCACTTTTTATGTAAAAAGGGGCGCTTCTTAGAAAGTTAAAGGGGCACTTTTCCTATGGAAAAAGGGGCACTTTTGGGTTACTTGAGAAAGTGGGGGGAGGCACTGTGCCCCCTCCCCCTGCCCCCCGGGTTCGCCGCCTCTGGTTATAGGTGTTCGTACTACGTAGAGTTTACTGTGAACGTGATGGATAATATATGCCGACGTCACGCGATGATACGTTCAGTGATTGGACGCTACCATTTCGGTAGAGAATTCCAGTCGGGAACAAGGGTTAACATAAGAAATCCAAACCGTAAGTCAAAAGCTTTATGAAACAGGCCCCTGATTACTAAAGGCTACTTGGCTGGGCGCCACTCGCTCTGGCGTTCACTCGGATTTTCGCGATTAGTCTCTTTTTAGTCGCTCGGCGTCTATCAGCCATGAGGCCTTGTCTAAAGGCTGTGTTTAACCAGGTTTGGTATCAGAATAAAATGTGCTCAAAAACATAATAATTCGCAGTATTCACAAACACCACAGACAAAGGATACGGTGTAATGCATCCTTTCCCTTTGACAAAGGGTTGTGTGACAGACTTTATAACCATGATAAATTGCACCAAATTCATGTTCAACCAGGCTTGGTATCAGAAGAAACAGATTTGCTCAAAAACATAATCTGTTTCTTTGACATCGTCATTCACGTGTATGCCTGCCTCCCTGATGACCAGCAGTAAGGCAAGTCCTTCTCATGACTGAGAATTGTGAATGCTTCAGAGCACCAATTGATTTTCGCACTACTTATCTGCGTGTTTTTTTTTAAATCACACAACGTCCCCGACGAAGTGGAACACCCCGGCCTTCTTTGACACCATGGCGTCAGAGTCTAGATATGTAAGTCAAGATCATATTTCGTATATATAATATTGGTCTTATAATTAGCACCTCGGATTTTGCGCAATTTTAATTTGTATGGGCTTATGACGAGGGTCGTGAGTCTTATTTTAGTCTGACAGTTTTATTTCGGTCATTTTTCGTAATATATCAAAGCAAGACGACTTGAAACGATCTTAATTTCAACTCATTTCGACTCGGTGGAAGGCTGTGGTTCGGAAGACCCGACCACTAACTGGATTAGGTATTCATCCACGTTGTACCACCTTTTAGATTCCCTCTTTCTAACAAATAGTAAAACCAAAAACTCGAAATCATTAATAATAGATATACTAAGTAGGCCTACAAAATAAAAGATATCAACTAAGCTTCATGCTTCCATAATTAAGGTTGTTTGGAAATTTGTTAGTGCATGCCTCTAATATAGGCTAGCTATATAAGTCCACTCCAAAAAATAGTTTGATTTTAATAGATGCAGAAAAACAAGAGAAAGAGAGCAAACAAAATTTGAGTAAAATCGGATAACTATTTGGAAGTTATGACTTTGTTTTAAAGTATGAAAAGCTATAGAACTTGAAAATCTTTACACAAATTGCCAATTTGGTTATCAGTTTGTAACGTCATTGACTCACTCTTTATCGATTGCTTTAAATATTTGTATCCCATTCATTTCCCTTTTATCCCCCAAAACTTGTTTTCCTATGCCTTTGTCCAGATCATATGATTTGTATCATATTGCGTGAATGAAATTTCACAAAATATGTTATGAAATTTAAAGAATTGATATTATTTTCTGAATATTTTATAGTCACAATTATTGAATTTTACATTCATGATTCATGATTTCATGATTAAACAGGAAAAATAATTACTCTATATTAGTGCATCCACACAAGAATATAATACTATCAATATAGCTTGGATTGATGGAGTAAGGAAATTTTAGGAGGAAAATTCCAAATTATTATTATAAGGAAAACAATAAGTGGATAGTGAGGCAATGACGTCATAGACTCATGAGTGAGTTGCTAATTTGTCTTCTGATCTTCAAAGTTTTTCATGTCAATAAAAACACATAACTTTCTTATTAGTAATCCGATATTGCTCAAACTTTTTTTGATTGGTTTGTCTGATTTTTCTGCTTCTATTGAAATTAAGTTAATTTTGGAGTGAACTTGCCCTTTAAAGGTCGGGCAAACTATTTCTCAAAACCACAAATTACTCGTATTAGAGGTCACGAGCTGGTTGAGAGGTAAATATTACCAAATTATGATTGTTATGATTTCTGTCAAGAATTTTGCTAAACTTGCTTAATTATATGAATTAAATGGAGAATTTAAGGTGGAAACAAACTTCGAACGAAAGGAATTGACCAACACTTATCGGTAGTCAGTTTTCTGCATGAGGAAGATAGTCTCATATCATATTCCACAACGACCGCAATTTTTTTTAGATTTCTGACCTTGTGTCTGATTTTGACTTCGATATGGCCTTTGATTTTGTTGTTGACCTAGACTTTGCCTTGGATTTTGTCTTTGTTTACTGTGAAACAACTTTCTCTTACTCCCAAGAGCATCAACCGAGACCCCATCCGTTGAAATCAGCTCTTTTGCCTGAGCTCGAGTAGTTTCAGCAGAACGACACAACTGTAAAGTCTTATCTAGCGTCAAATCATCTTGCCTCAATAGACGTTCCCTGACCATGGAGTTCACAATTCCACAGATAATTCTATCACGAACGAGGCTATTCTTTAAGTCCCAAAATCACAAGACTTAGCTCTATTGCGCAATTCAGTTGCATACTAATCTGTTGTCTCATTTTCGTGTTGTGACCTTGTGAAAAATGTGTGTCTCTCAAATGTTACATTACGTTTTGGCATGCAATAGTTCTCAAATTTCTTTAGCACTTTTTCTAATTTCAACCCATCTCCTGTGCATGCCTTGAACCATAATGCATGGCCCTTCAGATGAATTTTTCCTGTTGGGGACCGGGGGAAAAATGCAATGAATTACTGATAATTTATTGCATTTTCTTTGTTTTTGTGTAATTGTGGGGGCGGCGACCGGGCGACGTACCCTATCCCCCGCTGCATACAATTATAGTTCAGTGGCTAAGCAATTGCCTCGGCACTGTGAGCCCCCAGGATCAAAACCGTGTAGATGTGCTATACTAGTGCCCTTTTATGAGGCATTAATCCTCATTACTGTCAGTTGTGACTTAAGGACGTAGGTCCCCTAGTTGATTAGCATAGTAGCATACACATTATTTAGCAGTAACGCAAAATAAGCACTCACAAATTATCATTCAATAAAATCTGAGAATGTATACTATTATTTAGATTTATTAGGAATAAATCATTGTCAAATTCATTCCATAAATTGGGGTTTAAATAATTATTCCATCTTTATGACCAACAGTGTATCTTCCTCAAATTGGAACGTATTGTAAATGTCAAGAGCTTCTTTCCTTATGCCAACGCAGGAGAATGGATATTTGTGCTTTTTCTTCTTTTTGTGAATAGAAATCCCATCCATGCCCAAGGTCCCTTTTGATACTACAATTTACCTACTAAACTGATGTTAAAGCCACACTGTCCTACTTGTAACTACTTGCTCCCTCTATATAGACAAACAATGGCTTATCGGTGACCATTGGTCCCCATGATCCTCTTTATTTAATGTTAATTGAGAGCTGAGTTGATGAGATAACCACCTGTCCAGTGACCTCGCAGGGCGGTTTTTTTCCTCCTTAAACTAGTACAGATAAGCTTTAACAACCCTTCGGACTACACTAATTACCATCAAAGTATAAGTGAAGTGTAAAAAAAGGTATATTGCTTGGTTTTATCAGGGAGGTGGTTTTATACTATAGTTTTACTAAGGAAAGTAATTTTTTAATACAACAAAACTTCAAAAACCTGTGAAGGGGTAGTCAGTGCCGCAACCTTCGCCCCTCTCGTTCACTTTGCTCCCTCGACCCTCGCACTAGCGTACTGATGGCGGCTTGGGGAGCAGTTGCCCCCATAAAATCCCCCCTTGGGCTGGCCAAGGTGCTTTCTACCCCCCCCCCCCCCGAAATATTGGTTGGCACTTTTTTTCAAATTGAAAACAAATGTTAGTGCTCCCTACCCCCCACTAAGCGAAATATTGGTCGGCGCGATTCCCCCCCCCCCCCCCCCCCCCCGTCCACGCCATAGAAAAGAAGCTAGATCCGCCCGTTAAAATTCGTCATCCTTTGTTATTAGACGACGAAATTCTCATAACCATCTTTGGTACAAGCTCGCTGATTGGCAGTTTATTCACTTGGGGCGTCATTGAGAACGCCCGTAGATTTGGCCAAAACCCGTTCTGGATTTCAGTACCTCAGCGATCACCCTGCTGTTACTATAGTAGCTTCTCGATTTTGCACACGAACCGCAGATTCTCTGTCCGCAATGAGCTTGCGAAATAACCTAATGTTTGTCGAACTGGCAACAACTAATGTATGCAGTTTGGATTCTGTCTATTGAAATAATATTATCCTTATCAGGTGAAAGAAATATTTTGTATCGAGGCACTTCACAAAGACGTATGCATTAAATTTGGTTACATTACGAAAATTGCCAATGGCATCGCAAATGCAATACCTCCGTAGAGATACGTACGCATTCACCGAAAAGTGAAACCACGTATTGTATCAAGGGCGGTCTGTGTGCGACGGCCGTAAACCTGAGTGCTCTGCGTCCGTGAAGGTCTGTATGTTGCTGAGCGAAAACTCGCTAATGACATGAGGAGTAAGAGACTAGATTTGAATATCTTTAGAAGCTATCGTATGATATTACAGCTAAATAATATTTTCTATCATTTGAAAGCTTGAAACCTGATTTTTATTTTTTACTGTTTTATAAATTATGTCACATGCCAGAAGTTTTTGCTTAGGTCTAACTGTTCTAATGAAGTTGAGGCTCAAACCGGCATATTGGAGGGCTTATTCGCACAATTCATGCGAAAAATGGCCAAAATGCATTTTTAAATTCGAAGGCTTCTACAAATATCGTATGCTATTACAGCTATACACATTCTTACACTATTTTAAAGCTAAAAACCCGCTCTTTATTTTCATATGAAACACACGCCGAAAGTTTTTTTTCTGGGTCTTACTGTTTTAGGATGAAGTAGACGCTCAAACGTCATATCGGAGGGCTTTTCCGCACAAAAATGGCCAAATTAAAATTTATTTTAAAATCGAAGGCTTTTAAAGCTATCATATGACATATAACAGCGAAATAATGTCTTACACCATTTAGAACCTGAACATTGTTCTTTACTCTCATATAATATGTCATATGCCGAAAATTCTTGTCTAGGTCTTACTGTTTTTTAAATTTAAGTTGAGACTCAAACCGGCTTATCAAAGGGCTTATCCGAACAAAAATGACCAAAAGGCTTTTAAAACTATCGAACGACATAACAGCAAAATAATGTCTTACACCATTAAATCTGACACCTTGCACTTTACCCTCATATAATATCCTAAACAATGAAAACTCGAAAATAAATGGAACAGAATGATGGGTTTCATTTAAATTGACAATATATCATTAATTGAATTCTTATTATGTTGCCAATCAATTTAATTTTATCAAATCGTCTAAAATTATTCTAAAATCATTTCTAATGAGTGATATGAATGCGTAAAGTCTCTTGATATTTCTATTTTAACCTATATTACATTCTGTACATAGTAAATACCCCCCCCCCCCCCACTCAAAAAAGAAAGTGCAATAAATTATCAATAATTCATTGCTTTTTTCCCCTGGTCCTCAACAGGAAAAATTCCTCTGTAGGGCCATGCATTATGGTTCAAGGCATGGCCACACAGAGGATTTTTTTTTTCTGTTGGGGATCGGGGCAAAATTCAATGATTTATTGATAATTTATTGCATTTTCTTTGTTTTTTGTATTTGTGGGGGTGGTGACGGACCCTAGCCCCTGCTGCGTACAGTCATGATTCAGTGGCTAAGCAATGGCCTCGTTACTGTGAGGCCCCAGGATTAAAAACTGTGTCGATCAGCAATATTAATTCCCTTTTGTGAGGCATTAATCATCTTTACTATCAGTTATGACTTAAGGGTGTAGGTCCCCTAGTTGATTAGCATTGTAGCAAACAATGCTTTAGCAGTCACGCAAAACAAACACTCGAAACTTATAATTCAATACCATCTGAGAATGTATACTATTATCTAGCTCTATTAGGAATAAATCATTGTCAAAATTATTCCATAAATTGGGGTAAAAATAATTATTCCACCATTCCAACAGTGTAAATCAATTTTACCAGCCTCAAAAATAAGGAGCACAATAAATAGTTTATTTGGTTTAGTTTTATTCTCTTGCCATTTAATTTCTTATTATAATTAATGTGTATTGCATTGTAAAGATGATGGGTTTAAAGATAATATCCCAAATACACTGTCGCTCATAAAGTTGAAATATTTTTGTTTAACCCCAATTTATGGAATTATTTTAAAAATAATTAAAAAATAATAGATCTAGATAATAGTATACATTCTCAGATTTTATTGAATAATAATTTGCCAATGTTTGTTTTGCGTGACTGCTAAAGCATGTGTATGCTACTATGCTTATTAACTAGGGGACCTACGCCCTTAAGTCATAAATGACAGTAATGAGGTTTAATGCCCCACAAAAGGGCACTAATATAGCACATCGACACGGTTTTGATCCTGGGGCCTCACAGTTACGAGGCCATTGCTTTGTCACTGATCCATGACTGTACGCAGCGGGGGCTAGGGTAGGGGGCGGTTTCAATAAATTTAAAAAAAACACAGAAAATGCATTACATTTTCAATAATTTATTGCATTTTACCCCGGTTCCCAACATACATTTTTTTCTGTGTGCCCATGCCTTGAGCCATAATGCATGGCCGTCCAGAGGTATCAGAAGCACAAATAATAAGAGCGGAACTAGAGGTTGCATGAGCGGAAGTAGAGGTCGGGGTTGTAATAGTTTCAATCAAGGTCTATCAAAACATGTCATCAGTGCAATTGAATAAAGAAAGTGCTCTTATATTTCACACACATTAGCGTATATATTTAACTTGTCATTAGAAAGTGGCAAGGTTCGAAAAGTAATTTCATAAGTAGTGGAGGCAAAAAATAGGTATGAATGGTAAACTGAATATCGCCGGCGAGGAAATTAAAGAGGTTGATGTTGCAACTTTTGTTGGGGGTTCACATTGATACAAAATTTGTCTTGGAATAATACATTCTGTCCCTAGCCATACTCTGATATTGTTATATAAAGCATTTATACAAGCACACATTTCTTACGAGGTGTGTGGAAGCACTAATATGACTAGCATAAGAAGCATATTGTATTCACAGAAATGGCAGTTGGTGATATAATATTTAGTGAATAGAAAACTCCTACTGCTCCATCATTTACAAGATTGCGAATCCTAACTGTGTATAATTTACAAGATTTATCAATTTCTACTTTCATGTTTGATCTAGTCAATGACAATTTGCCTCATACTGACATTAAAGAGCATAGCTATTCCACAAGACAAAAATAAGGTGGACAATTACGTCTTCTAAAATTGAGAACGACACAAGGTCATTTTTCATTGTCTTTTGTGGGCAGTGAATTTGGGAATAGATTACCTATTTATGTCAGATTAACAAGAACTAGAAATAGATTTCGGAATTCTGTTACAAGGCACTTGCTGAACAAATCATGAATGCAATATCAAATTAAATAGTCTGCATATGTACAAATAAATTTATTTTTTATTATTAGTTTGTATATTGTAAGACATTGTTAAGTGTTCTTAGTTGTTAAGTATCGATTTCGTTTTGTTACGTTTTCTAAACTGATTTGTACCAACATACTTTAGCTGTTTAAGGGGTTATATGCTCGACTAGCAAATGTGCTATTATCTGGCCCCCTTTTACAAAACATTAGTTTCTTTTCTTGTATATGTGATATGATCACATTGTATGAAATGTATTACTTTATTGCTGTTGTTAAATAAACTAAAACAAAATCAAATTAAATCACTTGACTGGCAGTCACGTTCACAGACTGATTTGTCGTATTTGTACTCTGTTTTTTTTTTTTATAGTGCAAGTCAAATACAATATTGATACAAAATGCAACAATGGGCAAACATGTACAATTGAATGTAAAAGATGCATGAAATAGATGTTGGACATTCCCTGAGTGAGCTCGGACAGTGATAGGGGTGACGTGGGGAATTTTTTTTCAAAAAGGCTTAAATCGCAATCGGGATTGCAACCGAGAATTTGTGATATCTAAAAGCAGGAACGAGAGGTCGGTTTTGATGACATCACTGATCAAGAGGCAACTATCAAAATGTCTTAGTCTGTTAATAGACTTTGTTATTGAAAGAGTGTTTAGCTACACGCACATGTAGGATACCTTTAGGATACTTAGGATCTTCATGTAGGATACCCTTTTCACACCAACAACCTGTTCCATGAAAACAGAATCCTAAAACTATCAGACTTATTCTATTGCAATGTTGTTATATTCATGTACAATTTATCTACTAATGACCTACCTGAAATATTTTTACAAATGTTCCGGAAAAATAAATCCCTACATGATTATCCCACACGTTATACTATTAGGCTATTATTATTATTATTATTATAAAAAAGGATTATGTTTACAGGACCCAGTTACTGGAACGCTCTCGTTAAAGTTAATTAAAAGTCCTTCCTTATATATTTTTGAACGTAAACTGAAGGAACTGCTTTTCAAAGCAATCTTGATGTCAATGTATGTCCTTTGCGTGCAAGCGCGTTGGGTTTGGCTGTCGTGCTTTCGGAAATACGTATTTAAAAAAAAACCAACAACAACAATAAAACATCTTTACTTCTATATCCGAGAGTGCGAAGGCTGACACAGTGTGCTTGTTCGCTTCGTTATTCTATTTATGTATGTAATATACAAATGTATTCATTTTATTATTATCTGTAATGTTCGTTTACCCGCTAAGCACCCATTGTATGATAATTTAAGTAAGTGTACTTTTATCTACACTGTAAGAAAGGAAGGGATAATATAAACAGCACCACCGCAAGTTTATTATTATTTCCTTTATATTTTTTGATTCATTTAGACTGGTCACTATTATATCCGTTCTCCATTTATTACCACAAAAACTTCACAGCTGTACAAGCTTGCTGTCATGTAGGTCCCATCATATTTCTCTTAGTTAAATCAGTACTTCATATTGACCACTTATCTTTGTTATTTATTATGTATTATTGAAAATAACAATTTTGTACTTTATTTGAAATGTATATGTAACATGAGAAATATGAAAATAAATGAAATGAAATGAAATGAAACATGTATTTCCTTCATCATTAGCACCCCTTTAGCTCTAGGCAAACAATATTTATGATACATGTACATGCATTGCCTCTTATAGAAAATCAAATTCTCCGCATATTTTCGTTGCGAAACGTTTCCAAATATCGATATATTTATAGACTTTCAACTAAAAATTGTTGAAAGACGCATAAATGATGGCTCACTTAATCTGTAGTATACAGGGGAACGATATATATCTTGTGTCAAATATTTTCTCTTGACACGTGGTTTATTTGCTAGATAGCAAATTCTACTATGAAGGAAGGTCAAGGCCAAGATAAATTCCTATTCATCAAGAAAATGAAATCAAAGATTATAGTTTGCCTGATGATTGGACAGTTTGATCAATTGTCGTAACAGAGGATGGACATGATTTTGGATAAATATAAAGTTTAATGACACTTTCTCTCTCAATTTTCTTTCATAATGGTATTCAATTGAAATATTTGTCATGGGAAATAATTCATTTTACATTTGAAGACTCAAGTTCAGGTTTTAGTTTTAATTACATCGATTAAAATTTTGCATGAATACAAATAAAAGTCGAAGACATATATAATTGATTAGTGTTCACCTTCATCTGCAGTTGCAATTATTGGTTATGAAGAGAAAAGATTTGCATGTTGATACTATCTGTCGCGTAAACACAGAAATCATAGAAATTCATCTCGTATTGATTTTGGAATGATTGTGTATCCCTAATATACTGTACTGGAGGATTTGACGAACTTGAAAAAGAACGACTAGATTCTAGTTCAGGAAAAACTGTTGTGAATGTCCTTCTTTAACTTCCATCATATGACTACATTTAGGAAATTAAATGAAAACATATTCACAAATTGTATTTCCCTTGTAGTCTATAATTTGCTGTGGAAAGTGATATTATAAAAGTACTACATGTATAATGAAAGTCACAGTAGTAACAACGAAAATGCTTCTTGCTACACAGGACTGTATGAATCATGCTTCTTTTGTACATTTAAGAAATGAAATGAAAACATATTTACAAAATGTATTTCTCTTGTAGTCTATTATTTATTGTGAAAATTAATATCACAAAAGTACAACATGTATTTAGTACAGGAACGTCACAGTAGTAACAACGAAAATGATTCTTGCTACACAGGACTGTATGAATCATACTTCTTTTGTAGATTTAAGAAATGAAATGAAAACATATTTACAAAATGTATTTCTCTTGTAGTCTATTATTTATTGTGAAAATTAATATCACAAAAGTTACAACATGTATTTAGTACAGGAACGTCACAGTAGTAACAACGAAGATGATTCTTGCTACACAGGACTGTAACACAGAAGCAAAATACACGGCAAGACATGTATTGTTTAGCTTTAGCTTGATATTCTACAGACATACAAGATTTGGGTACATTGAATGAGATAATGTGTTAACAATAAACTGCTTCATTGAAAAATTCCTAAAGAAAAAGGCAGAGTAACATACTAAATCAGCTTTCTTATATTTGTTACTTAGATATGGCACAATTAGTACACTCTTCATCTTTGCAAATTTGCAAAATCGCATCTTAAAGACACATTACATGTATATAGGATAGATACAAAACTGAGTAATAATAATAATACTTAAAAAACGGTGCTTATAAAGCGCTTACCACCGAAGTCTCTAAGCGCTATAAATAATGTATTTATCTAGCTTGTTACCCCTCTCTCTTTCTCTCTCTCTCTCTCTCGCTCTTTCTTTTTTCCCCTTTGCTATCTTCTGACTTTTTCATCCAACCATGTTGTATATCATGTACTGGGTTTGTGCCGGTTGTTATGCAATTTCTGAATGATACTATCCGAAACTTTACTTGCTACTTGTTTTCTTACTATGTTTATTATATCTAATTTGATAGGAAGCTGTCCAGACAAAACCTTTTCTTGGTTTTTTTAATTTTTTTTATAGCTGTGCCTTATTCTGTTTTGTATTAATTCATTTCACATGTATATACTATCCCAATTTATGTATTATATTGTACATGAAATTGTATGTTTTTACTTTGTAAAAATGTTTTTAAAGATGGAATTCAATAAACTGAACTGAACTGAACTGAGCTATAACAAACTAAATAAAATGATAAACAATTACATATTTAAAAAAAACTAAAAAACAAACAAACAAATTAACCTACAAATTACAATTCATATAAAATATACATCAATGTGAACAGAGTAAGTTAATCATCAAAAGCAATTTTGAATAAATGTGTCTTAGGACAAGTTTTGTATCGGTTAACAGTCTGACAGTTTTCGACATTTAAAAGTAGTTTGTTCCAAAGTTCAGCAGAAGCTTCATTATACAGACTACCCTTTTGAAATGAGATGTATAGCTTTTATAGGTTGACCATATTCATTGATGCACATAATTAATCACTTGGTATTAAAAAAAGTGCACAGAAAGGGAATAAAAACCACTCAAGAGGAATGTTGATCATTCTTAACCTTATTGTTCAATAAGCCACTTCGGAGGTAGCCCACATAGTTGGCCCACATATCTACAGATCCTTTAAACGTGGAGAAGTCCCACCATGCATTTTAAAGATAATATTAATAACCAAAAAGAATTAAAGCTAGTGAAGCGGTACCTTGTGGTTCTACTATTTATGCTGTACCATTACTTCCTACAATGATATCATAACATGACTTGATGAAGTCCATCTGATGTATCAGACTGACTAATAGACCTAGACCCATTGTTCCGACCAAGTTTTCCCTAGAATACGAGGGTCAGTATGTTGCTCGATCAATCAGACAAGCGACTTGATCCTTAATGTGATCCTCATAGTGAAGACTTACCAATAGACCTAGACCCATGGTTCCCATCCCTGCCGAATTTTCCCTAGAATATGAGGGGCAGTGGCTTGATCCTCAACACTTAGTCCTTTAGACGGACACAACGCTTACTTGCTCTTATGAAGTCCATCTGATGTTCCGGTGATGACTGACTAATAGACCTAGACCCATGGCTCCCATCCCTGCCAGGTTTTCCCTAAAATGTGAGGGTATGTGGCTTAATCAACCAGACAAGCATCTTGATCCTTAACGTCGAAGGTGACTTGAGAGCTCGGAGAGTGTTCCGAGTCAGATCGAGATTTCTTCTGATGTTTATGTTGCCGAGCCATGACGAACATCAAGACGATCATGAGTATGATCACCAACCCGACGAGAGCGACAATACCCCCGATGAAATACTTTTTCATGTCGGACTGTGACTCTCCTCGAGTCGAACTAGAAAATGCAAGTTCAGTTGGGTCGCAAGGACTTTCTCTACCGATTCTTATTGTGGCAGATGATCTACGTTCAAGAATTGCATTCATCATGTGGTCATCGGTGCTCACGGTAACAACGCATGTGATCGTTGCCTCTTTGAAACCTTTAAAGTGAACCTCAGTAATGTAAATAATGTTATCTTCTGCCTCAGTTGTGATAATATCGTCATGTTCCCATTTTACCTCTACATTAGCAAGAAAATATGAGTGTATGGTCAAGCTGTAGCTGCACACAAACGTAGCATTCTCCCCAGGAATGACTTCAAGTTCTTTGGGCCAGATTGTTGCCTGAAGAACTTGGCCGACTGGCATATAGTCGGTCACATCTGATGGCAGGGTAGTTTCTCTGTTCTGATCATCGCTTGGACTGTATACAACCATTCTGGCTTCTGCAACTCCAAAAACATTTCTTGCCTGACACACCAGTGTACTACCATTATCGACTGGTGCTACAGGTCCAACCTCTACCACTCCGTAACCAGGAAACTCGACGTCGAACCGCTGAGAAGTGGCGGAAGATGCTTCCAGTGTGCAGTTGATGTCCGATATGAGAGGTGGGTTAGATACGGTGAATGCGTGGTATTCGTTTTTCTCCTGTACGAGGGTCTCCTCCCATTCTGAGAATAGCCACGCGCGGTTGACCGAATTTACAAGATCGCCGAATTTCGACAACATCTCCGTCACGGTAATATAGCCGGCATTCGAATTCGCTGAGCAATTCATCTCTACGAGCATCATACTTAGATTTAGTTTTGTAGCCACTCTGATGTGCATCTGAAACCTTAACGTCGTCTTTATACCACTGTACAGTGACTCCTGGAGTAGTCTTTTCTGATGTACACATCAGCTCCACGTCTTTGGAGATGTCGTCCGGTGTCGCCGTGCAAAGAGGGTAGTGGTCTGCAGGTGGATATTTGACGGTCAATGGAGCGTATGTAGATTTCACCAAGAGACTCCCAGAAGAGTTGAATAAAGCACAATAGTAACCAGTGTTGTCAGTCTGGTCTATCCTTTGAACTTGACGAATGGTCAGGTATTGTCTGAAACGTCCTGCCCCTGAGAGTCCACCTTCAATGCTATATCGTCCATCAGGGTCATCTAGTAAGATCTCAGTTCCTCCATCATTTGACCACCGTGCGATGACTTGGGTGGACGTCGAATATCTTGTGTTTCGGCACCACTTAATCCAACCGGTTCGCAATGAAGCAGCAGGGATTTGTCGAGATGGGGAACATTCAAACTCTGCTTGGGTGCCCTGGCTAACCTGAGCTTTGGTGTTAGAGCTGTAGTCAATCAGAATATTAGGTTTAGCATACTGGACATACGATGAGATGAGAAGAATCAAACACAGGTCTCTTCTAGCATCCATCATTCGAGATTTTTTGAATACTGGGAGGTCCGAAAATAGTGAATGCTGCGGTCGAGTTGCTGCCTCTATAATGCAAGATGAATATGCGGTGCTGATTTATATAGAAAAGTAGTTACACTTGGAAACAATGCCAGGAAGTAGAGTAAAAATATTTGACTGTAGTCTTGAAATTTAGACATTTCAGAAAGCTCATTTAATTCCAAATGCGTGAATAATAGTTTAAGATAATATTTGTATAAATGTAATTATGTATTTTGTGGAAATATATTGTCCTTCATTAGGCACAAAAATTATTTCTCTATTTCTCTACTTTTGCAGTAATTTACGAAACGATTTTACTTAAATAAGAATAGAGACATCCTTATTATGTTTGATTTGATTTGATTTATTTTCCACTCAAATATCCACAAATTAAATGATATATATAAACCATACAGTAATACAATATATAATAGAACAAACTACAAGTAACGAAATACTGACAACTATGTTCGTAATCAAATAAGTTTACAGAGTACATTTAAGTTTGAGAATTAGAAAAAATATTTTATATTGCTTGATTTAACTGAGAGGGGAAAAAAGGGAATCTCAGAAAAGCTAGGCTTGTTGAGCGAGATTCCCAGTATAAATTAAATAATGGACCATAAACAACGTGCATCAATTTCCGCACATGTCCGCTCCCGGAGAGACCAGAAACGCGCGAACCCACCCACCCGCACCAGATCCCCGGGTCTCCCCCGCAAAGGGCCATTCCAGTGGCGGATCCAGGGGCGGGGGGGGGGGGGGGGCCAGGCCCTCCCCCTTTAGAAAAAAAATCATATGATTTTTACCTTTTTTTTTTGGGGGGGGGGGTTGGCCCCCCCCCCCCCTGGCGCTCAAGGGGGGGGGGGGGGTGCAAATTTTTAAATTTTCGAGGACAAAAAAAGTGCTCCCTACCCCCCCCCCCCCCCCCCCCCCCACTGAATTTGAAAAAAAGTTGGGCCCCCTCCCCTAAGAAATCTTGGATCCACGCCTGGCCCATTCAGTGTGCATCAGTCTGTCGTTGCCAGGTCGCGACTTTGCGTTTTACACCCTGGCCTGGACCTTTTCCCAATAAATTTCAAGGAACCGACTGGGAAAAGTCTATCCATGACAAGATATTGCGCGCGCACGTAGCTCTTCTGCAATGCTCAACGTACGTCCTATATGTCCAGTGTCGCGGTACGCGGTACATGTACTTTTGTATCGAGACGTACGAGTGAGAGAAAAACAACGAATAACAACAGAAGGAAATAGAGAAAAACAATAAATAATTAAAGAACAGAGAGGAAACAAAGAATGTCATAAGCAGAGAGAGAAAACAAAAACTAACTTGAAAGAAAGAGAGAAATTAGAGAAGGAATTAATCAAAGTAAGGAAAGAGAGAAACCAAATAATATTATGGCTTTTGTGGTTTAATTCCGCCTTCTTCAGGGTTTCAATTTTTGACGTGTAGCCTACTTTCAAACCATTTGCTGATTCGGACCCCCCCCCCTAACACACGTGTACACATATCGACACATACACAGACTACACTCGACATAATATGTGTAATGGTAATGTAATACATAAACTGTGATTTAAATATTGCACTCGTACCATTTTCTATTATTGTGGGATCACGTCTTTCATTTTTTAAATTCATGTCATTTGTTTCTAAGACCTAATTTCTCTAATTCTCTTGACCCCTCTCCCTTCATATTTGTTTTCTAAGACCTCCCCCCCCCCTCATCTCTCTTCATATTTGTTTTCTAAGACCCATTTCTCCCCCGCCCCCCCCATCTCTATTCATATTTGTTTTCTAAGACCTCTCTCTCTCGACCCACTCTCTCTCTCGTATGTATTTCTCAGACCCCTCTTTCTTTCTCTCTCATTAACCCCCTCTTCATATTTGTTTCTAAGGCCTCTCTCTCTCTCATATTTGTTTCTAAGACCCCCCCTCTCTTTCTCATTTCTTGATATTTGTTTCTAAGACCTCTCTCTCTCTAGCTCTCAATTCATGATATTTGTTTCTAAGACCCCCTCTCTTTCTCACTTCTTGAATTCATATTTGTTTCTAAGACCTCTGTCTCTCTCTCCCTTTCTCTCTTTCTCATTTTAAATTCATGATATTTGTTTATAAGACCTCTCTTTCTCTCTTTTTCCATTCATCACTTTGTCTAGTGTAATGTACAGACACATAACATATAAAGGAAATTATACACCAGTTTTACATGAATTCATTTGCACTTTATTTACTGCTTTACATTCATATACTTTTTTTTTTCGTGAAGGTAATCTAATCCTTCAATGTCAGAGAAGTAATACAAAAGATACAGGAGTATGTGTATGCATAAATAGTTATATAAAGAAGAAATATGTAGTAAAAGTGAAAGCAAACAATAGTAGAAATTTGAACAGATAATTTGACAGTGTGTTAAGATTTAGATGCAAGAAATGATCGAGGAGCGTAGACTAGACTCATTCAAGCAGTTTCATTGCTATTTACCGGGAAAATGTCCAGGCCAGGGTGTAAAACGCAAAGTCGCTGCCAGGTCGAGGAAGCTCAAGGTCTGTCCGACCTATAGCAACGAGCAACATAAAATATTGCGCACCGAACAAGCCCTTACAAAAGAAACACAAAGATCCGGCATAGGCAGCCGAACCCGCGCGTCCGGAGACTCTCCTGGAACAAACACGCGAAAACCAGACAACACGCCGAAGATTGTCCAATAGTATTTTGTTCGTTATGACAACAAGATATCTAGTTGGATGAACATTTGCGCATGCGTCTTTTCAAGAGGGTGCACTCAGGGGCGTCGTTAGACCTTTTTCAGTGGGGGGGGGGGTGTATAGGTCAACGATTACCGACAAAACTAGCCACCAATTGCCGACAAAATTAAATGTCCTAATATCTACAAATTTAACCCTATAAACCCGGAACCGAAGGCTACATTTTTTTCCATGGACTATAATAGTACTTGCGTAAATATACGAATTATTTCGTTAACTTAGTCAGCATCATAGCTATATATTTTAATGCAGGCGCGGAGCTATATTAGGATCTTATTTTAGAAGGGGGGGGCGTGGGGGAAAATCCTCCCGCGCAAAGCGTGGAAGCTTAGGCGTTTCCTTAAATATTAGGAAAAGAAGACGATTTATTGTACCGTTCTCGACTGTTAATCCTTGTCTGAATGAAGTTTCCCCCCACCTCGCGCGAAGCGCGAAAGCTTTGACGTTTCATTAAATTATTATAAAAAGAAGACGATTTGCTGAACCGTTTTCGACTGTTAATCCTTGTCAGAACTTAGTTTTCCCCCCTCCCGCGCAAAGCGCGGAAGCTTTGACGTTTCATTAAATTATTAGGAAAAGAAGACGATTTATTGTATTGTTCTCGACTGCTATTCCTTGGATAAATGAAGATTCCCCCCTCCAGCGCGAAGCGCGAAAGCTTTTACGTTTCATTAAATTATTAGAGAAAGTATCCGATTCGGTGTACTGTTCTCGACTCTTAATCCTTGTCTGAATTCAGTTTCTCCCCTCTCGCGCGAAGCGCAGAAGTTTTGAGGTTTAATCTAATTATTAGAGAAAGTAGACGATTCGTTGAACCGTGCTCGACTCTTAATCCTTTTCTGAATGAAGTTTCCCTCTCCCGCGCGAAGCGCTGAGGTTTTGACGTTTCATTAAATTATTAGAGAAAGCAGACGATTCGTTGTACCGTTTGCGACTCTTAACCGTAATTTGTCTGAATTCAGTTACCGGCCTCCTCCCGCATGAAGCGCGGAAGCTTTGACGTTTCCTTAATGTATGAGAGAAATCAAACAATTCGTTGTACTCTGTTCTCGACTCTTAATCCTTAACTGAATTCAGTCCCCCCCCCCCCTCCCGCGCGAATCGCGGAAGCTTAAACGTTTCCTTAAATTATTAGAGAAAGAAGACGCATCGTTGTACCGTTCTCGACTCGTCTAAATGAAATTTTTCCCTCCCATGAGCATTTGTTTACATCAATAACCCACTTCTTGTAATGGCCAAAATTAAACTGATTGAATCTTTGCGCAGCATAAAACGTACAACCATTCGGTACAATGGTCTGAAAATCAGACTATAACTTTCTGGCTCTATAGCTCCTAAGTCAATTCGACAACTAATAGTCGTTATTTTCCCACTTAAATATATTTTCAAGCTCCCCCCCCCTTTTTTAGGGAAGTTCTAAATTAGTATTATCTTTCAAATGCCGTTGGAATTAAACCTTTTTATTTTTTGGGGCCTGCAAAAGGGACATACTACCTTTAAAGCAATGATTAAATTGCTTCTCGAATGTGGTGACAAAGCTCCGACTTTCGTTGCAAAGGACCTGAACAGGCTCCCGCCTGTTAGTTTTGACAGCCTCGATGTGTCAGCCTTGCTGGGAAGACTTCAGAAACTAGAGGGTGAAATGACAGCACTGAAGAAATCTGTTATGTGCCAGGCAAAAGTTACTAAGGATATTCAACTAGTTACATCCGAGATGGATTCACATGTGTCGGCTATCTCTACGGTGCAAGAAGCTTCTAGTTCCACGCCCACCACGTCTACTGTACCAGTACCACAAGAAGTCCGGAGTGAGGATCTTTGGAGCCAGGTGGTACGTCGGGGTGGGAAGCGTAAGACCCCTTATATTGAGCCCAACTCCAGCCAGGCCCAAAAACAACCTCAGGAAAGGCCACGGCCCAAAAGCAAGCCGGGTATAGTGGGGACAGCCACTGTAGAGAAAATTCAAGCTGTGAAGACTAAGAAGGTCAATGTCTTTGCTACTCGGTTCGACCCTGATCTTAATTCTACCATGCTACAGGAGTACCTAAAAGAAAGACTGAATGACTCTGTTAAGTGCCGAAAGATAGAAATGGAGAATGCTTGTTTCTCATCGTTTCAGGTTACCGCTTTATGCAATGACGTCCGAGTATGCACCTGATATCTGGCCAGATGGTATTTTTGTTAGGATGTTCTATGAGCCTCAGAAGCAGGGGTCTGTGACACTTTTAGAGTCTTCTGGACCTGTGAGCAGCAGTCATTCAATACTCGAAGAGAAGAGCCAGAGAGAGCCCTAGCTTGGATTATGCTATACCCTTTTAAAATTAAGTTCAATTGTGTTAGTTATAATTGTCGTGGGTTGCGTCTTGGGCAGAGCAATGCAGAGAAATCTCGTCGTCTTGTCATTGAAAAACTATTTCAGGATGAGGTAGACCTCATCTGTCTTCAAAAAACGTGGTTAGCTAAGCAAGATTTAAATGGAATTAACTCTTTACATTCGTTATATCATGGTATTGGTGAATCTACTACAGATCTCAGGAATGGTCTAATTCGGGGTCGTATACCTGGTGGGGTGGCTATACTCTGGCACACTAGATATGAACAATTAATTAGTGAAGTTAGATTAAATGTTGATTGGGCTGTAGGGATTGAATTCAAAACTGATGATAAGAAATTTGTCATCATTAATATATACACTCCTTATGAGTGTCCTGAAAATGAAAGTGATTATCTTGAGAAAATAGCATTTATTGCGGCGGTTATTTTTGAGCAAGACACTACCAGCGTTTATGTGGTAGGTAATTGGAACGCAGACATATCTTACAATAGTTCCTTATTTGGAAATCATTTGAGAAAATTTTGTTGTGATAATAGTTTTGTGTTATCAAGT
Source organism: Strongylocentrotus purpuratus (assembly GCF_000002235.5). Taxonomy (NCBI): domain Eukaryota; kingdom Metazoa; phylum Echinodermata; class Echinoidea; order Camarodonta; family Strongylocentrotidae; genus Strongylocentrotus; species Strongylocentrotus purpuratus. The sequence continues at coordinate 4,822,577 of NW_022145599.1, read as the reverse complement.
CTGCAATATTTACCTGCAAATAGTTACACTTATGTTAGTGAAGCATGGCATACCCCATCATGGTTGGACCATTGTATATGTACAGCAGATGCTAATGCCTCTATAGAGAAGATGGAAATTATGTATAGATTTGCTACAACTGATCATATTCCTATTAATTTGTCAATAAATTATTGATGTTGACAATTTGCCTGGGCAACGTGATTCAGGCATGGCTAACACTCTACATAAAGGCAGGCTAGATTGGACTAAGATTGATATAAATCGTAGGAATAATTATTGCTGTGATACTGATTTATTGCTTAAGGGAATTAATGTACATTCACACGATGCTTTTTTATGTCGAGATTCCAATTGTGTAAACAATGACCATGCTATATAATTATGTATGTAATACATATGATATTGTGAAGTGCCTATGTGATGCTAGTGAATCTCTATATCACTGTAAAAACAAGGTTCATAATACTAGGCCTGGCTGGAATGAGCTCCACTCTCACTATGAACATGATTGACAAAGAAAGCGGACAAAATATACAGTTCCTCAGGTAGACAAAGGAACATCCCTTCACTGCTATTATGTAAAAAGTGAATATGCATATGACACCTGTACTGTTCTACACATTTTTACATAATGCCAGTGAAGGGATGTTCCTTTGTCTACCTGAGGAACTGTATATTTTGTCCATTTTCTTTGTCCGTCATGTTCATAGTGTCTGCTACTCATGAGGCTTACCTCTGGGTTGAAGCTGGCAAAAACAGACCGGGACGGTTATTTGAGCTTAAAAAGAGGGCCAATGCACGATTCAAGTATGCTCTCCGTTTTATTAAGAATAATGAGAAAGTCATCCGGGCGGACTCTGTTGCTCGTTAATTGCAGGGTAAATGTTATCATGAATTTTGGAAAGAAATTAAATGTGTTAATAATAGTAAAGCGCATCTTCCAACTGATATTGAAGGTATCTCTGGTGATGAAAAAAATAAGTGAATTGTGGTGTAGCCATTATAAGGATTTGTTTAATTGTGTACAGAGTACGGTGCAGGATGTTACTAATGTTGACTTTGATGTAAATATGGTTATCTCTCCTGAGGAGGTAAAAGAAGCTATTAGAAAATTAGACGACAATAAGTCATGTGGTCTTAATACTATAACAGCTGAACAATTAAAGTGTGAAAGCCCGAAACTCATGCCCTTGCTTACAATGTGCATTTCCGGATTTTTTATTCATGGTATCTTACCAGATAGTAAGATTTCCGTTGTTTTGGTGCCGGTCATTAAAAATAAATCTGGTCGCATTACTAGTAAGGACAATATACCTATAGCATTGGCTAGTGTCCTGTCCAAAGTGCTGGAAAAGATATTGCTTGGTAGGTTGGAGATGTACATTCTTACTAAAGATAACCAGTTCTGTTTTTAAGCCAAACATGGCACTTACATGTGTATATTTGCTCTGAGGGAAATTATTGCAAATTATCGTAGCAGAAATTCTTCCTTGTTTCTTTGTTTTCTTGATGCTTCCAAAGCTTTTGATCGGGTAAATCATGAAAAGCTGTTTACGAAAATGGCTGATAGAGGTATTCCTAATTAGTACCTGATTAGGATACTCGTGTTTTGGTATACCCATCAAACAATGATGGCTACATGGGGAAGTAGTGTGTCTGAACCATTCCATGTCAGTAATTGAGTTAGACAGGGAGGTATTCTTTCCCCCTTTCTTTTTAACCTGTACATGGATGGTCTATCCGACAATATGAATGCTTGTAAAAAAAAAAGACTGTGTAATTGGCAGTCTAGGATTCAATCAGTTAATGTATGCAGATGACCTCGTCAACTGCTGGGTAATTGCAGAGTTTGCTCAAGATTTGTTCTGACTATGGATATAATAATGATTTCAAATATAATGCAAAAAGAGTCATGTTATGATAATTAGATGTAAGGAACACCGTAGATTGGTATTCCCGAATTTTTATTTATGTGGAGCTAAACTCAATGTGTGTACAGAGGTCATGTATCTTGGTCATTTCTTTACTGAGGATCTTTGTGATGATAAAGATATTAATCGACAGTGTCGTAAATTATATGCTCAAGGTAATATGCTCGTTAGGAAATTTTATATGTGTTTTTCCGGATGTGAAGGTGGCATTGTTTAGGGCATATTGTACACCTTTGTACACTGCGCATCCGTGGAGTAATTTCAAGAAGAACAGTTTGTACAGGCTTACTACTGTGGCCTATAATGATGCCGTGAGAATGCTTCTTAGGGTACCTACATACTTTAGTGCTAGTCAAAAATGTAATGTTTGCTGCACTCGTATACGGGATAATCTTTGTGTTCACATTACCCGTTCAACTATAAGAACCCGTTTTACAGGAGTACATGAATGGAATTTAATTTGCAATAACCTTAAATCCAGCTGCCCATTTTCTCGATTTAGAACTCTTTTAGAACGTTTTTGAAAGAATTTCATCTTTGACTGAGTAGACTCTTTCTTTATCTTTCTCATTCTTACCTCTTCCCTTTCTCATTCCCACTTCTTCTCTTTCTCACCTCTTCCTTTTCTTCTCTTACTCATTCTGAACTCTCCCTTTTTATGTATTTCTGTTGTGTGTTAGTGTGTGATTTTGGGAGTTGTGAATAATTATACATGGGCGATACCTGCTAATTGTTAATGGTCGGTCTTTATTAAATTGCATTATTCTCTATGTACGTATATATACCTATTAAGTTTTATTTATTTCGCTATCTAATTAAATATTGTGTTTACCTTGAAAGGGGCCTCATGTACAAGCACAAGTTGCTTCTTAGAGGTCCTGGCGTATTATCTTTTCTGTATTTATGATCTGTAATGTTTTTATGATGCCAAATAAACTGATTTATCATTAACATTTAATTTTGAGGAATGCGACCAAAAGTAATTTGTTCAGACTACGTGGACATTGTCAGAGGCAATATTTTCTTACTTTTTCACACTCTCTAGCTCTCTCTCTCTTTCTCCCTCTTCCCCTCCTCCCCTCCTCATATTTCTCACTCTCTCTCTCTCTCTCTCTCTATTTTGATATAATGTATACCTTTTGAATAGTTCTCTGGGACTTTTGTAGACTCTGTTAATCCCATAGATCAACTGATGTGACCTCTGCTCCTGGGTGAGGAAAGAAAGATCATGAGAGTTCAACATAACAGGAAATAACACCCACCTCGTTTTCGGCCTAGGCTCACTTTGTGAAAATATGGGGAAAGCCCACAAACATGTTCTCGCAAACAAAGTGTACTATCTATACTGAAGGCCTACTTGTACCAGGCTTATGTTATGATATAGTTTGCAGTCACAAAGCCTTGTCAATCGCTGTGGGTAACAATGTCTGCACAGTAAGACAAGGCTGAGGGGCGTACTGCAAAGGCTCTACTAAGCTGATTTGATGCAGCCAGAGACTGGTAGTTATTGAGTGGATTCCTTGACCATAACGAGAGTAAGAAGGACAATAATACTCCTTAATACTCAGTTAAAGTAGGCATATATATGACTCTGGTTCAAGTTATATTTTAATGGACTATCACACTTTTCAGACCGTCACACTCGACTGCAAAATATGGTGACGATCGAAGCAGTATCTTGGACCTGACTTACTGACTTAGATGCATAGGACGTTGCATCCTCTTGCTCCCCTACGAGAAATCATCTTAGACCATGAACATAACGAGAATTTGTTTTAAAGTCATCCCTGATAATGTAGTAGGGTATATACCAATGTTTATGAATTATTTTTTTTCCGCTTCGAGGTATAACCTTTGCAGGTGCGAGTTCCCACCCATGCATATGGAAACGTTTGCTTGTATTTGTCTCATAAAAGGATTTAACCACAAACTGACTCCCACACGGTGTTGAGTACTCAGGGGTCACAGGCCACTGGCTTCACCGGGCAGGTAGTTCCATTATGTGAATGGGTAAATTATAATTTACCCATTCACAACTATTACAAAATGAGGGGACAAATTACATTCTACAATAGGGACACACATTGTTTTTATTGTGCAGAACATACTCTTTTATTGACTTACTTATTGCATGAAACTATAAAACCAAAATGCATTTTGTATTCTAACAATTGGAGAAAAAAGAATAATAACAGGTGAATGAAATGCATTAAACACCACAAACACATGGGGAGGAAGCATTCATAAATTTGAATACATATAGTTGATAAACGACTCTGATGAAACGATAAAACCAAAATGAAATTTGCGTTCTGGCAATTGGAGTACAAAGAATGATAGCAGGTGAATAAAATGCTTCAACAGCAACACAAACACCTGGGATTTAAGCTAGGAAGCATCCATAAATTTGAATAATTTAGTTGACAAACGACTCCGCATGTGGACGTTTGTTGGAGCAGAAAGCAGTGGATTCTTAACAACACGAACCCATTTAACAGAATGTCGGAACGTAAATTAAATTTGGCGCGGTTGGCAAATGCATCTTTCTCCCGGCCCCCCCACTCAGTGTTATTTAGGGTACGCATATGCGTGTTCCAACCGACCACCCCCCCCCCCTTTTCAGCAAAAGTCCGGTGTGTAAAGTCAATACGGCTCGACCTTTTTCTTTTGTATACGAGCCTTTTTCCGCACCCCCCCCCCCCCCTTTTCAGCAAAAGTCCGGTGTGTAAAGTCAATACGGCTCGACCTTTTTCTTTTGTTACGAAAAGGACATTTTGGCAACACGCATGCGGTCATTTTGAAACCTGAGTGGGGGGGGGGGGGGGGGCCGGGATCTTTCTACCCTGCGACTTTAATGGTACGCAAGGGTGTCGATTTGTATCCTCGGTTGGGGGGGATGATAGGTGCCAAAATATTTTCGGCAATGGGTCAAAGCAAACAAGAGGTAGAGGCGTGTGGCAGGTTGCACCCCCTCCCTTCCAAGTTATTAACCTTTTCAAGTCACCCTCAATAAAGATAACATTTTAGAGAATATGGGACCCATGTGAGTCCCACATGGGCTTGCTACCTGGGTTATTATCCTCTCAAGCATATAGGCAGGATTATAATTTAGGGGGGGGGGGCGGGAGTGAGTACCTCCTAGGGGGTGGGTGCAGGGAGGGAAAGTTTCACCCTTCCTGCGCGAAGCGCGGAAGCTTTGACGTTTCATTAAATTATTAGAGAAAGAAGACGAATCGTTGTACCATTCTCGACTCTTAATCCTTCCTGAATTCAGTCCACTCCCCCCCCCTCCTTCACGCGCGAAGCGCGGAAGCTTCGACGTTTCATTAAATTATTAGAGAAAGAAGACGATTCGTTGTACCGTTCTCGACTCTTAATCCTTTTGTCTTCCTACGTCATCTTCCTATCTTCTTTCTCTCTCTCTTTTTTTGGGGGGGGGGGCGACCGCCCCCACCACCCCCTGGCTACGCGCCTGTATCCTCTCTGTCTCTCATTATCTCTCTCTCCCACTCTCTTCTGCTTTTTTGCACTTTTGCGCTTCGCGCTTAACATTTACTAAGCTCGTTGCTTTTTACTCTGCGGCTTTTCATTTGGCGCACTGCATTTCTATGATGCTGTTGATTGAATAAATTGAATAAATTCATCAATTCCTGATGAAGCCGTATGAGCGAGAATTAAATTTATACTTGTGTCATATACGGTCGTCTTATTTACTTCGTTTTCTATTTATATATGTATGTATTATGAAAATGAGATAGCAAAATGTGTATATTGATGGTCATCTTGCGAGTAATAACCATTAACTACTCTCATCGGGCTCTCATCATTATTATTTTTTTTTTTGATGGTGAATTATTGGGGGGGGGGGGGGATATATCCCCCATCCCCCCGGGATCGACACCCATGATGGTACCATATCCAGTAAATTAAAACAGTAAAATGGCTCTTATTTTAAAATTACTCATTGAATAAAACCCAAACTTCAGTAATATCAGAAGAAATATATTATATCTTTATACTAATAATAAAAAAAGATGTATAAACATTGTGAAAGTGTCGCATTTTACGATAAAAGAGACCGATTTAGTGAAGATGACGTCATTAGTGCGCTTGCATCAGGGAATTCAAGGTCAAAAGGTCAATTCAGACGCTGATAAGTTATTGGTCGAGCCTTTTTGTTTCCTTTATTCCGACAAAACTATACAATCAATCAAAACAAGTTTAATACCAGAAGAAAGCTAACGATAAGTCCGGCGATAAGTATTTTCATTAACCGCTTGCCCCAAAGTCGCTTGAACACAGTGAAACGAGTGAGAGTTTGCGAGAGCGGCCAAAGTGTGATTGAAACTCGGTATTTGCTCTTCTCCAACGCAAAAAGAGACAACATTGTGCTGGATAAATGTATTTTTTCCGACGAAAGTACAGAAAATTTGCATATAGTCTTTTTATATTATACTTTATGAAATGTTACCCGAGTGACTTCCGGGCGCCCCAATGCTGGAAAGAAGCGCACATTTTTAGAAAACTTCACTTTTTCATGGAAAAATGCTTATTTGTTCTATGCACGCAAGTCAGATTGAGTGGATGATACGTTTCCATATGCTCCCCCTTTTTGTTGGAAAAAGAAGGAAAAATCGAAGAAAACGATAGATTCTGACGAAATCAACTGAGGTGCTCTGCTACGCTTTGCGCCAGATCACCAACAAATAAGCTTCAAAAGACGGGAATGTAGACCCAGAAAATTATTAGACCGCAATTTACCAAATATTAGTTGAACCGACCCTTTGTCTGAAATCACGTTTAACAAAGAAAAGTTAGAGCGCAGACTACCTTCTGATTATTTTGAACAAAAGCATAAAATACCGGTAATCATCGGTTTTAAATGTTCAAAAGTTCGAAAAATACGGGCCATCGTGTGCTATAGACGTTCTCAAAGGTCTTGGGGATGTTAACACCTTGAAGGAGAAGTCCTCCCTGATATAAAGATGGTTTTAATAGAAGCAGAAACATGAGAGGAAGAGGTCAATGACAATTCCTTGATCCGCGCCTGTCAGAGGCACACATCACCAAATCCACAAGATTAACAAGAGCTGTTCACGCACAAGGATATCTCGACCACACCTTAACCCACGACTCAGCAATATAAAAACTCCTCCCCCAGAACTGTGAAGACATGGATGATGGAACATTCTCCCAGTCAATATAAAGGTTTTTCCATTGGCATTAGAATGAAATTGAATTGAAGGGTTTTTCATCTTGATGGAATTACAGTTCAGAAGTAAAAAGGAGAGGAGCCCCCCCCCCCCCCCCCCCATTAAGATACTGTCTGCTGCGTGCTTTTATGGTGTTCTACTACATGCATCCTTCATCATTAACACCCCTTTAGCTCTGCGCAGACAATTTATGTAAGATATAATCCTCTTATAGAAAAGCGAATTCTTCGCATATTTTCATTGTGTATTGTTTCTAAATATCAATATACACACATGTATTTATAGCCTATTAACTAAAAATTGTTGAAAGACCCATAAATCATTGCTCACTTGATCTGTAATAGACAGGGGAGAAATGTCTTGTGTCAAATATTTCCTCTTAAAACATGGTTATTTGTTAGATAACAAATTCCATTAAGAATCATATTAGGTCCAGGCCGAGATAACATCCTATTCATCAAGAAATTGAAATAAAAATTATAGTTTGCCTGATGATTTGACAGTTTAATTAATTTTCATACCAGAGGATGGAAATGGATAAAAACAAAATGAAATTGTACTTTCACTGTCAATTTCTTGTTCATTATGGTATTCAAACGAAATATTTATCATGGGAAAAAGTTCATTTTACATTTGAAGACTCAAGTTCAGGTTTTAATTTTAATAAAATTGATTCAAATGTTGCATGAATACAAATACCAGTAGAAAACATATGTACTCGATTAGTGTACATCTTCATCTGCAGTTGCCACTATTGGTTATGGAGAGTAATGTTTTGTACGTTGATACTAAATGTCATGTACACACAAGTAATCATAGAAATTCACCTTGTATTGTTTTTAGGATGATTGATTTGTATCCCTAATGTACAGGAGGATTTGACGAAGAAGAACGACTACATTCTTGTTCAGGAAAAACTGTTGTGTGTGCCCTTCTTTAACTTCCATCATATTTATATACAAGGCATAAATCATGCTTATTGTGTACATTTAAGAAATCAAATGAAAACATTCAGAAAATGTATTTCTCTTGTAGTCTATTATTTATTGTGAAAAGTGATGTCATAAAAGTAATATTTAGTACATGAAAGTCACAGTAGTAACAATGAAAATGCTTCTTATTTTTATAGTCCCACTTCAAGTTCACTTCTACTGTTTCTTGCTACACAGGACTGTAACACAGAAACAAAATACACAAAAAGACATGTACAGCTTAAGCTTGATATTCTACAAACGATACACATGAAACAAGATTTGGGTACATGGAATGAGATCATGTGTTAAAAATAAACTGCATAATAAGTGCCTAAAGAAAAAGGCGGATAAACACACTAAACTAGCTTTCTAATATTTTTTTAATATACCTCGGTCACGCCACCAAACTGACTCCAAGCTGACTTATTTTTTACCACAGGGGTAATGTAATCTTTTAGCTGGTCTGTTGTCGGCGTGATGTTGGTTTTGTTGGTGTGACTGAGGGATTAGATATGGCACATTCGTCATGTGAAAAAATAATTTCTTTGCAAATTTGCAAAATGGCATCTCAAAGATACATTACATGTAGGATAGATACTAAACTGAGTAAGTTCAAAAGCTTCATTTTACAGACTAGCATTTTTTAACCCGTTGGCTACTGATTTATCTAATTCCCATAGGCTTAACACAGGGACCACAAGGTTCCAGTAAGCAATGGGTTAAATGAAATGTATAAAGCTTGATTGACTTTCTTATTATATAGGTTTACCATATTCATTGATGCACATAATTAATCACTTGGTATTTTAACAACTGCACAGAAAGGGAATAAAAATCACTCAAGAGGAATGTTGATCATTCTTAATCTTATTGCTCAATCAGTCAATTTTGAGATGGAATAAAAAACAATATAATTGAAATAAAATGCTCTTGATAATTCAGTCGCATAGGGTCGTATTTCAGCAGGTATTCATATAAATATGCGACAAACAGATCTAATATATTTCTATCTGACATGATGAATGCAGAGATACCTAAAATGTCGCATCATCCAAACTTGAGCTATCACTCAGATTTAGTCAATACATAATAAACAATTTGTTGAGAGGCATATGGATACCAGGTACATCGTCAGTTCAAACTGGCTGCCTTAGCCACATACGTCCCACACTCACAATCAATGTCATTGACTTTTCATGACTGGGAGATTTTTTAAACATTTTCCATGACTTTCCATGGTTTTTTCATGACCGTGGGAACCCTGGATTGTTGACACTGTGTTCTTGTATAATGGAACATGTCTATAAAGACCACCCAAGGGAAATACAAAATGTGGTCTTTGTAGACAGGTTTTCACTAAAGCAGGTTTGAATGTATATGAATTAGTGCTCTTAATAATATTTAGCTTTTATATAGCGCTTAATAAAAATGTCTCTAAGCGCTTTACAAATACACTATTACCTTCTGAGTATATATTATGAATTTCACGAACTCACATTACTACCTGTAGATTATTCAATATCTACTGCCTTCTTTAAACAGTCTGCTCTTATTCAATAATAGACTGCTCAACAGGTTTGTTTATAACCATATTTCATTTTGTACATGTATGGAATACAAATAATTACATCCAAACATCCTGTAGTAAGCCCTTCTGACAGAATTTTACTTCTCTGCATTATGATATTGATTGCTGTATTGCAGAGCTCACCGGCAATCACAAGAAGAAAATACATTCAATCGACTAATTCTGCTGTGAATTAAAGTGAATTAGACATTGCAAGTAACTACTGCTTATTGATACAAGTAAATGTGTACATAACTCTATCTGTACTTGTAAGAAATATAATTCACACATCCACATTTTATTCAGATTTTCAGTTCTCTTCCTTTCTACATGTACATTAATGTGTTGCTTTTCAAAACTGTACAGGCCGAGTGGCTCTAAGGTTAAAATACGCTGACCAAGACTGAGTTGATTATACACTATTACTTCATGCCTTTACTAATGCAACATTTTATTCATATATTTTACATTCTACAGGAAGCACTAGTAAGAGGCAAAGAACACATGTACCAAATGTACATACCCAATTTCTTGAATATTTCTAGAGTAGATGTTTCACAATGACTAATCAACAATGATATTTCAATGACAATGTGATTGTTAATTTTAAAAAATATGCCTTACTGGTACTATTCATCCGAACCTGTTAAGGAACTTTGAGAACAGAATTTCTAAGTTTATCTCTATCTTTTAAGATAATAACCAAAGCTAGTGGAAAGGTACCTTGTGGTTCTAAAAACTATTTACTATTTATGCTGTACCATGCAATACCTCATACAATGATATCAAAACATGACATGTACAATCCAACTTTAATGAAGTCCATCTGATGTTCCAGTAATGACTGATCAATAGGCCTAGACCCATGGTTCTCATCCCTGCCAAGTTTTCCCTAGAATATGAGGGTAAGTTGCTTGATCCTCAACGCTTAGTCCTTTAGACGGACACAATGCTTACTTGCTCTTATGAAGTCCATCTGATGTTCCAGTGATGAATGACCAATAGACCTAGACCCATGGCTCCCATCCCTGGTAGGTTTTCCCAAGAATACGAGGGTCAGTGGCTTGATCAATTAGACAAGCGACTTGATCCTCAACGCTTAGTCCTTTTGACTTAGATTGTGCTCGTTTGCTCTCTGTATTTCCACCACATGTAGACTTCAATGCTTTCAAGAACGGAGCGTCCCTCGCGTCCTTTGAATGCGGCCCCATCTCTAGCTCTGCCCTGTAGTGTAAAATAGAAGAGTAAACATCAAATAAAGTATGGTCTTGTTACAAGAATTGCTGCTATAGCCATCCCTACACTTTACTTGTGTTATAATTTCATTGCACTTTTGTGAATATGGCACATGATCTTAATCATTACGAGGCAGCTTACTGCTTCAAAAATGTACAATGATTCTTCTGTCCGATTTCATAAACACAAAGTGTTTCACTACAGGTCACACAAAGGTCCCAAAACAAGGAATTATATTTCAACACTGACAGTCCAGGAGCGCATCAGTGCCCCGTCTCTAGACATTTTGTGAAATAATTACAACAGTAGTGGCCTATCAGTTCCATTTTTGTCTTCTTTCAAGTCTTATACATATTGTATTGAATTGAATATGGGCCCGGGACTTTTAGGATAAGGGTTGAAAAAGAAAAAGGATACTTACTTGGTGATGTACGTTGAGTTAACACCTTGAAGTTTCATCTTTGCAAATTTAATCTTTTTCTTAGGGTACCATGAGATGTCCTCGCGACTATCTTCAGACAACTTCTGGTAATCGGCTTGCTTCACAGCGAAACACTACAAATCACAAAACAAATATTTAGGAAATCCAGTTTAGGGCCACTGCAATTAAGGATTATTTAAAAATGATCACATTTCATTTTGTTTTTTAATCCACTTTTTTAAAACAGCTTTTCTGGCTCCATTTAGGTTCAAAGCACCACATAATAGGTACTCCAATAGACATAATGCTATATATATTACTCATTGCGGATATAGTATCGAAAGTAATGTCGCTAGTGACATTCGTTTGTCTCGCAATGCATGGTCAACAAGGGATCAAAAGATCTCAAAGTTTTGTGCGCCACTTCGTCATGTGATAAAATATATTTGTAAGCAAGCGTCTTTTATACTCTACGGGTGGACTGGCGGTCAAATAACTTGGCGCATGAAACTTTGTGATCTTTTGATCCCTTGTTGACCATGCATTGCGAGACAAACAGATGTCACTAGCGATATTATTTTGATACAATAGACATGTCTAAAAATTCCATACATTTCAAACAAATACTTCTCTTGCCATTTAAAAGGCTTGTGAGAAGATGGCCCGACATAGCAACAAGTAATGTATGCAAAATGATTCCATACATAGAGATGCCATTATTCAGAGCAGGTGAATTAAATGGTTGGAAACCAGATGCTAGGGAGAGAAACATGAAATACAATGCATTGCAGGTCTATTAAAAAACAAGCCATTTTCTTCTTAGTCTACAAACCAACCTTCCAATCGAGAGATGGCTCTTTCACAAACACATCCATCGTGTTTACTAAGAGCTCATGATTCTGACGAAGCGCCCTCAATGTATGAACCATGGTACTCTGTAGGACGCCATCTATCTTCATGGGTAGCATGAGGTTGATGATCTGTCTGGTCACACGGAATGGGATCAGCTCTGGGATCGGCAAGAACTGTCAAGAATAATTGTAGACATGACACAAAGAAAATGTAGAATATTTCTTCTGTAAAACATAAAGTACTATTTTATCTTTAGACAAGTAGCATTTGAAGTGGTTTTATTCATCTTTGTGAAATAAATTGAAGAAAATAAATCAACCTCAAATAATCAATGACACAATAATGGCAAGAAAATGACACAGTTCCCTTCTCATTTTATGATAATACAACTTAAACTAATAAAGTCTGTTCTCACAACATATGACTGGTTTGCAGCCTTCTTACCTGGGTAGCTGATCCAAAGGAATGACCAAAGTCAATGCCCACCATGCCTCCTGTCTCTAAACTGACCAAGAAGTTTGAAAGATGGCGATCACCGATACCAAGAATGTATTGACAGATACACAGGACAGCATGCGATCGAGCAAAGTGAGCCCTCAACGTCAAGAATGCTTCAGGGGAAGCACTCAGCTGCATGAAGCCTCGTCTAAAGAAACACAAAATTGCAATGAAGGCAGATATACAATAAGCTTTCGACTTCACAAACATTAGAGTACAATAATGCACAGTCCCAGATGAACAAGAAATTCAAGTACAAGATAAGTCACGACAAGTCAAGAACATAAGTCTGTATTAGTATTTTCGGAGATTAAAGCACTAAAAAAGTTTGTTGGCTCTCCTCCACAATTTCCTGTTTTGATAGAAATCTGATAAATGTAATAGACATTCATAATTTCACAACACTTTCACTTGTGGAATAAAATTATCCAGTGCTGCATGTGCATGTCGATGTATCTATATGAAAACATTTATAACTCTGTCTGCTAGAGCACCATAATGGCAGCCATTCTAAAGCCGGGGTAATAATTGTGGAGGACCAGGAGTATCAAGTCTGATATGAGTGCTATACAAGAACCCACAATTATGAATTATTAATATTGCATGATTATATAATTTGGAACATATTAATCATTTATCAATAAAAGAAACATACCTAAGAAGGTCCCAAGGTAGTTTTGCTTCTCTCTCTCTGAAGGCTTTTATAGTCTCTGTCTCATTTGCTTTCCTGAAAGAAAGAAAAATCATAGTTTTCATGGTTTCACATTATTTACATTTGTTCCACATCATATGTCTCCATACCAGTAGCAATGGCGCAGTTGTACAGCGTAATTTTTGTACAAAATGTTACTTATTATATTCCTTTTACCATACTAACCCTCTAACATGCAAAAAGTCCTGACAAAATTCTCAAACCTCAAAGATTTTTATGGTTTTCTTGAAAGGCGTCACTGAGCGACACGCTCGAACTGTAAATTCTTGAATTTTCCCAACCGTTTTTCCATTAAAAATAAGACATACAGTAAAACATGCTTTTTAAAATCTTTCAACACTTAAATGTTTGGAATGGTATATAGAGCCAATTAATTGCATTGGGTTGATTTACATTTACCTAAAATTTAATTAAATTAAATTGTAATAATATAGTAGGGAGAATTTTGGAATAGATCAGATCAGTTTTCCCAATTTTTATCATTAATAATGGTCTGTTTTCACACAAACTTTCAGATTATCTTTAATTGTACATCTAGCATTGAAGTCACTCTCTCATCTGAACAATGTTACCAAGTCCCTTTAAAAGCTGAAACAGGAATGCACAATTTCCCATGTCATACTGCTGAAATCCTTGTATAAGAATCACCATTCCAACAAAGAAAGAGTTATGAAAATATTTTCACTGACCATCACTGCTGAGGTTGTTCTACTTACTTGTATGCTTCAGTAAAGAGTTTAGTAATGTTCCCATCAGTTTGGCAGAATTTTTGAAGCCAAGTAGTGAAGAGAGCTACTGGTCCGGTAGTCCTGTGATTACATAACAAAGGGAATGTGATACAATTGAAAATAATAATACTAATAATATTCAGTTCTTGTATAGGGCATAATACGTTATGAAATAACATCTCTATGGGCTTCCAGAGAGCTTTGGAAATTATTACCCTAGCTTTAGTTGTTTACTGTAGCTGTGGATGAAGGAGAAATGGTAAAGATAAAATATGTGACTCTCAGTGGCAACATGTAGTACATGTAGAATCCTGAATGTGGGCACCTACCTGGCATTACCACACAAAGTCCAAATTAGTACCGTAAATCTTTGTTTATAAGACGCACCCCTATTTTTTAGGACAGCAAGCCAGATCAGATTGCCTCTTATTTCAGCGTTCAGAAACCCATGCAGGGAAGGACTTTCATTTTATTATGAGGCACAGTTGAAGTGCTTGTGAACTTGTCACAAATAATGTTAACAATGTTGTTTTTAAAACTAAAGATGACAGACAAATTTTGCTCCGAGTCCAAATAGAAATTTGGACAGGCTAGTTTTTCAGTGGTGAGTCGATACCACCTGTGCGAGTGAGCTGGAGACGAGGGTGAGCCTCGGGTAGCAAAGTGAAGGGGCATAATTTATCGAGACTGAAAAAAACAAAAAGCAAAAAGAAACAGCAACTCTCTTCTCTTCAAATTGTTGAATGTAGGTTAACTTCAAATTGTAGATCCTATTCTTTATTTGCATTATGTAAATTATGTTGAGAGACAGATATTTTTGAAAACCACTAAGAAGTAGCATTTTGAGGACTCAAAATATCCTGTACCTGTCTATAAGATGCACCCCCGACTTTTGAATTTTTACGGCGGGAAAAATTTGCGTCTCATACACGGAGAATACAGTAGTTTAGTTTATTTTCAAAGCCATGAGAGGTAATAGTCAGGATTGGTGTTCAACCCTGCCACTACCACAAAGTTTACGATCATACGTATGCAACACGATTGTGATTGTGAATGTGAATGGAGCTTACCTGGATGTATAAACCTTATGCTCAGCTTCAGTCATGGATCTGGTAATAAAATCCTTCAGGGTCGTTGTTCTCTTTACCCACTCTAGAATACCAAGTCTTCAAAGAGAAAATTAAGAGAGAAAATATTGTACATCCTCTGCTCATACTGCACAGCAAAATTGAAATCCTTTTGAAGGATGATTAGGAATATAATGTATTTTGTATGCTTCATTGCTTCTGACACTGACTTTTATTAGTATTATTATCATTATTATAATAATATTTATAATTATCATTGTTATTATCATCATCACCATCATCACCATCATCATCACCATCATAATTATTATTATTAGTAGTAGTAATAGTAGTAGTATCATTATCATCACCATCATGCCAGGTGTATGACTTTGTGTATCTTGTACCTGTTATCGTTAATATCCTTTACATATAATTCACTGAGACAATGAACGCAATCATAACAATTGCAGTCAAATCATGTTACGTGGCATACCTTGGAGTCATGGGCACAACCTGATAGGTAGTAAGAGTGAGCCCTCGTTGACTGCAAGCCGCATCCTGTGCCAGAATGCTGTTCATGATGCAGAAGAGTTGCTCTATCCTCTGATCCATCCTGAGATCCTCTCCAACCTTCACCAGGAATGGGTAATCCATCTCATCGTTGCCTCGGATCGTGATGCACTTGGGCTTGCGTAGAGAGGACAGTGTCAGCACCGTCTCGTCGAATCCAGCGATCTTGACATGGTAGGCTGGGAGAGGCTTCTTGCTTCCATCGTACTGACCTGTCAACGGATCAGAAAAAATATTGTGAAACAGATAAATAAACAGACACAATAAATCCAAAGTAAATACAAGAATAGCAGTGTCGTTGTTTCCTTGTATCCGAATAGTATACCAAGTCCAGTCCGGTCGTTGAGTCTTGGCTTTCTTTGACTACGGCCAGGAGGGAAATGTGGTACATTTCCTTAGCATAAGGTTTCAGAATCAAGGATTAGACCTAGAAATACAAAAATGATTCTATATAAAAGTTAATAAAATAATTTTAAACTGCCTCAACAGAACGTTATGGCTTTATTTGCAGTTTCCCCAGTTCATTTCTATTGCTGATTAACTTTGTATAATTCCGGTATATTTGTAGACATGTTTCCGTTTTGTATGTGCTCTGTGTCTTCTATATTGTATATATTGTAGAGGTATTGTGGTCGAGTGGATACGTCGCCGGACTATCAATCACAAGGTCTGCGGTTCGAGTCCCGTCGCTGCACTAATGTCCTTTGGCAAGACATTGATCTACATTTGCCACACTCCACCCAGGTGAAGTAAATGGGTACCTGGTAGGAATTTATTCCTTGAAATGCAGCTCGCGTAACAGCTGCACTGCTAAAGCCAGCCTGTTATGCTGCATTATTGTAGAGCGCTTAGAGACTTCTGACAAGGTCAGTGTTAGGCGCTATATAAGCACTGTAAATATTATTATTATTATATAATCTGTATCTTATATGTTTTTTTATGGATTTGAATTGAAATTAAACTTGAAAACTTGAAAACTTGTATATGGAAAATGGCTATTTAAATGTGTTATTATTATTTACAACATAAAGCCTGAAACAATTTTGAAGCAAATTGTAGAACCAACCCACCAGGTATCTCCAGTTCATCTCCCCTTAGAGTCTGGAACGCAGTGAACCAGGGAGAGTACTCCTTGAGATTGCCAGGGTCATCTTTTCCTGGAGTCATCTTTGCACAGATGTCCTGCCTTAGCTTGGACCATGTCTGCAAGCAAAGAAATCAATTGATATGTGTTCCATGCTTGATACATGTATATGCAGACATAATATGCTTAGAACATGATGCTCATTTGTATGTAAACAGTCACGGGAGTAAATTGTGCCAGTACTCTGATATTTTGTAATTGTAAAAATTAACAACGTTTCCAAGATGGTTTAGAATATAGTCGTGTTTATTCTACAAAAGAAAAGCATAAAATGCGTATTTGCGTATCTGCTACTACAATGGAGAAAAGACTTGATGTTGGAGTAAACAAGTGGTTCCTGTATTAAGCCTTTAGGAATGAAAATATTTTGTTGTCATTCAGAAATTGTTTATTCTCTTCAGGATCAAAACTCAGGAAAAAAGGAAATCATCAATGTGCTTTAAAGCTGTACTCAGCTGAATCAGCAAAGCCTTTGCATTACAATTCAGATGAGTTTCCAGACTTGGTCTTACCTTGTAGTCCATTGCTGCAAGCTTACTTCCATCTTGACCAAATGATGAATCAAACCTCTTCTGCCATTCCTAAGAAAAAGAGAGCAAACATTTCAAGACTTCATTCTCTTTTAACAAAATGATGACGACATGATTTTGACACTGTCAAACATAATATTAACATAAAATTTTCTATAGCTAAACAACAGGTATATGCTACATGAACTTGCCTTACTCTTACTTTGGAAGAGGAAAGCTTTCAGCAGATGTTTGATCTGAAGCAAACAAACCACAAACAGTAAACTACAGTGAAAACTCCCTTAGCGACCACCTGTATACAAAGTCCACCAGCCTATAAAGGCCACAACATTCTCTCTTTCTGTTAAATAGTGGATCCCGATGACACATGTACTAAAGTAATGTACTAAAAACTGTTCATAAAGACCACCTGCCCACACAGACTGCTTTTTTGGCCTCCCTTGAGCAACCTTCCCCCAGCAAGGTCCTGCTTCTACTCTCTGATAAGAGATGGAGGACCTTTCTTGGGCTGAGACTTTGGTCACACCAAGAAGACCAACAGCAGAGCGAGTAAAACATCAAACATCAAATGGATCAAATTTGACCGGCTTGTGTAGGAGTGGAGTAGGTACGGCAGTTTGACTGAAGTCCTAATTTGCAACTGGTTATACTCGCCGTACCCTTCCGACCTTCTTCCAGCACAGTCCTCCTCTTTGATAAGAACTGCAGAAATTACTTTGGGCTTAGTAGTCAACTGGTAAAACCCAACTTGCCCTTCCAACCTTCTTCTAGCTAAAAAAAGTTTGGCTTATACCTTAGTCACACCAATGAGACCGAAAGCAGACCAACATCTGAACAATTAAAACATTGCATAACATCTCCCAGAACATGTGAGAGATGCTTGTGAACTCAGAAGGAAGGCTAGGGTAACTAAACTGAACTCACCTCATAATAATCATAATATTATGAAGTACCGGCACCTTAACAAAAAAGTTAAATATGAAGTCAAAAAGTGGAAGAGGGAGACTCTCAAGAAAGAAGTAGAGGAAATGGAGGCAGCACAGGCACGAAATGACAGCCATGAGCTATTTAAGAAAGTTAGAAAACTAGCTGGTGAGAAGGAGAAGATACAGCCAGCAGCCAAGAACAAAGAGGGGGTCCTCAAGACTGCTCCAGGAGATGTTTTGGATTGTTGGAAAGAACATTTCAGCACTCATCTTAATACAGAGTTCCCGAGAGACACCAACACACTTTGCAATATACCTGAACCTCCTCCTACTGAAAACCAGACTTCACCTTTTACCATAGAAGAGGTTAAAGCTGCGATCAAGGCTCTAAAGAATAACAAAGCAACTGGATTTGATAACATAGCAGCTGAAACACTGAAAGCTGGTGGTCCAGCAATGGCACAGATCTTGCTGAAGATCATCAACACTGCTTTTACGCAAGGCAAGACACCAGTTGAGTGGAGCAAAGGCCTTATTACCCCTGTGCACAAAAAGGGGGATAAACTTGACCCAGCTAACTACCGAGCCATAACACTGCTATCAGTGCCGGCTAAAGTTTTCTGCAGGATGGTGCTCAGTAGGATCCAAGGGACAATTGAAGAGCATTTATCGGAAGAGCAGTGTGGATTCCGGAGCTCCAGAAGAACCACTGATGCTATTTTCATTGTCAGGCAAGTGCTGGAGAAGGCCAAAGAGAGACACATCCCCATCCATTGGAATTTTGTGGACTTCAAAGCAGCATTCGATACTGTCTGGAGGGATGCTTTATGGAAGTGCCTTCTTTCAATAGGAGTTGAGACGAACCTGATTGACCTCATTAAGTATATGTATGATCAGACCAAATGTGCTGTCATCGTAAATCGTAAAGTTACGGAATGGTTCCAAGTTAAGACAGGCGTCAGGCAAGGCTGTCTTCTTTCCCCAAGTCTATTCAACATCTTCCTAGAGTTTGTGATGGCAGATGTCAAAAACCTAGACAGTGGAGTACAGATGGGTGGCATACGCTTTAACAACATCCGCTATGCAGATGACACCACTCTACTCGAACTCATCTATGACAAACTCCAAATATCAACAAACAAGCTGGTGGAAGTTTGTGGCAAATGGGGAATGAAAATTAACACAGCTAAATGCAGAATCATGACAACCGATGATGGGGAGACTTCAATAGATGGCAACCCTATAGAGAAGGTAGAAGACTTTGTCTTCCTTGGAAGTGTAGTCCCCTCTGTTACCAAAGATGTCAAGAGACGCACAAATCTAGCTTCCTGGGCATTTGGCAGACTGAGAAACAATATATGGACCAACCAAGATATTTCAAGAGCCCTGAAGGTCAGGATTTATAATGCCCTCATTCGTCCTATAGCCACCTACGGGTCTGAGACGTGGACGCCAAGGAAAACTGACCGGGATAAACTGGAGACCTTTGAGATGAGATGTCTGCGGACAATAGCAGGAGTCCATCTTCTAGATAAAATCAGAAGCGTAGACATCAGAAAGTCATTGAAAATCTCCAAGACAATAAATGAGGAAATATCCAACCGCCGCCTGAAATGGTTTGGACATGTGGTACGTATGCCACAGGAACGCCTACCAATACAAGTCCACACCAATGACTTTACTGTGCCACGGCCACCAGGACGTCCTCCCCTGAGGTGGAAAGACCAAATCCGCCAAGACTCTCGATTAAGCCTGGAGGCTGCCCAACACCAAGCCCAGGACAGAAATGAATGAAGGCAGACCACCCGTAGGAGCGCAAGGGGACACTCCGTCCTGAGCATTTAAGTCATAACAGCTTAAACTTGGTCGGTTTGGAGTAGGTTTGGCATTGTGACCAAGGTACCAATTCACAACTAATGAAAACCACCTTATTCTTCCAACTTTCTTCAAGTACATGTACACCCCTGATTCTACTGTCAGATAAGAGCTGCAACAGCAACTTGGGCTTAGTTTTCAACTGGTTAAACCCCTTCTAAATTCAGATAATGAGATCTGTAGGGAGGTTTTCCAGGCTTAATAATCAACCAGTTTACTTACCCTTCCAAATTTCTTCCAGTAAGGTCCTGGTTCTACAGTCTGGCTAGAGCTGGAGGGTCCTCCTTGCCTTCCTCCGGACTCAAAGAGCTGCTGATAAAGCTGCTGGTATTCCTGCTTGATGGCAGGATGATCGCGTTCCTTACTGTTCATCTTACTGTTGATCACACTGATCCAATCCTAGAATTGCAAGTGGCCAAAGAGAGCAAACAGTATGTTATATCTATTGTGTTACCTACCTGAATTGAATTATCAAGAGTACAATTTAAAGTTATACCTCATTGTTTCAAAAATGTGCCTCAAAACAAACTTCTATGTTGTGTTTACAATGAAAGCTGTATATCGAAACCGCTCAAGGTGTATAATCTTCATTAAATTGGCAACGCATTTATAATGCATCATTTTGGATCGGCTAAGTGATGACACGATGGCTAATGAGTATTTTTTCTTCAAGTTGGCTTACTAGAGTAATATACATAGATGTGACCTGAATATGACTTCAGCAATTTCAAGCTAAGAAGTAAAATACTGACTCAAGTAATGGCTGGAATACTGGCTCAGAGCTTTGTCTATAGATACAATGTAAGATGGAGACGTTGGGGTATATAGCTGTTCATTCACTTGACTCTCCATCCAAGGGTTGAAAGTTTGAATCCAAGCCTAGCATTAACTTTCTTTGAGAGGACACCAATTTACATTCGGCACTCTCCACCCAGGTGTTAAATGGGTACCCAATAGGATGAGAATGTCACTGTACTTTGCTCAGCATTGTAAGTGTGTAAAATAGTGCCAGGCTAGAATGCTACCCAGGAGTGCTGAATGTGCATACATTGTGTGCAGGCAAGCATGAATCTGATGACTACAGTAATGAAACATCTGCGAAGCACTTTAAGAGACATCGTCAATGTATTGAGTGCCATCTAAACCGAGAATAGTATTAGCATTATTAAGATCTTTCCGAAAATCCAATCATTTTTGCAAAATAATATACCTTAAAGATGAATCCAGGATGGGTAAGTCTCTGTAGAGCTAGTGTAAGATTCTCAACTAGTGGTACTGTAGATAAGATGTCTTCTATTTCCTTGACTGCATCCTTCCTCTGTTTCTCCTTTGATTTATCTCCAAGTTTGAAATCTTCACTGCTGATCTTGAATGGGTAGACTAGAGCCTAAATACAAGGTGATACACAGGCTCAAATGAATTCTTTTACTAACTCTATGCTGAAGAAATAGGTACAGTGGAGCCCAAGCATCAAATAACATATAATCGTTTAACCGCAAGATGGCCGTAAGAGCTACAGTAAACATATAAATTTTCCATCCCCTTACCAGGTTGTCTAAGTACGTCAAGCATTAATTTGTCCCCATTTATGCTTCCTAAGCATGTGACATATTGAAAGCTTACATCTAAAAGCGTTCAACAAAAACCCTCATTCAACCAGCCCACCTTTCATTCTTGAGTTAAGAAAATCACAGAAAGCATAACTTTTACAAGGGGTATGAATAATCCATTTGTTAAGTGGATGTATTGTCACTTGCAAACAGGGCCTTCTTGCGGGCAGCCAACAACAATTGGTATGAAATATTTGGTCTTCTAAAAATTAAGACTGTACAAGTAACAACTGAAACTTGGGACTGAACACGTTACTATAAAAAAAAAAAAAAAAGAAACATTCACCATGGGTTACAGAGATGTATATCTGTGTATTAGATGGTACACAAAAACCTTTCAAATATCAATCGATGAGCATGGTACATGTATGTAAGTGCTACTCAGTCCATCAAAGCCAGTAAACAAACTATTTCCGGTATTTGTTTTTAATTGTAAGTACAGTCAAGTGACATGTTTTTGGTAATATTAACACCGCCTGAAAGGGAAGGGGGGGGGTGTAAACATTTTGTTGTATGCTTGAAGATTTCCTCTCACTCATCATGATTGTATTACCTGTGGGTAATCCTTTGCGATAGCTTTCAGGATGCCCTGGACAGCTAAAGATTCTGGTTTGTCAAGAAGAGCTACCATCTGGCTTATCCAACCAATGAACATCCAACTTGGAATGATGGAAGCCTGTGTGGTACAAAACAACGAAAAATATCATATAATTACATTCATTATCTTAAAATGTTATGGGCTTTAACAATAGCAAAACCAACATATGACTGTGATTAATCAAAGCTGCTTTATGTTACTTTAACCTGTTGACCACTGAATTCTCACATAGACTCCCATAGACTTAAAGGGAAATTCCACTCTGATAATAAGTTTCTTTTAATATTAGGACCAGAAAAAACAAAAATACACATCAGTGTAAATTCCATTCTGATAAAAACAAATATTTTCCTTTTGCCTATCTTGATCATATATTCACAGCTTTAAGCCTAAGTGTATACATGTACATCAGCTCATGAAACCAGCACAAAATTGCTCAAAAGAAAATCTTGAGTCTATCTAAGGAAAAAAACACTCAAAAATCTAACAATATAACAAACAAAACAATATTTAATATAAGATTTTAAGTTGGAAAGAGTAATATATGCGAACCTTTTTTACAAGACTTTGCATGGTATCAGGATATTTTTCTACCAGCTGGAGCAGCCTTGGGAAGTGTTGCCTGGCCTCGGGTGAGTTCAGATTCATAGCTTGAAGAGTTGAGTTGACCACGGTGGAGGGGTATGCTTCCATCAAGGGCAAATAATCAGGGTTGCAATCATCTGACATTAAATACAAAGTTTACCGTCAATAGTGTCTCTTTTAAATAAATTTGGCAGCATTTGTTGTAAAGACAAGTGTTGTTACATAACAGATTATTTTCAAATTCTTTTTAACCGCTAGTCAAAATCAGACTTTTTTTTTTTTAATAATACTTTTTTTTTTAAATTTGGGTTTTTATTGGAAAATTTAAAGAAATCACATTATTTACAAATAATTTACATTAAATACAAAGTTTATTGTCAATAGTGTCTCTTTTTAATGAACTTGGCAGAATTTGTTGTAAAGACCTACCATAAAATTGTTCTTGCTAGCCACTTTCTACCCAGAAGTAGTAAGTGGGTAAGTCATCTGACATTAAATACAAAGTTTACTGTCAATAGTGTCTTTTTAAAATAAATTTGGCAGAATTTGATGTAAAAACCTACCATAAAATTTGTCTTCCTAGTCACTTTCTACCCAGAAGTAGTAAGTGGGTACTCAGTAGGAAGAAATTCCTTGAATGCTTGAGTGCCTTGTCATAATTGCTTGACTAAAGCCTAGGTAATACATTAATATAAATAGAAAGGCCCTAAGTAAGAACATTACTAATACTGATCAGTGAGGGGTAGACAAGATCACTAAAGTACTTTTAATTTTATCAGTCATTTGCTCTGGTGACAATTGCTCTAGGGCTTTATAACATCAAAAATACAGGCTTAGGTTTGCAACTCAGTTTTAGGTCAGGTTTAGGTTTAGGGTTATAACCTGGGGTTAAAACTGGCAATTGGCTTTATTATTACCTCGGTCACTGGATTCTGTTACGACTCTGCAGAATCAAGCAGAATCCAGTGACCGGGGTAATAATACTGTGAGCGTTGTAACCGATAAAGTGCTCAGTAAGAATGATTTATTATTATAAAGGTTTAGGACACTTTTTATTTTTAGAACATTGTTCTAATATAATTCTCAGCAAATTGAATGAATGGACAAAACATGTCATTGTACTCATACTCATGGATAAGCAATGTTAATATTCATTTACCATCGTCTTGTTGCCGTAGCAACTGATCACAAAAGCTGACGAGAGCCATGTGCGCCTTTGCCATGCTCTGCTCCTCTCTCTTAGCTGATGATGATAATGAATGGGAGGCAGGGTCTAGTTTGATGGTTCCTACGGCATCATCAAGGTATTTCTTGCTCTTCATAAACAGACTCTGACACACCTGTATTCAATGGAGTGGAAAACAAAAGTCTAGGAGGAATACCAATAAATCATACTGATTGCCCTTATAGTCCATGTACCGTATATTTTCTCATTTGTTTTTGTTTTGCTTGTTAGGTATAAAACTGCCATAAATAAACTTCCAATGGTGAAGTTTCACTTACAATTTAATTAATTCAGCATTTTTACAGCATGAAACTTTCGTGAATTTAAACCACTTGTGGAATATGAACACATTTCATGCACGCAAAGGATTCTGGTATTACAGGAGTCATGTGATTTCCAAATATGATCGTCAAAGCTTGAAAGCTGGTGCAGGGTTTGCTGCAAATGGCACGTTAGGGGTTAAGGATCATGACCAACAAGGTTCTGACTTCAAGATATTTTAATTTTCTCACCTTCTCAGGTTTGCTCTCTTGACATTCAGCTTTAGAAAGCAATTTATCCAGCTTGCCGGCATCACTGAGTCTGGTTAACATTTCTCCTTCTAAAGTATCACAGCAAGAAATAGAAAAACAGAAGTTGTTAGACAAGCTGGGAGGAAGATCCAAAATACTGTAACTATACTTCATCTGTACCAACAGTATTTACAACTTGGTAGAGAGAGTAGTTGTCCCGAGGACTGAATGGGAAGCCGTGTTATTGTACAGATACTGTAAAGCATTTATCACTTTTAAAACTTAAAGTCTCAAAGGCCCAAATTCACAAAGGAGGTTTAAACCCTCATTTACATAACCCATGGTTTAAAATTTGCGCAAATTAAGCGTACCTTGCCTCACGCTCGTCCAATATTGGACCTCTGACTGTGTCACGCTTATTTTGCGCTAATTATAGACCATGGGTTACGTAAATGCAGATTTAAACCTCCATTATTATCATTTAATATTTCTTAGCAATGAAGAAGACAGAGACAGAAAAGAGAAAATTTTACCTTGCACTCTATCATTACAATCACCATAATATTAGACTATTCCTTAATCCTGTACATGCATGTTTTGAATATGGTCTGAAAATGACCAAGTTTAAAGTATTTTACAACTTTGTAGGTAAAGACCAGGTATTGTACATAATGCACACCTCTTTAATAGTCAAAACAAAGTCGTCATCTAATTTGATTCCACTCAGTCATGCATCTCATTCATCGAGGTACCTTCTTGTACAAAGCATAATAATGTAATATGTAAAATTATTAAATTTTTTTTCTTCTCATGCTTTCAATTTTCTCTAACCGTCATTCTTCTTCACGATTATCAGGCCTACTTACTTTCTTCTTGTAGAGCGCTAGCCATGGACTGATAGGTCTTACTGGTCAGGATACGATGGTCGCAGAGTAGGAACAGATCACTCCCCAAGTTATGGGATACTGGTAACTTGCCTGCAGCACATCATACAACATATTATACTGATTGAATGACTGAGATGGATTAAAAAAATGGAATTTATACTTCTGAAAATTATGTTATATTCAATTATTTAAGTATTATTTAAGTATGTTAATTTTCATAACAAACTAAAATTGCATGGAATATACAGATTCCATTTAGTGCTTGCTCAGATGCCTCTCAATACTGTATGCATCTGTATATAAAGACCACATTTTTTGTTTCTTTTGAAAATGGTCTCTCATTGAAACATGTACAAAAGGAACCTGTCTACAAAGACCACTTTTTGTGTTTCCGTTGTGTAGTTGGTTTAGACAGGTTTGACTGTATCTTGTTTACTAACATAAGAGTTAAAGTATTTTTAGGACACCTGTGTGACCTTTGAACTCTTCAATTCAAACCCTAATCAGTTCGTCCTTGCATACTTGTACATTCTTGATCCCAGAGGATTTGTTCAATGGTTCTCAAATTATTGCGGTAACAAAAAGCGGAACCGACAACCCCAAAATACAATGACTCCAGCAATACATAAGGTGGCGGAGGCATAACAAAAAAAAGTATACATAAAACAAATCAACTTTATAGTTTGATTACCGAGATGATCTAAGGCCTTGAGAAGAGAGGTGATCCTTTCATATGGCTTAAGAAGCAATGCCTTCCTTTGTGTCATAGACACATAACTGTGAGTCCAGGCTGGTCGGAGGTCCTCAAATTCTACCAGGCCCCGATGAGTTGATTTGAGATGTTTGGCTGCAACACAGAAATTGGCCTGGAGTACAAAGGGAAAAGATCAAAGATGTGCTACTTTGCTTCCACATATATCTACTATCATGAGATGGGATCACAATATACTTAGCAGCTACCTCTCTAAAAAGGCCACCTGTGTACAGTGGCCACTTCTTGTGTTTTCGTTTGGTGGCCTTCATAGACAGGTTTGACTGAAATTGATGAAGAAGTTTTTCCTTTGTTTGACAGAATCATGGAAAAGGTAATGGTTGTCAACTGCCCAGTAAAGCATTCTTACAACCAATTTCAGTTTGAAAATTCAATTTCATCTTTTCATCAATACATGTACATGTGTAGATATTTAATGAAAGTACATTCAATGATATGCATTCTCACCTGCTACTATTGGAGTTGTGACCCTAAAAAATGCAAGGAACTGAAAAAACAACAACAATGAATCAAAGGCCTTCTTGCAAGCAGCAGATTACAGTATGTATCCATTTTGTAATTAATATTTGTATTATTATTTGCGCCGACCAGAAAAATCAAAAGATCTTGGGCTTTGTGCAAAAGTACCAGGATGACTGTGCAATTTTAAAACAATGTTTCATAGTTTGGGGTATGCGAACTCGTGAAACAGTAAATATGCATTTAAACACGCAAAGGCTAAGACATTGGATGTATGCGTGCAACTCTTTCAAAATGGATGGGTAAGGACTAAATGTATTTTTCTCCCTCTGATTAATGTGGATTTCATTTAAAAAAAAACATAAGGATGTAGTGCTGAAAATTAAGGTACTGGGTTTCATACAACTAATAACAATATTGAATGGCTTTCTTTTGTGATATACACGTGTATACTATATCAAACTCGCTTTAACAATATTTTGTTTGTCATGCCGACTTGTGAAATATGCTCATCAGCCCATGGGATAGTAGTATATCCTTGCATCCCAATCAAGGCTATTCAATATCACATGCGCACCTGTTGGCAAGCACTATCAGCCATCTTCATAGACAAGAGAACCTTCTCCCTCCTCACAAGGTCATCAAACTTTTGGTCTTCTGTCTCCATGGAGTCTCCTCCTCCTCCTCCTCCTCCTGAGTCACCTAACAGGTTACACAGCTTGTCCATGTAGAGACATCTGATGAATGATGCACATCAACAAGTACAGTCAAGAGAAAGAGAGAAAGAGAGAGAGAAAGAGAGAGGGAAATGGATAGATAAATGGAGAGAGAGAGAGAAAGAGAGAGAGAGAGAGAGGAAGAGAGAGAGAGAGGGAGAGAGAGAGAGAGGGAGAGAGGTGGATAGAGAGGTAAATATATATTAAAAAAAAGAGAGAGAGATAGATATATAGGTAAATAGATAGATAGATAGAAAGAGATAAACAGAGAGAGAGAGAGATAGAAAAAGAGATAGAAAAAGAGACAGAGTAAGGTGGAGAGAGACAGAGAAATCCATAAAGAAAGAGACACAGAGAGATACAGAGAGAGGGGTTAAGTTATGCACATGAGACTGGAATATCTCATTGCTTCTCGTTATCCAGGTGTGTAAAAGTAACCTATAAGATGTCAAATTCATTGTGGTTTTAATAACAAGTGCACACTGTTGTTAAATGTGAGTAACTGTATTAAACTCAAGGAAGCAGTAAGTATGCAATGAAGGTGCTGGGTGTAAAGTGAATACAATGACCTTGGTGACGACTCACTGAAATATTATCAGTGTTTGATATAAAGCACATACACTGTATGCTGCAGCTGTAAACCAATGCGGTTTACCACATGATTCTTATTAAAGCGTACTTAAATGACTGCACTTCCCTTTTTTGTATATTAACATATATATAACTGTATGTGAGTACATGTATGAACTTAGCTGCACGAAGCTATTAACCATTTTCATCCCAAATTGCAATTACTTTAGTACACCACAGGATATGTGAACGAACCCTGCTGTTTTAAAAGACTCTCAATATACATCTGGACTGACCTGTATTGAGTGACGTCATCCCACACACTGATTGGATCCCTCTTTGGGTCTGGTAGATTCCTGGACCAGTCCGACACAAGTCTGGTGGCAGAAGACTTCAAACCCTCGGAAACTAGCGGCATAAAAATAATCAAAACATGAATACAAGAACATCTACTATCGTACTCTTATTCTACTTTTGTGTATACTGGTAGTCCTTTTATGTGCACCATGAGTAACTGATGTCAAGCAATTGATGAAAACAACATTATCAACAAAGTTTATGAATATTAAATTGAGAATATCAATGGAGGATTCCAATATTCAATGCATTTTATCTTAATTTATCTAACTTTCGTGGTATCTTGTTACAAGTTCATGTTTCAAACATAACACAAAGGTGTTTGAAAATGCTTCAATTTTAGACTTTGATTCAAAATCAATTAAGTGTTCAACTGACAGCAAGATTACGCGACCAAATGGTAGGATTAAGAGCAAACTTGAGAGAACTCACATGGTTTGTTGGCAAGTTGTAGGAACTGTTCAGCTTCAGTGAGCTTCTGGATGTCTTGGAGTTTGGACAGACGACTTGTAAGCATCAGAGGTCCAAGACCAGACCACTCCTAAAAATAGAAAAAGTATTTCATGAATTTTTGGAAAAGGACTAAGAAAAATGCCACATGAGGCATGAAAAAATCTACTTTTTCAGTCCCCAACTAATTGTACATTTTCATTGTGTATTCAATCAATCAAATAATCTATTATTCTTGAAAAGTTATGAAAAAAAAATCATAAACTGCTATGTGTTTGGCCTGTTAATAAGTAATAACCCAGAATGAAAAGCATCAGAAATGTGATAACCCCTCTCATAGTGGCCTGATTTTCATCAGATGCGTCCGGATGCATCCTATAAAATGGTCACTATGAATGCTACAGAGGAGAAAAAGCCGATAGAATAGCCGATAGAAAGAAGAGAAATAGCGATGAAAAAAGCGATGAAACGGCTATGAAAGGGGTTTTAGAAACAAACAAATATGGAGGCATTTTGAAAATACAACAGCATTGATTTCATCCCATTCATTTGTCATTGCTGAAACTAAATTGTACATTGTAATCATTGATCAAATGCAACTACATCCTTTTACCCAAATGAGAACAAAATTCTAACACCGACAGAGAAATAATAGAAAAGACAACATGCCCAGTGTACCCCTACCTGCAGAAAGGAACTTGTGCTGTTTGCCAAGTAATATTTCGCTCTATTGTAGTCTTCTTTCAAAATAGACAAGGCAGCCAATTCCTCTGTGTATCGAGACTGATCAAATCATGCAAAAAGAAAAAAAGTAAGTCACATATGAAAACATTTTTTCTATTAAAGGGATCTGTTAACTTTGTCTCAGATTCTGAAACAAAATCCTGGATTTAGCTCATGCTGCAATGATAATTAAAAACCTTTACAGTGTAGGTCCGTCAGGAACTCCATGACTTTTACAAGCCGATCGCCTGTCTGATTATCAAGATATTTATGATTGGAAATCGAAACCAATTTTTGTGTTTTCCTAACGGTTTTCATAACACTACAGTCTATTGGGGAAAACGAGTATGGTAAAACCGGTCACTCAAAGATTTTTACTTTTTTGAGGCACTTCTTGATCATTTTGAAGCGCAATTTTTCAAAGGCTTCAATATTACACCATATCACAGACACTGATAACACGTAGGGCTGTGCATCTCAGTTTAACATTGTTAAACGATGCCTTTAAAGCTTGACGGATCGCAAAACCAGAAACTTAATAAGCATGGACCTTTCACAAACTTCACAAGTACTCCATACTTGTGATAGTTTCATGACATAAATTGATTGAACTACAACCTTTAGTTTTTGCAATTCACAGGAGTTTTTCTGTGGGAGAAATGACAAATGTTTATCAAAGTTGCAGTTCATAAAACAGAAGTTTTAGAAAGGGTTGGCAGTCCCTAACACAAAACTTGTATAACTCCTATGAGAAGTTTGAAAGATATACAAGTACTTTCATTTCTCATGATATAAATCATCTTGGTATTACTGCATGTATCATTTCTCTTGTACATATGTAGATCAAAATGCTCCTATCATGATACAGATTGTTCTAAACTAGATCTCTGCATTCCAAACAATAAAACAAGTAGATACACTTAACAACTAAATTATTCATTACCTTACCAAGTTTTTGAAAATCGATTTGTCCTGATTATGTTTGTTGAGAATGTGACATATTAAAGCTTAAACCTAAAAGTATTCAACAAATGCCTTAATTCTTGAGTTATGAAAAACACAGAAAACATCAAATTTACAAGGGGTATGAATAATTTGTTATACATGTACATCTATGATATGTGGGAATAGTCAGAAAATAGAGTGGATAAAAATGATTAAGCCTTCACTGAATAGGGACTCTGGCTAGTCACTATCTCTATCTTTGCTCCAGTGACCTCGAGGCAGCAGACAGCAGGAAACTGTAAAGAATCACTTGGCTTGAGATGGTCATACAGGAGTGGACGAAAACTTGCCTACTTAATTTTAAGGTTGGTAGAAGATTACATTTTTACATGTCATATTTTGACTTGTTAAAGAAAAAGAATGAAGAATTTACCTCTAGAATGACTCTCTTCTCTTGGTCCTTGGCAGATGAATCGATGAAGCCTAGGAGACTATCATCTTCTGAACCTTCCATCAAGCGCTTGAGTTTGGATCGCATCATGTATGGCAGGTAGATCTCCTGCAAACCAAAATGATGTAGAACATTTAGAACATGACATAATAATATAAGCAATGTCAACATGAATTTCAAATAAATATGTATGCAACACTCCTCTGCATCAAAAATAATAATCTGATACATGTCATCTTCTATAACTCATCCGAAACAAAAAACAAGAGAACAAACTCACAAAAACACAACTTGTCAATTATTTTACTTGAACCCCATTCACAGTGGTTTTGAAATTTGTAGCGGCGTTGTAGCGGAGCGGCGACACTGCCATAACACCGCTACAAATGCATTCACAGTAGAAAAGTTATCCCGCTGCAGCAGCGGGATAAATATCATGTACCCATTCACGCTGCAGCGGGTGATTTTTATTACCTCCGTAACAAACACGTGTATGCATGGCTCATGACCCGCGAGTGACCCCGATATGACCGGAAATACTTCAGCGCGGGGTTTTCGATTGCTTGAAATTGCGCGCGCTAGCTGTACTTTACACACTCTTCCTCATGTAGCTAGCTCGATCATATTACTTTTTTAAAAAACTAGCATTTTTATTGCTTCCAGTCAGAATATTTTGATTTTTTGAAGTGTGAAATATTTTTATTTGGATAATTATAATATCTACATAATAATAAAATCAATTTGAATCCACTGGTTACTTTATTTCTATTTCACTTTATGTTCCCCATTGCTGGAGAAAAGAGGTCAGTGATAGGTAAGTAAACAAATCACACGTGTTTGTCGCGGTGTTATAGCGGAGAGCCTTCACACTGAGTAAACACCGCGACAGCAGCGGGACTGTCCCGCTGCTGTAGCTAGGCGAACCTAGCGATAGTTTGTCGCGGCGTTATGGCGAGGCGGTGTTATCCCGCGATAGTTTATAACGGGTCAGAGCCTTCACACTGAAGACAACACCGCGACAGCAGCGGGACAGTCCCGCTGCTGTCGCGGTGTTTGAGGCCACTGTGAATGGGGTATTGGTAACGTTTCTTAAGTGATGAAGGTCAAAACTGATACAATAAAAATAACTTTACCATAAAATGTAATGAACCTTCTAAACTGTAAAAAAAACACACACTTGATACATTAAATTAGATGAAATTAAGGTATAGTACTTCAACAGATCTCATTTAAAGAACCATCAAGATATTACATGTATGTACAATCCTGAATACTAAAGAAGTCACTTGCATCTTATAAACTTGTTTCCTACTAGTTCATGGCCAAAATACACAATTTAATGTACCTGTTGGTAATCATCGTTCCATATCTGAGACAAATCATTTGATCCTTTTCCTTCAATCTGATCAGTTGAGAAGCTTTCCATGTCATCCCACTTTGTCAGCTGGTTGCAGCACTACAAATAGAAAGTGATCAAATGACTTGGTTGCTGTATTATGAATATATTTTGGTAATAAATGATTGAATCCAGTCAAATAAAACCGGAACATTTGCTTGATATTAAAGATAATCTGAGGCTCTGGTTATGAGCATAAACAATTCACAAAACTATCTCTACATACATAAAAAACATCTGACTAATCTATATGAAGAACATGCGTAATTGTGAGTAATAAGCAAAGTAAACAAGGCATTATATTAAATGTTTGGACTATGGGAAGGCTAATATGTAAGCCACTTACACTGCTTTGCCATTTGCAATAAGTTTTCAGCATAAAATTTCCCTAAACAAACAATTATTTACATGATAACATTCCAAAATAATTTCAAATATTTCTTCCTCAAATTAAAACTTCACTGAAAGTACTAAAAATTAGCTAAGAATTATTCAATCATGTTTGAATGTCCAATGGTACAAATATGAGTAGCTGACCTGAAGACGAGCCTCATCCCAGAAGTCTTCCTCCTCCCGAGCAACGCCATCTGGGCCCCAATCGGATGATATTGCCTGTATACAAGATAGATAAATGGTTATTGCATCTTTCATGAATGGCAGTTTCACCACTGAATTGCATGTGAATTACACAAATTGGATATGTACATTGAACAAAGGTCTAACGTGGTATTATTATTTGGTTGAATCCGTTCGGACCTTCGGACCTGCATGTTTGATGGTGTAGGGCTGTATCCAAGCTCATCGAGCAAAACGAACTTCACTTCGAACTTTAGCTTGGCCGTGATCAACGCATGTTTTAGAATGATTGAAAGGCACATCGATGTTGTTCTGAGTGCTTTAATGTATTTTCCTTTATCATTTTACCCTGGGTAAGCTATAATTTTGTATATTTGAACAACAAATGCCAATTACATTGTAATTTTTATAGTCTGATCAGGATTTTAGTCTTGAGTGTGATACAATCGTTTCTTGTCAGTTGTCTGGAAGTTTTGACTTCCGTTTGTGAACACGCTCCGCATCGTCAAACGTGACTCCTTCCTTGCACCCTCAATTTTAGAGACAAAAAAGACCTACCGTAAAATGAAACAACATCCAATAATTTCTACAGCACATTTATTTAATTAGATTGAAATCTAGTTTGTGAATTGCATATTTCAAGTTCTGTACTGCAAATGAAAAATGAAAAACTGAGTGACCTTTTACCTTTGAGTAGAGTTCGAGAGCGGACTCGTAGTCTCCTCTTGACTCCGCTTGGATAGCTTCCTGCGTCACATCCTTCGTCTTAATGAGGGCGCCAAATATTCCTCGTAGAACATCAAACTCCCCCATGGCTTTGTACAACCTGCAAATAAATATTTTAAAAGATTGAGCACTTCTTGTCAGAATATGTAGGTTAGGAGCATATTTCTCATAGATTGCAATAACGAGACAACTCAGAAAGGGTTGTGATGTGTACTGAATTAAAAGTTTTCAGAAATGATTAAAAAGAAGTTCATTCATTGCTGCGATTAAATATACAGGCATATCTCCATCACAGCAACAAAAATTGAAAAACTACATTCTCCCTTAAATCAAATGTAACTTTCTGGTATTCCATACTCCTCCTGTAGCTGTGGAGAGTAGAAATTAATCAAAAGGCAAACATCTAAAGACAAGCACTACTTCCAACTCTCAATCAACGCTAAAAACACCTCACCCCCCTTAATTTAGAACTAGAACTGGCCTGCCAAACATCATTTGATGATTTAAAATGTCCAGATATCATAGGCAACAAGCTTCAGGGTTTCCTCTTCATCCTGATATCGTTACTGCTTATGGTTTATACAGAGTGGTGATGGCTAACAGAGCTAAAAGCTAGGGTAGTCATTTCAAAAGCCCTTTAGTAGCGTAGATCGATGTTATATCAGAATGTGATATGCTTAATAAAATGACAGATAATCATATGAACATACCTAGCTAGTTCAATCCATGTACTCATCTCCTGGTTGGACTCTGGTCTTGAAGTCCTTGCTCTCTTCCTACTTCTCTCATCGTCCCCGCTCTTCTTAATCAACACCTCCTCCAACACACGAATACCTTCAAGCAATAACATAGATTGATTAAGAATCTCTTTTATAATTCTAAATTACAACATTTAAAGATAATTCTAACAGAGTTTTAAAAAATTGTCAGCCCCTTTATGGCCAGGTCACACATAGACGACGCACGGCGGGCGCATTGAAAATAAAAAAAAAAAGTTGTGAACCCGATTTTTGTCAGGATTTGGGAGAAGCTAGCGAGCTGACACCGAATGCATATCGTGTTGCTAGCGCGCTGTGCGTTTACAGGGTGTGGGCTCCTGTTTGTCTGGCGTTGGTCTAGCGCGCTCAGCGCATGTCTGGAATCCTTTTGGCAAGTACATTCATGCATCACCTCTGCGCACACTTTTGAGCATGCTCAAAAAATCCTGACGCACACAGCGAATGACGACGAATGCATAGCGTTGGTCCAGCGCGCTCGACGAACGAGTAACGAATGATGACGCACACCTAGCGAACGACAACGCACTGGTCAAAATTGCAAATTCCCAATGCGCTGGCCGTGCGTCCCCCATGCGTCCCCTATGTGTGACCGGGCCTTAAGGCTCGTTCGGATATGAAGTGGTAATGCCACAATGCTTTTAATGCTTTAATGGTAATGAAAGGCAGCCGTGCACAACAAAAGTCCAACTCGAATTCCCTGAGCTCTGTGTTATAAGATACTGTAATCAACTAAAATATGCATACGCCTTGAAAATTTAATGTTTTTTTTGTTTTTAGTAACTCAAGAATGAGAGGTGGACTGGTTGAATAAGGGCCTTTCAGATGTAAGCTTTTCTAAAGAAACGGAAATCGGGACAAATAACTTTTTCACATGCTTAAAAAATTACAAAAGTTAGTAAAGGTATGTAATTTAATTGTTAAAGTTGCTCATGCGTGGTTATATAAAGGGCAGCACACGGACGTGTAATACCTCTTGGCTCAGTGTTATGTAGTGATCGCCAAGTTGCCTACTTCACGAACAACTATACACCTATACATGAACATCTTTAACTGTATGTCTCTATCATGCAACTTTTTGTTGTTTACAAAGCTATCATCAGAATATTTCTAAAAAGCTAAATTTTTTAAGGGGTGACTTTCAGCTCACATCATGATATATGATGGTCCTACCGATGAGAAGCTGACGACTGGTCAGACATGATTGGCTGATAGCTGCAGGGTCAAGGGTCAACTGCTCACTGTGGTAGAAGCCGATCTCCTGTGGAACGATAAAAGAGAAATCCAAATGAGTAGTTTTTCTATGCCATATATTGACTCAAATCTTTGAACCTGCTGTAATACTGTACATATTATATTCCACATACTAAGAATCTTGCTCTACAATTGGTCAAAAGTGAATCATGTGATGAAAAATAGTTTGCCCATCATTGCTGGGAGAATCAAAAAGTTTGTTACACTGTGTAGATAGGCTACTATCTACACAGTGCAACACACTTTCACTGAAGATAGAAGTCCTATCTACACAGTGCAGTGGTACATGTAGTTAATATTGATGGCAAAGTTGGTGGTTCTAGTCCCGCCGCTGCACTAGAACCACCAACCATGGGATCCACAGTCCGCTGACGTATCCACTAGACCATGACAACTCCACTAATGTCATGACCACGTTTTTTGCCATCTATACCATGATCAGGGACCCATTCCATAAGAATGACCATTGATTGTAACTTTGCCATCAATATTAACTACATGTACATGTACCATGGCAACATTACTCAACAGCCAATCAAATCAATGATTCCATCGAAGTTACCATCAATGACAAAGTTACCATCAAAGGCAAGTTTTATGCAACGAGGCACAGGTGCTGCGGCCTTATCGCCGGCAAATACGGTAGTTAATAGAGTAAAGTATTCAAGAAATGTCTGAAGTCTTTTGACCATTTCAGCACGCATCTCTATTTTAAAACTCTGGATATCATTTAATCAGCATCAGCAATCATAACGTTTGTTAATTACTATCTTTAATATGGCCCTGAACATCCCTTACCAACATACAGCTGATGAAAGCCGGATCAAACTGGTTTGAATCGGTTAGCATCTGGTTGAGATGCCTTTCAATGCCTTTCACATGAAGCTCTGTTTCTCCATCTGTGCACATGTCTCCTATCCTGGCCAAGATACCCCTAAAGAGGGCGGAGAACAGCAGTCGAGACAGGGTGGAGTCTCTCTGACAAATAGGATTTAATTTGTTTGAAAATTTATAGCAGTTTTGCAAAATAATGAAAATAAATTTGTCTTTACGTTATCACCAATAAAATTTCTAACAGTTCAATTCTTTCATTTTGTAAGGCTCATGATATACATTGCACAATGAAGAGGTTTCCTTCATGGCCAAAGTAAAAAAAAATATTTTGAATCCTACGTAATACCCAAGCACTCATTACTGCTCATGCCTGGAGTATTCATCCAAACATTTCATCTGTGAATATTAAAAAAATGTAGACTGCTGTGAAGTTCCTATTCCTATTTTTTAAAAGTCAATCATTTACCTAGGCTCTGTAAGACAAAGCAAATTGATCTTACTCTAGAATCAATTGTAAAATAGCAATCAACCACTACCTTACAGTGCCCTGCTAATCAAATATGCTACAAGAAGTGTTTTAATGCATGCGTTCTTTAAATCTCCCAACAAACATTAAACACTTTAAACCAAACCATCTCCTCACCAGTGCTAAAGCTTGTAGTGGTGCTATGATGTCAGAGTGTTTAATTTGGATGTCTGGAAGGTCCCCTGTCCTGTACTGACGGTACATCGTCACCTGCGCAAACCTACGCTCTCTCTGGCTCTTCTGCACCTCCTGCAAAGAAAGTTCATGATAAACAAATTTTAAAGTCACAAAAAATGAATATCTGATTGACAAATGGTTTGTTTTTGTCAAA
Source organism: Strongylocentrotus purpuratus (assembly GCF_000002235.5). Classification (NCBI taxonomy): domain Eukaryota; kingdom Metazoa; phylum Echinodermata; class Echinoidea; order Camarodonta; family Strongylocentrotidae; genus Strongylocentrotus; species Strongylocentrotus purpuratus. The sequence goes on along the minus strand of NW_022145599.1, from coordinate 4,785,048 downwards.
TTACTAATTTGTTTTTGTTTTTTAATTAACAGTCAACCTAATAAAAAATCAATGAATATCAAAAAATGTCAGAGAAATTCCCTTCTATAAAAGCATGAATCATGTGGAGGCTTGACAAAGAACATTTACATGTACCAACTCATAAATCATTAATAAACATGTTCATACCTTAAACATCATTAATCGTTTTTAAGGACTTTCACAATTTCAAGTTTGGTGTATAGTATTAATAAAAAAAAGTTGAGATATAGGAATTGAGAGAAGTGAAAATATGATTTTGAAAACTAAGTATGAAATATGAATCTACAAAGAATTAAAAAAAAATACAAAGAGAAAAGAAGAAGTTCTACATGTACCTCTCTGAGTTCTTTTTGCCTTGTAGCCCGTTTAGCAAAGAATGCACTCTGAGAGGATTGGTCCTTCATGAAACGTCTCTTGAGTCGCTGAACTTCCTTCTCCCCTTCTGAGGGTGCTGGTGAAAAATACAATACAGAAAACACAAGTCATTATTTCCAGATGGAAGAACCGTTGCAAAGAGGATTATAATATAGAAATGATCTCATTCAAACTATAACAATGCACTTGATCCTATTGATTCATGGATGCAAAGAAGCAGCAATCATATCATCTTAATTAAATACAGCAAAAACATGTATATAAAGACCGCTCAAGGGAGACTAGAAAAAGTGGTCTCTATGAGCAGATGGTCTTTACTTACAGGTTCCTCCAAAATGAAGCACATTCCAGAAAGTTTGACTGTATCACCTACACACACACACTAACAGTTTAGACCTTTGAACAACGATCCCAAGATATCTTGGACTAGAGTACATGGAAAATGTATGTTACACAGTCAAACCTGTCTATAGCGACCACCCAAGGGAAACACAAAAAGTGGTCTTTGTAGACAGGTTCATTTAGTACATGTTTCAATGAGAAACCATTTTGAAGGGAAACAATAAAATGTGGTCTTTATAGACAGGTGGTCACTAAAGCAGGTTTGACTGTACCACAATCAATGTGTATCCCATGGGTTAAAGGGGAATTTCAGACTTTTCCTATCTTTGCCTATACACCAGCATGCACGCTTACTCTCATTTTCCAGATTTTAACATTTTATGGCTGAGTGGTCATCTACATATTATATTCTTTTCAAGATTCATGCAAACATTTACAGAATGAGGTTGGAAACCTAACAGTCACAAGGTGTGGGGAATCTTGTATGATATTTCTCCTAGTACAAAAAAAATTCAAGCCATCTCTCTGACCTTCATAACCTAAGTTTTCAGTGCATTTATGTACAAAGTCAATGCAAACGATTGAAACAGATTTGACTAACCTTTCCTGGCCTCTTTGTCTCTGCTTCCCCCTGCTCCAGCATCCTGTTTGACGCCCCTGAAGCCCTGGGCAGTTCTCTTTGGTAGAGACCCCATAGTAAAGAGCAAAGAGGATTCACTCGCTGATGAAGATGATGAATAATCAGCAAACGTATCCTGGCTACCTGTCAACCAGTTGTAGCCATTCTTGTGACTGGAAGCAGCTTTTATTAAGACAAAATAGGGATATTAAAGATATCAATTAAAAATAGAAATGCTGACATTAGCATCGTTTGTAATAGGCGCGAGGTGTTTCGATTTGTAAACTTGGCCCTAAACATCAAGATGGGAGTCCATGGATCATTATTGATTTCAAAATCATCATCATCATCGAATCATAAACATTTTTATCAATCATCATCATTGCTTTCATCATTATCATCAATTATTATCATCATCTCATCATTATCATCATCACCATCAACATTGTCATCATCATTCTCAATACTCATCAAAATCATCATTACTTTAGTTTCATCTTCATAATCATCATCACATCATCGCAAATACCATTGTCATCATTGTTATCACCATTGAAAATATTGTCAACATCTTCATCATCATCACAATAATAAAAATAGAGTGCTTTTATCATTATCAATCATCACCTCCTTCATTATCGGCGCCATTAGGCATTAAATAAAAACTTGTAGTATTGCCCTTTGCGACCGACCCCAAAATCTGAAAATCTACGGTCAGCATTTTTAAAAAGGTTTTTTTTTTAAACCGTTTTTTTAGATTTTTTTAAAATTAATAAATAAAATAACATGTATTTTGTTTGTTTAAATGGGATATAAATGCATAAAATCAAATTATTCCAAAAAAATTCTCACTCGTGCAAACCATGGATAATTATGAGATGAGAAAGATATCAATGGAATGATGACAATGTATTAAAGCACTAAAAAAAATTAGAAATATCAGCCAAAAGAGGGCGGGAAAAAAAGAAGAAAAGAACAACAATAACATTCAAATCTGAAAAATATCCGCCCAAAGAGGGCGACAAAAAAAAAACTTAAATAATTTTGTTTTTTTGACCGACTGACCCATGTTTTGCCACCCAAAGGGCAATACAACAAGTTTTTTTTAGGCCTCATCATCATCATCATCACTATCATAAACATCATTACCAATAATCATTATAATCATCATTATATACCTCACTTAAGTAATCCAGCAATCTGATTGGTCGAAATTGCATTCATAAACTTCAACCGTTCCCGAAAATTCCCGGTAACCATGGTTAAAAAACAGTTCAAAATCCCAATAACCATGGTTATTGGGAAAATAGGTCAGTCTCCATGATTACCCCATAGGTTTACATGTTAAAAAATGGTCTGAGCGATCGAGGATACCGTACGTGTGCGAAGAATTGGTCGGTAATTTCAATACAATTGAATCTCGATCGATCTTACCGACAATTTTATCTTGCATTGTTGACATGAAGACGAAAATAAACTTCCAAAAACAAAAAAACAACATCTGCCGATAGATCTAAGTTCGTGCCAATATGCATTGCAAAAGTAAAAGAAGGGCCCGTTTAATGGAGCAGCGGCGAAGCATCGACCACGCGAAGCCGTTTTCAATTCATTTTAATGTATATATTAAAGAAAACTACTGTACATGGTGACAGAGCGCGCTGGCCGAGCGGTTTGAGGCGCTGACTTTAGTTACATCACCTTTTGTACGCAAGAGTTCGAATCCCATCTTCGACAAAAGTTTTTTTTTTTTTTTTTTTTTTTTTGGCATATAAAAGTATTAATGACTGCTTTAATATTCGAGAAATAGTTGTTTTTATACGCTCTCCGGAAGGTTACAATTGGGCTATTCCCCTCGGCACGCCTCGGGTAATAGCACAATTCTAACCTTCCATTGAGCGTATAAAAACAACTATTTCTCTCAAAGCAGTCATTAATACTATATTATCGTCATCTATTCAATCATCATCATCATCGCGAATACCATCATTTTTGTCCTTATCACCATCATCAATGTCATCATCATAAAAGCTATTGTATCATTATTAATCGCTACTACTACCAACCACTACCATCAACATCCCTGTCATCACCTCATTCCCTATGATGACCATCACTCACCATTATCTTGAGTGGCAGTGAAGTTTTGAGTAGCCTGTGTGGCCCTCAGCTGTCCTCCTCCTCCCATGCTCATTCCCGAAGATGTCATACTCTGTGATGAGGGGGATCCCCTAATACTCCCCTGGGACTGGCCCACTTGGGTCTCAACAAACTTGGGTGTGGATATTGCTGCGTGACGCTGACGCCAGGAGTGGTCGATCTGCACCCCCTGCAGATTGAAGATACAACATCAATTTAGCTAGCATCAATTTCATAAATGGTGGGAGTGTCATGGTCGAGCGGTTTAAGGTGCTTGACTGGAGATGCGAAGGTCAAGGGTTCGAATCCTGACATGGCACTTATATCATTTGGCAAGATATTAACCTGCACTTGCTACTCTCTACCCAGGTGTTAAATGGGTACCCGGTAGGATGTGACCGTCATTGTTGGTCAAACAGTTTTTGAGCGTCAAGTAACGCCCGGCTGGAATGCTCCCCAGGGAGTGGAGATTGAGCACACAGTGTGTGCGAGCAAGCACTAAATCCAAAGACTGGGGTAATAGTATTGTATATCAGTAAAGCGCTTAGAGACATAAAGCGCTATATAAGCGGAATATTATTATCATTATTATGCTATCAGATTTATAAATTTAAAGCTAAAGACCAGTTATGTTCATGCGATTGTATTGTGAAAGAAACGTTGTGAAATCGATCAGAAAAGGCTGATCATCTAGCATAGATGTACTGCAAGGTTCTGGAATCATCAAAATGATAAGAAATTTGGCCAAGTCTTCATAAAGTTAGAAGCACTGTACACAGAAAGATGTATATGGGACTACACACACGTGCGCGACACGTGCATTTCATATCTCTCAACAGGCGAGAGATACACTAATTTACCAAATATATCAATTAGTAGGCGGTTTCCCGTCAACATTTTTATCATCATGTAATATTCAAAACATATTCTTTCACATGATTGGTAATAAGAGCTTCGATTTCATTTTTTGAAATTGGGGCGTTTCCAATACTGGTCTTTACCTTTAAGTACTTTGACAGGTATTTGGAAGTATACAGTAAATGTTGTGCTCTGAGTTTCATTCTCATATATAATGATAAAATCACAATCAAACTATTTTTCTCAAAGTATACAAATTATTGTACCCATCAGTGTACGCATTTTAATGTGAACTTCAGAACTTCCTGGATTATAATAAAAACCACCATAGATTTAAAAAAACAGATGGAAAAAATGCCTTTGATAGTCATTATTTCTATTACTAGAAATTACTAGTTATACAGGTTATAGTATAAGAAACAATAGCATCAATGGATGATTACCGAATTCCTATGCCTGAATTTAATATGAAAACGTCTAAAACTCATAAACGTCTGAAATGTATCATGCATTTGTAAATAATCTAAAACCTTCATGACTAGGCACAAATGCAAATGAAGGATGAAGAACCAAACAGATTGTTCCATACCTCAAATTTGCAAGCTGATAACGGATGTTCAAAGATTTCTCTCTTGAAGTCAGGGCTCTTGGAGGTCATCTCAAGAAGCAGGTTGGTGGCGTAACCAAGGTAACGATTCTCCGTACCTGGGGAGTACATACATCCCAACATGGAGATGAGTCGCTCAAGAGTCTCCTTGGGCAGACGAGTCTCATGACTCCAGAAGTTACTCACCCGCAATCTACAAGAAACAAACAAAATGTGTCAGGTGAAGAAAGAGAGAAAGTTGGAAGAGAGGGAGAAAGGAAAGGTTAAGGGTTTATACTGAGAGACGAATATTGTCTGATGAGAAGCAGAATGGCTTTAATAATAACATAATGTGTATTTTGACACACTTCTGGCTTTCAACAAATGATAAGTGACCAGACCAATCGAAGGCAAAACAAAATGAAAGAAACATTTAAAAATGCAAAAAAACGCTTTCAAACATAAGAAAGAAATGACACAACAAAGCTCAGGTTGTTAAAAGATTGGGGTACTAGAAATACACACACCAAAATATAGCAAGGAGTCAGTATGCACAATTTCTCACAAACTCAATTGTAATGAATACTATCAGATATTTGACCAATTGCCTACTGGAATCGGATGGTCTATGTGAATCAAGGAATTCAGTAGTCAAGGTGTTAACATGTGAGTGAAACTTTCACAAAGTTCAAAAGTGGTCCAGAATCATGAAGTTTTAGGCCACAAAAGGAGGGGAGTACAACAATTATTATTTACCAAAAATAAGGCTGCAAAATTAGCCGTTTTTCAGTAACTTTTAGGGAAGACAAATTTAGAGAAGGAAGGAATGCTAATTACCTAAGATAGTTATCCTGATCCGAGAGACCCTGGAGGAGGGTATCCTTGGCGATGGATAGAGCCTCATCCCCATCCTGACCCTCTCTTTTATCCTCATCCCTATAAAACAATCAGAGAAAGAAGATTACAAGTTTATACATAACATGATATATAAAATGCAGGTACTGTAAATCTCTGTGTATAAGATGCACTTTTTTCCCGCCGAAAAAAAAAATTGAAAGTCGGGGGTGCGTCTTATACACAGGTACAATTTCTTTAAACTGACATTGTTACTGTTATATATGTCACAAGTTCACGAGCACAAATCGGCAACTTCAATTGCACCTCGCAGTAAAATGAAGGTCCTTCCCCTGGCTTGCTGCCTACGGAGTCAACAATCTTTTTTTTTAAATAGGGTCTTATACACGGAGATTCACAGTATTAAATAATGTTGTTGATTAATGCACAATTTGGCATCAGAATTGAATTGACATTTGAGATCAGTTGCCCCCTTCCCCCTATAATTGAATGAACATATTGTAATGAATAAGAGCTTTTCATACAATTTGACTTTGAAAAGACCTCAATACACAATGCAACATGACCCAAGTTTGCACAACAAATCAAACTGAAGGAGAAAAACAAACAAAAAAGCCATAGAGGATGTTCAATATTGTTTCACAAAAGTTCCTTGCTGCAAAATAACAGAAATCATAGAATTAACAGATATTTTGCGATTACAGAAAGTTTCTGGTCAGACAGTAAGAATTATATGATACCTGTAGTTATCGTAGATCCACATGAGAATGGAATACATTGTATCTCTACAGCTAGGGCTGGGATGAGAAACAAAGTCTTTGACAGCAGGGAGGAGGTAGCGAAGCTCAGACGGTTTGAGTTTCGGAAGCATTCCATCTACCAACTTGAGACTCGTCAACTGGTCAGCCTCATCTCTGAGAGAGAGAGAGAGAAAGAGAGAAGGGCAATAATAACAAAATATAATTGCATATTAATATGCATTCAGAAGAAAGAAAAAAAAACTGGTAGTTGAAAATCATAACAGATTGCAGCAATAGGCTTGACTGGATAACTTGTTTAGCACAAGGCTTATCTGCCACAATCCGATCTATTAGGATCTGTTAAGATACACAGAAATGAATTTCAAACTGTTGCTAAGATATTGAAGTTATATAGAGGTGCCATGGTAGTGTGGTCCGTTCACTTGAATCTGAGTGCACGGTTCAGGGTTCAAATCCCAGCCAGGCACCACACTGAACAATAGTGTCATAAAAAGACAAGTTTCACCCCAGACTCTTTCACAAACACAGTTCACAAGTTAGCTCTACTTCGTTCAATATATCTTAGATTTGATTGAGCTTACCCCTAATTGTGCAGATATTGTAGTGTAACTCATTCGAAGTACATGTCCTCTGGCAAGACATTTACTGTATAATTGTCACACACCACCCAGGTAAAATTTGTAGCCAGTCGAAAGAATTTTTTTTTTGAATGCCTGGGATCAAAATAAGATACTTTGTCAATCACAGCAGAATATACATGCATTTACAGTAGCTGTGCTACGTAAATTTAGATTTATTGTTGTTAAACTCAGCTATCGATTCTTACTTGTGTGTAAGTAGTGCCAGGATGTTCTTGTTCTTCATCTCGATGAAAGCATTGTCGATATGTTCTATCCTGGCTGTGATGATCTGCAGACATTCAGTCTTTGGTTGACCATGGATGGAAGGCAACATGAACAACAACTTGTTCATGAATCTGCAACACGGAAACAACAATTTACATTATGATGAATATGATCGACCTTTCACTTGCCACAAGTGTAAAATTCACAGTTGCTTGTTTGCCACACAAGGCAATCAACACAAAACAAGAGGCATCAATCAACAGGATTGCTTTGTGCGACACAAAGCCTTTGCAAAATTACCTGTTTTAATATTGATTAGCTCAATGACAACCCTTAAAACATTTGTATACTTATGCAAAATACCACAATGCATGAAAGTATTTGTGTCCTGCTCATTTGTGGAATATATATATATTTATAACAAGATTGGTTTACACATGCAGTAAGTGATATTGAAAGATCATAATTGATCAATTTGGAAGTGAAAACAAGTACAATGTGTCTCTCGTTTTAAATCAGAAAGGTGCTGTTGAAATAATATTCTGATTGCTGAAGTTTCGAAAGAAGAAGACGATGTTCTGGACGAACCTATCGGTGAAGACTGGATAATGGAGATGGATCTTATGAAGGCAAGTGATAAAGATGACCTCTTTCCCAGAGCCTAAATGGAGTTGACTCAGCTCCTTGTAGGTTACTTCATGTAGACGACCGTCAGTGATCTAAAGAACATAAGCACCTTGCGATTAAACAAGTCCTCTTGTTCTAAGTCATAATCTATACACGAGTGAAGATTTCTTGATTCATCATTTGAAATAACTACCGGCAACATATATATTTTATTTTAATCGGTATGAATTCTTCTGAAATGCTTTCCTTCAAAGATAGCATAATCTGTCAATAATAACCAGAAAATACCTCAGAAAATGAAGTTAAACAAATCTATCTTTTGAAATATCTCACGTCTAATTCATGATACCTCTTGAACTATCCTTCTCTATCATGAATGTCTTCACATGAACAATTTTGTTGATAATTTGTCAAATGAAATGAAATATATTAAAACAATAACTCATTGACACATTGTATCTCTTTGAGCTGACCTTATCATTCTCAGCCATCTGTTTCATCGCCATGCCGATGACCTCAGCAGCTGCCCCATGAACCGCCTTGTATCTATTGTCAATGTTGGATGCAAGTGCTGAGTAAAACCTAGATAAAGATAAAGTAAAAAGCAGGAAGATATCATGTGAAAACACCATACAGATGTTCGGAAATAAAGTTGTCAGCAAAATTCTTTGTGAGGAAACCCTCTGAAGAAAAAAAGTTAAAATAAAGTTAAACTGTGCAAGGATTAACTCTTCAAGATATTTTTATTACGAAAAAGGATGAACATTTTTCTACAGACCTACTTGGGTGTAAGAATTAAAATAATATGTGATTTCTTTAAACACATTTAACAAATGTGCCATAAACCTGTAGCTCAAATACAGCTTCTATTTTAGCGTTGCTTTTCTCAGATTTTTGGTTAATCAAGAAGAATCTGATAAGGATTCAAGTTGTGTATTATTATCATGAAGTATTTGACACACCTGTGCCTGGGAGGGGAAAAGTAAAATGAATCACTGTAACCCTCAGGTCTCTCCTCCCGGTATAACTGATTGGGGTATGCAAGTGGACCGATACACTTGGGTTTCCTCCTACTCTTATGATAATAATGCGGTGAGTTTTAACATGCAAAGGTGGCGACTCTCTACACGGGGCTCCCACTTAACTCTCTATAACCAAGCCTGCATCTATGAAACAGGGGAGGGGCACGGAAATCTACGCCCCAAGGACAATAACCCCCTGGAAAATGCCTACCCCCCTCCCACCAGGAAATTCACCCTGTTGACAAATCCCCCCCCCCCCCCCTCCGTTCATTAAAGGGGGAGTCTACCATGATAATAAGTTGGTTTGAATAAAAGCAGATTTTTTTTTTTTTTTTTTTTTTGAGGGGGGGGGGGGGGGGGTGATTGTTCTTGGGGGTGATCGTCCAGGGGGTAGGTAATTGTCCTAAAACTGTAAAATCCATACCTGTCTGCATCCACATCACATGTGGGACTAAGAGGATGAAGATTATTAGCTAGGATTACCCCAAGAAGATGAATACCAACAGCGCTGTCTTTCTTGTCAGGTGATCGGTCTTGGAGGCTCTCATAGATCACTCTGAAAAAGTATAACAAATAATGGAATTATAAGTCTTCACCAATCATATGTGCATGTCTATTAAATAGATACAGAATAAACAGTTCCTGGGAGGATGGTGAAGATTTAACTTTTGTTGAAAAAAAAAATGTTCCTTTGAGAAATATTCTATGCCATTCTGTTTTTCCATTCAACTCTTTTTGAGCCTTGCTTGCAGTGAGACAATGTACTCATCCTCCCCCCAAAAAAAAAGTTAAAGAGAGAGAGAGAGAAATGGAAACACAAACAAGTAAGGCTACAGAACTTTAAATTATTGTTGTGCTGATCTAATCTTGAAGTATTGGTACATGTATCTGAGGGGGGCAGTGCATACCATAAGACCTGTCTGTTGCAAAAGTGACAGCCCCTCCCGGTGATTGACAACATCTATCATTGGATAAATACCCAACCCAAACAGTGTCAAATTCCCACTAAAGAACCCAAGCTTATGTCTTCAAGAACACTTAGCCTTCACATAGGACTCACCTGGTAGGTACATCAATGACATCTTTCCAGCATTCTACCAACGTCTTGATGACTTCCAGGTTGTTCTTCATCACTGATTTCCTCTCATGGTAGCTGTTCTTCATCAGGAACCTCAACACTCCACTCGCTAAACGATTGTCCTGGAGAGGGGGGAGAACACCAAGTTTTGTGTAAACTCATCATTTTCATTATCGCTTGGACTATTGACAATGTGGAGGTGTCGCAGTACTTATTTATGATTCAATGTCAGAAGGATATTTATAACTCACTTGTAACTCACTTGATCCAGGATTATTCAGTCTTTAGACTGTTGTTCCTATCCATGGTTTTGTTTGTTTGGGGTTGTCATCATATTTATCTGGGGCATCTTTCCACCATTTCTCAAGTCCAGATTTAAAACGATTCATAGTGGTACTCTCCACAACATCGCCTGGAAGACCATTCCACACATTGATTATTCTCTGGCTGAATGAGTTTTTCCTTAATGTCTTCCAGCATTTTAGCTTGTAAAGCTTAAGTGAGTGACCACGGGTGCGACTGCACTTTGTTCTGCTGAAGAAATGTTCGTGGATATTGTACTTTATATTATTATTGTTATCGAAAAACTGTATACTTACATGAATGCAGAAGAAAATCAAATCAAATCAAATCAAAAATGTCGTTTGGGAAAACATTATTCTCTATTTTCCACACTCCACCCAGGTGAGGTACATGGTGACCCTGCAGGAAAATTTAAAATGCTTCAGCGCTGTAGTGGCAGCCCTTGCTAAAGCCAGGATAATAATAATAGAGCGCTAGGAGTGGCAATGTGCCAGACATGAGCACTATACAAGACTCCACTATTTTCATTATTCTTAGGTGTTGTGGTCTAGTGGATATGTCACTGGACTGTTAATCACATGCTTTGGGTTTCAAGTCCTGCCACGGCACCAATGTCCTTTGCCTAAACATTAATCTATATTTTCCACTCTCTCTACCAGGTAGAAAGATGTTCCTTGACTGATTTCAAGGCCTTACGGCCACTGGGCTAAAGTATGGGTAATAATAGTACTTTCTAGGTGCCTTGAGCGTCCCCTGGGCTGGATATGCAAGCGTAGTTGTAACTGTGGCTTTTATTAATATCAGTATGTGGTACAGTCAAACCTGCTTTAGTGACCACCTGTCTACAAAGACCACCTGTCTATAACAAGCACATGTATTGTTTCCCTTGAAAATGGTTTCTCATTGAAACATGTACTAAAGGAACCTGCCTACAAAGACCACCTGTCTACAAGGGCCACTTTTTGTGTTTCCCTTGGGTGGTCGCTATAGACAGGTTTGACTGTATTTCATTCAACAGGGATGATTACTGATAACAATCTTCTGTTCTTGTAATACTGTATAAGCTGATATTTTCGCGTACAGATATTTTCGCGAATGACAGGCTAAGAGACATTTTCGCGGGTCGTTGCTTTCGCGAATGACACTTTTGCAGTACTAAGTACTGTACTGTACTTCCGTATTAATTCACTACGCCATGCCTACACGCCATGCTACACATACCATACACAAAGCTATCGGAGACACACCTCCCTGACCAGAGTTAGCTTGTGCGACATGCATACACAAAACATATCGCACAGCATCGCATCGCATCGCACTCGCACTACAAGCACTGCATCAGCACATAGGGCGCTCGTTAATGCCAAAATGGGAAACCCCACTATAGGGAATTCCCGCTAGTGGCGATGACGTAGTTTTGAAAGCACATGTACTAGTACTGTGTGACGTTGCTTACTTGTGCGGCGGGCGTTCAGGCAGTGGAAATTGTTTTGTGTGTCATGTTACGGGTGTTATGCCTGAGAGTGTGTGTTTGTGGATGTTGTTTACTTGTGGTGGTAGATTTATTTTGAAACGATGAAGTCCGTAGGTCCAAACAATCATAGATTCAGTGAGTTGTTTCTCTCCCTTTGCCCATAAATGTTCTCATTGTTTATGACTCGTTTACTTGCTAGATTTGATTGCAAATGGTAGATCGATTTATACTCATAACGGCACTAAGAATGAAAAATAATACCAACCATTAACCATCTTTTCAGTCATTGACTTGTTTTTATTAACAGTACTAATAATAGTTTGATTATTACTTTTCATGATAATTTAGGGAGTTATAGTACTCTAAAGTCATTCTCTTCAATTTTCTTTATTCATTCCTTTCGATTTATTTTCTCTTAATCTAATAACTTTGCATTACTGTACTGGTACTTACCGTACCGGCAAATAGAGCGAGAAGGCTGATCGATTTTAAGATAGGGGTGCGAGCGTAATGCATGGTGATTAAAATACCAAGTTGACAACGGTTACAGAAGAGTAAGAGACGTTTGAAAAATGATAACTTCCCCACTTGCTGTCGCGGAAACTGGAATCACCGAGTGAGTGTTGCAAGCTGTGCAAATGCAACCGCTGCTACACAATAAGCTGAGTGAGTGTGGGCGCGGCATGTACATGTTTGTAGTAGTGGCAGTGGCTAGGCAAATGGCGCTGGCGATCGAGAGGATAATATTACGCTGATATTTTCGCGCTCAGGAATGATGAGGTGGTAATACTTTTGCGTGTTGATAATTTCGCGATAATTTGCAATTCGCGAAAATTCGCGAAAATAAAACCCTCGCGAAAATAACAGCTTATACAGTATCAGGTATCACATTATGACGTAACATGTGAATCCTAAGAGCTTTGGAAAGAAAGGAAGAAAAGAATTAAAGGGACTTGGTAACATTGTTCAGATGAGAGATAGTGGTGCTAAGGAAGTGACTTCAATGCTAGATGTACAATTAAAGAAAATCTGAAAATTTGAGTGAAAACGGACCATTATTCATGGTACAAATCGGGAAAAACTGATCTGATCAATTCCTTAATTCTCCAAACTATATTATTACAATTTAATTACATTTTAGGTGAATGGAAATCGTCACAAAGCAATAAAATGGCTCTACATTCCATTCCAGACATTTAAGTGTTGACAGATTTTTTATAGCCTGTTTTATGTCTTTTTTTCATGGAAAAATGGTTGGGAAATTCAAAAATGGTTGGGAGAATTTACTGTTAATCACTGTTAGAGGATGTCATACATCGACTCCTTCAAAGAAAACCATAGATATCTTCGTGGTTTGAGAATTTTTTGCATGTCAGAGGGTTAGTACAGTAGAAGGAATATAGTAAGTAACATTTTATACAAAAATTAAGCAATTTTTTCATCAACCTTCAACAATGTTACCAAGTCACTTTAAGAGAGCTTTACCTCTGGAACAGCTAGAGTGGACCAGTCTAACATGACCAGCATGATGTCCAGTACCATGTAATTGATCCCACCTTGCTGACCTCCGGCCAAGAACTGCATCAATGGAGACAGCCAAAACCTGGCGTACGGCTGGAACACCTTTCAAGTGGAAACAAAACAAATGAAAGAATGGGACACAGGAGAAGATGGTGAACAAACAAAAGTCATTCACATGCATGATGTGCAGAACCTGAGGTAGTCATACCTTAATTGTCATCAAAATGAAAGTGAAGAATTATTTATCTAGGATGCATGTATGATTGAAAATTTTCGAGAGGGAAAATAAAAAATTCTGACTTTTTTTAAAGTACAGAGCAAATGAGTGGAATTAATGTGCAAAAATCTCTTCTATGGCAAGGCAGTAGAGCAGATGTCTGTGAATCCTGTTTGGCATTAGAACGTACATTCATCTGCCAAGATGCAGAAAGGCATCGTTTCAAATCCTTAAACAGAGTAAACATCCTACTGGCTCTCAACAAATGATACATCAAATAGTACTGTTACACCAGAATATTTGCAAACTTGCATGTGGTTTAGACTTGCAAAGTTTCATGCTGCAACTTAATTCAATCACATCTGACAAGGCACTTTTTTTTTGGCGATTCATAACAGTTTCTAGCTTTGAAAATAGCTGTTGTCTATAAATTCATGAAAGTTAAATACTGCATACTTTTCTGGCTTAAAACAACATATAGTGATAATCTTTGGTAATTAAAAAGAACATTCCTAAAGCTATCCCAAAGGCCTGGGACCCGTTTCACAAAGCCTTTTTTCAATGACAAATGACAAAAATCAGTGACAAATCTAGCAACAACTAATCAGAAGCAAGGATTTCAATAGCTTATAACAACAACTGTCATTGTCACTGATGACAAGTTTTGTGAAACGGGACCCTGGTTTGCTTCTTACATCTTGTGCATTGATGACCAGTCTGACGATGAAGAGTTTGATGTTATGTTCCGTAGATTGTGATGAGAGCTTCTTCTGAAGACCAGACATCCATTGAGGCATCTCTTCTGCTTTGGTTGCCTAGGAGATTAAAAAAACACATAAATAGTCACTTTACTGTACATGATGCAGAATTGTCACAAGGTCAATTCCAAGCTAATGGTATGACATTTCTAGACAGACATTTCAATAAAAAGTCTACAAATTAATGATATGACATATTAACAGATATGAGGTTTTTTCCCATTTCAGTTACAGTTGTACTTATAAACCTTTCTAAAATTAATGAAATATTGAATTTCATATTTAAATATTTTATGAGCCAAGACGATGCAAAGAATGATTTCATGAAAGAAGAGGAGTGATCAGTCTAATTCATTTTTGTACATATTTACTAAAGATCCCCCCCCCCCCTCATGAGACCCTTACCTTGGTAATGTCAGGATTAATCTTGTTGTTGGTCATGTGTTTGAGCACACCTGTCATAGCTGCCATACATTCATGCTGATTCCCCCCTCCCCCTCCCCCTCATGAGACCCTTACCTTGGTAATGTCAGGATTAATCTTGTTGTTTGTCATGTGTTTGAGCACGCCTGTCATAGCTGCCATGCATTCATGCTGATTCAACGCATCCTCCTCCATCTCCAAGTACTCGCCACCGGGAGAGAAGACTGGCTTAGAGTCCTATAAAATTGCAGATAACATGTGGCAGACATTAATATATATCTAATGTTTATGAAGGAAATAGAATGAATCATAACTACTTCATCTTATATATTTGTCAATGAACCCTTTTCCATACTACTTTCGCTGTATTTGCAATCATATTCATAGTCCTTTTGATTCATTTTACACTCTATTTCCTTCTCCTTCTTTCTTTTATCCACTGTTCCTTCTATCATATTTTCTGGTATCGTTCAACTATCTCATGCGGTAAGGCATCCTTAATAAAATCTGTAAAGAGCTTAAAAAAGGTATTTTGTATTAATCCGGATCTATTATTATTATCTATCAATAGCCTAATGTTGTGTTATTAAAAATCTCCAATACATAACTGCAAAATCCCTACTGCCATATCTCTACTGCCATATTTATTCAGTTTTTTTGTTCATTAACCAACATCTTTCAGGAATCACCATTTTTAATTCTTTCTGATATCTCTCACCTGTCTGCTAGCCATTGATCCTGGTCGCTGGCTGCCCTGGCTTCCCTGGCTACCCCCATCTCTCTGACTCTCCATGGAGCTACCAAAATGTCTCACACTGCTGGAGAAGTCAAACTGATTTACATCTTCACTCAGGCTACTGTCAGATAGATACTGAGACGATAGGTAGTGGGCTGGGCCTAACAAATTCAACACAAACACAAAATCATCTCAGGTAAAACACCATGTACCAGCATTGAAGTATTCTTCTGGATTTCCTTGTCTGTCATAAGCTTTACGGTAATAATACCAACTGTTTCTTATAAAGAGCTTTACCAGTTACAACAGACTAAAGTACTTACAGTATCACTATAACCAGGGCTTGCCCTTAACTTTTTTTTGAGGTGGCCAGCAGGGCCACTTGGGTAGGAGATCTGGGTGGCCAAATGGATTTTCAGGTGGCCCCACTTTTATGTGTTATTAAATAATGCAAATGTTTAATAAAAAAATGCATAAATTATACGTGTTAAAAGCAGCATGAGCTGCATTTAATAATGAAAGGTGAGTGACTCTTTAAACTCTCATTCCAAATCCTCTCTCTTTGTTTCTATACTTCTGTCTCAACTTCACTTCAATGTTTTTCTCCCTTTCTCCTTGACTATCATGCATCACAAGGACCCCCTCCCCCTTAAGTTAGGATTGTACAGGGCACACAAGGCGCCAAACTTCTGCTTTTCTTTGAGCTCCAAGTTCTGTTGGAAGATATAAAATTGATTGTATATTTACTTTAGGCCCGAGTCGAAACGGGTCCCCGCCCGGGCCCCGACCCGTCCCGTCGAGCTGAAACCCGGTTTTTGGTTTTCGGGTTTCGGGTTTTTCAAAATTAAATTTCACACTGATATTTTGAAATATAGAATTAAAAATATGGAATTCACAAACTTATATTTCAATATAATCAAATAAATATGCTTTAGAAATAAATGGATATTGTTTCAGTTGACGGTAGGTGTTTTTATCGCTCTAAAATTGAGGCTGCAAGAAAGGAATCACGCTTCGTGGTACCGATCGAGTGCGTTCAGAAACGGAAGTGGAAATATAGATCTATGACCCACTGAAGACAGAGCAAGAAAATGCCACACACAAGACTAAAATATTGATCAGACTATTGCAATTAAATCGTAATACTAAAGGCATTAATTTAATTGTCAAAATATATCCACAACATAATGGTTTACCCTTGATAGTTTGATGAAGGAAAATAAATTAGAGCTCTTGAAATAACATCGAAGTGCCTTTCGTTCGTTCTAAAAAATGCGTGTATAACGGCAAGCAGAAGTTACGAGTCAAGCTTGATATGCACGTTTACATCCCTACACCGTCATCCGACCTGATCGGAACAATTAATAAGCATTAAACCAATTAAAAAACATCACGTAAGACTTTAAGGGACTCCAATTCAACAAAATTACCGTAAAATAATTATTTGCTTTGACAAATAATACTATAGATATTCATAATATCTTACAGAAATAATGATATTTCCAGAGCTGCCAACCTCTGAAACCAAAATCAGTAATCTGAAAGCTAAAAATCAGTAATTTTGGATGGAAATCAGTAATTTCAAGCGCGGCGCTTTCAACATCAAGAAGACTGCATTTGCACGTACATTGTAGAGCTGCACACAACACCACAACACAAACTACTAGTACCATGGTAATAGCATCACTCTGAATGACAGGACTTGAAGTAAAAACAAGAACATTCTGTTTATAACATCATTTTAAGTGCTATAAAAAAAACAATGGTTATTAGAGGATTGATGTATCATTACCCTGTTTCACTTACGTGTGTATATTCACTTCAGGTTTTTACAATTAACATAGAGGCTCTACAAACATAATGGAACAACTCTTACCTAAGTAACATAACTGTCCAGTCACACTGTATGCTTGCTTGCTTGCTTTCTCACTGTTTGCAGAAACACAATGCAGCTCCCTTACATTTGGTTAAGAGTTTATCACTGAATTGCATGTCATAATATGTGCAAATCATAAATGTCCAGTCACACTGTAGCTTGCTTGTTTGCAGAAACACATTGCAGAAACACATTGCAGCTCCCTTACATTTGGTTAAGAGTTTATCACTGAATTGCATGTAATAATATGTGCAAATCATAAATGTCCAGTCACACTGTAGCTTGCTTGTTTGCAGAAACACATTGCAGCTCCCTTACATTTGGTTATAATAGTTTATCACTGTTTGCAGAAAGCCATTGCAGCTCCCTTACATTTGGTTAGCAGTTGATCGCTGAATTTCATGTCATGACAGTTTTGTCCTTTGGACTGGCATGTTGCCTTCTGAGTGAGAACATCACTCAATGTTGCAGTACTCAAACTGGCCCTAAACTCGGTCTTGTTCTTCCTCACCAAGCTGAACAGCCTCTCATCTGAAGCATTACTGTGTGATATCGAAAGAATCAGCATCATGACTTGCACTAGATGAGCATAGCAAAACTGCCCACTGGTGGGATCTTTGAGCTGAGATACTGCCACCCATGCCAAGTCTGCTTTTGAAGCATCAATCTTGTCCACGGAAGGATCACTCTGGTAGGAGGCATATTCCAGTTCAAGTGTGTCAATATCATCTTCCATGAAGTGGAATCTCCGAACAAAATACTCCACTGACACAAAGGGCGTTTCCTGTCGCCTTTCAAGATTGGCCACTCTAGCATGCATGAGAAGTGGATCCTTCAACGGAAATTTGCTCAGAACATAGTTGCAGACTGATATATAGTACTGTCTCACGGATGAGAAGAACTTCCTCTTCTGGCCATCACTGAAGTTTCCGCTTTGAAGCAACTCTCTCACTTTAGAACCAATCACCAAGTCGTTGTCTTCACGCTGATTGTCATTTGTTTTGTAGTCACACTCTTGAGACGATGCCATCAGCACTTTAGGCTTAACAAATCTTGTCAAAACATTTTGAAGAAAGGCCTGAAGTCTATCAAGTAGAACATGAATCTTGGGTGATTCTTCTTGGAGCTCTAAATTCAGTACAGTGAACAAAGGAATGTTGTGCTGGAGAAATTCTCATCATTTGTCAGTTTGTCATAGATAGCAGCTGCCTTAGACGTTGCTGGGACTTCTTGGGAGGTCTTGCTCACAGCATGCTCTGTGCCTGCAAACACCTGACCTGTCTTCTGTGATGATGGAGCCCAACTTGATCTTGGGGGTGGCATTTTCACCTTTCCTGATCCAACTTTGGTTCCTTTAGGGAGGTCTTTTTTGGTCACATCACTGGCTTTCTTCCCAATAGAAGAAGTAGAGGGAAATGCAGATGTACTTGGAGCTGTACCATGAGAAGACAAAGTTTTTGTGACCACAGGGGAACTTTTACTCGTTGATGCCTTTGACACAGATGCAGGAGTTGTGCTTGATTTTCCCAATGCAGGCTTTGAGCTTGAAGTTTTGGCAATATGGGGAATTATATAGCCAGAGCTCTTCTTCTGGGATGGTTGATGGACTTGATGGCTACTAGAAGGTTTTAGCCGTTTCCCTCTATTCTGATGTGAGTCTTCAATCTTTCTCTTTGTTCCAGATGATGATTCAGAACTTGTGCTTGCCTTTCCAGACACAGGCTTAGAACTGGTCACAGAAACTTTGGCATTTCCAGTGTTCTTTTTCTGGGGTTGGGGTTGTGGTTGAACCTTTTAGCTGTAGTCTTCGACTGGACACTCTTCTTCTTTTGCGCAGAAGATGATGAAGTTTCAGATTCACTCCGGAAGAACTCAACCAGAGGAACCCATTGTTCAATAAGTCTGTTCAAGGCCTGCTCCAAGGACAACCACCTGGTACACACATGCTTAAGAATTGCATGTTGCTTGACATCACAGCATGACTGCACTTCATGGAATGCCTTGTGCCTCTTGCTAGATTTCTCTAGGTAGTAGAAGATTGGTATCAGGAGATCAACTGGACTTGATGGAAGTTGCTGGGCCCCTTTCTCAGCTGCTAGGTGAAGCAAATGACATACGCAGCCATTAACATACACTTCAGGATTCTTCTCTCTCACAAAAGCAGCAACCCCGTTGTGCACTCCCATCATTACAGCCGCGTTGTCAGCAGAAAAACATGTAACATTTTTCCATGGAATTTTGTTCTCTGTGAGTGCTTGATCAAGAAGTTGGAAGATATTTTTCCCTGTGGAACTCCCCTTTGTTGTCGCTATTTCTAAGAGAACGGTCACAACATGTTGTGCATCATCATCGAAGTATCTTACAAGTATGGGGTAGAGTTGCTCATCTGCCCCCCTATCGGAGCTCCCATCTGTCGAAATTGAGAAGGGCTTCTCACGTATCTTGCGGATGATGTCCCCTGCAATGTAAAAAGGGAAAACATGTACATTATGACCATCAGGTCAGATAAAATTTGTTGATAAATGTGGATAAGCATATTCACATTCCCTAGTTCATGCATTAGATATCTGTTTTTACTAAGCATTATAACGTGTTCAACATGCACAGGGCAAGGTCTCCCTTACAGAAGTGAGGAATTAACAGATAAAAACTTAATTATATTGATCATTGGTTTTTATGACAGAACAAATTTTTTTTTTTTAATTTAATATACATGTGCATTTCCCATTGAGAACAGATGCATACCACTTGCGTTTAGTGGGGGGGGGGGGGGGGGATATTGTGCACAGTTAAAGCCTATCGGCACAATTGGCAAACATAGTACATATATCAACACCTGTACTGTAGCGACATGATCTAAATCTTGATAATTGACTGCACCAAAAAAAGTCAAAGGGGACATTGTTGTGTAAATTTGAATTTTATTTCTTATAATTTTTTATTAAATGCTTACAATGGGCATGGCGAGAAGGGATACACACAACCATTAAGTAAGCAAGCAATATAAAATTATGTTATTCTGACCTGAGCATTTATTTAACAATAACACAACAATTGTGATAATCATAGTGTCTTTACTTTTAATCTAACTTCAAATTCTACAGACTACAACTAATCTACACACAATAATTTTTTTAGGTTAATAATTGTTATTTCTTTTTGAGACGGAGCCCTGGCTTTCATTCCCATTATGTACTTCACATGTTCAATTTAAAGGGAAATTACTGTCGTGGTCGTGAAATTTAATTGTGGAAGAAACTCTCTGAGTGATTGGGAAAGGTTGATTACACTTCAACTAAGAATTGTTGTATGCTATAAGGTTTTGGAATGACCAAAATAATAAGAAATTAACTCAATTATGATGAGAGTCACATGCACTGCACACAGAAATGCATGTATGGGACTACATTCAACTGTGCGGCCCGCACATTTCAGCTGTTTATTGTCATTATTATTACGACTACATGTACATGTATGAGAACAATTTAAAGAGAAGGTTGAGTTCTGGGAAGAGGTGAAAAATAATTTGTGAGCATTACTCATTCTTATTATGCAAGTGTGGAAGAACATCAGATAAGACATGTTTCCTGAAAAGCATGGCTCTTCAAATGCCTTCATATTCTAAATATGCATGTAACATCGTAAAAATCGGGGGGCCGGCTTTTTACGCCACGTGTTCGTGTAGTCCCATATACATCTTTCTGTGTACAGTGTTTGTAACTTTACCAAGACTTGGCCAAATTTCTTATCATTTTGATGATTCCAGAACCTTGCAATACACACAAATTCTTATATGCTATATGATCAACCTTTTCTGGTCGGTTCCACACCGTTTCTTTCACAATGCGATCGCATGACCAGAACTCAACTTCATCTTTAAGAGCAATCATTGACAGTGGGCCTTTTTATTATAATATTCTTCCTAAATAGCATGCCATGATATTAATCTGGAAGCTCACAATAACTTTTGTCACTTTTCCCACGACAGTAGATTCCCTTTAAATCTAAAATGCAATTTTCAATATTTATTTACCTTTTGTTTCCTGTCCCAAAGTTCTTGCGATTGCTGTAGCCTTGGAGCGACGGCACGCGTATTTACTTGCAATTTTACTGTCATGGAAGGCATTTTTGACAAGTTGTGAAAGGTGGTCTGCTGCTGAAAACGCGATGTTGTGCTCTATCAAAAATTGAGTAAACTTCACTTCGGCGTTCGTGACAGAATTGTCCTTTGCGACGAAAAACTGGGCGATGTCATGACTGCGGGAATTGGAACTTGCCTCCGCCGCTGCAGTCCGGTGCTTCACCGACTTCAGATGTACCTGGATATCGTTCGAACAGCCATGACCAATTCCAAAATCGGATGAGCAATGTGTACAACAGGCACTGTTTGTATTCCTTTTCGACGGAACAATGCATGACCATTTCTTGGTGTAATCACCTGAGAAGGTTTGCAGTTTTTTAGAACGCTTCTTCGATGAAGTTGAAGTCATTTTTCTCCGTCGGTTACTCGAAGTTTGACGCGACCACGGCCGACCTGCTGCACATGCGGTAGTGTAACACTCGGCCAATGCATATTTCGCCCAGATAAATATCGTGCCACTTGTTTCAGCACATCCACCATGCATGCGCTTTCGTATCGGTCAAAACTTTGTGTGTCAGCTCATTCAAAATTTATTCGTGTATCATATTTTGTTATCAACAATGAAAAGGGGTATATGAATAAAATGAAATGAATAAACATGATCCAACAAATAATGTGAAATAAAACACAATGACAATAATTGTTGAATATAAATTCAAGTTTAATCAAGGAAGTACATTCATTTTCCTTATGACAATTATCATCATCATCATCATCATCATCATCATCTTCATCATTAGTCGAGTCGTACTTTTATTATCATAACGATGAGAACCCATCACTAAGGGGAAAAAAATTGTAGACCTGCTATAAACTACACATGGACATGGTACCGTACGGGTTGGTTTGCAAGGTGGCTAAATGGACTTGGGACGAGTTTGCCGTCTCCCCGATATATATTGCATGCTGAAAGCTAGCACACGCAGCCCATATAGGCAGGGCGGTGTGCATATCTTTCGATGGTAGCTACATGTGTGTGCAGTGGTCGTGGCTGAGGCGCGGATGATATTTCCGTGCGCTCAAAAGTTAACCACCGGGCCGAGGCCCGGGAAGTATCGCGATCATTACCGCTAAAACACTCGCATATGCATAATGCATGTGTTAATACATAGGCATGTCCAGAAATCGGGGAATCCGTAATTTTTGAAGGGGTTTCCGTGCTTCCGTAATTGCCGTTGATTTCCGTACCAATTACGGAAAATCCGTACTAGTTGGCAGCTCTGTATTTCATGAGCTACGTTCTCGATATCGAGTTCAGCTAGCCATCATTTTGAAATGAGACGTAGTTGTCATGTATGCAGCGCAGAATGCGGCAGCTCGCAGCTAGAGAGGGAAAAAAAATCACGTAATAGTCACGTGAATATCACGTGATCTCAGGCCCGCGCTTTTTCCTCTCTCTTCTGCATACTGCCCTCTACAGTCTACTGCATGACAACTACGTCTCATTTCAAAATGATGGCTAGCTGAACTCGATATCGAGTACATAGCTCATGAAATATCATTATTTCTGTAAGATATTATGAATATCTATAGTATATTTGTCAAAGCAAATAATTATTTTACGGTAATTTTGTTGAATTGGAGTCCCTTAAAGTCTTCCGTGATGTTTTTTAATTGGTTTAATGCTTATTGTTCCGATCAGGTCGGATGACGGTGTAGGGATGTAAACGTGCATATCAAGCTTGACTCGTAACTTCTGCTTGCCGTTATACACGCATTTTTAGAACGAACGAAAGGCACTTCGATGTTATTTCAAGAGCTTTAATTTATTTTCCTTCATCAAACTATCAAGGGTAAACCATTATGTTGTGGATATATTTTGACAATTAAATTAATGCCTTTAGTATTACGATTTAATTGCAATAGTCTGATCAACATTTTAGTCTTGTGTTTGGCATTTTCTTGCTATGTCTTCAGTGGGTCATAGATCTATTTCCACTTCCGTTTCTGAACGCACCCGATCGGTACCACGAAGCGTGATTCCTTTCTTGCAGCCTCAATTTTAGAGCGATAAAAACACCTACCGTCAACTGAAACGATATCCATTTATTTTTTAAAGCATCTTAATTTAATTCCATTGATTATTTTATTGTTTTGAAAGCAGTAACTGTCTTTTCCGTCGCATTATTAGAACAGCAACTTAGTCTAACTCCCGCCGCTGCATGCACACGATTTTTAGTGTCAGTACACCAATCACAATGCTGGGATTCGCTACCCGCCCGAAATCTCATGCGCAGTTTGTAACTGCGCAACAAAGAGTTGAGAAACGTACTAGCTGTGCTGCAATGCGGATATCGACAGCTGCATGCCCTATACGCGGTAGCATACTATGATAGCGCTACGCCTATGTACCGGCCAGGCCGGGGTGGCGGCGGCGGTGTGTACAGTACCTACGCGACGGCGTGCATCGTTTTTATAAAGTTAGTATGCGAAACGAAACATTTCCTTGTTTGATAGATCCGATTGCGTCGCTTGGAAAAGCTTGGAAAAATAAATGTCGCCTCGGTTTCGGGTAGATCTAAAGGTTAAACAAGTTGTTGATAAATAATTTATATATTACTGTCCAAATATTTGGGTGGCCAGTCGGGCCATCTAGTCGGTGATTTCAGGTGGCCCGACAGCGTTTCAGGTGGCCATTGGCACCGGGCCACCGCTAAATTCGAGCCCTGATAACCCCGGTCACTGGATTTAATTACTATTCTGCAGAATCTGCACATCACAGTGCACATTTTCCACTCCCTGTGGAGCATTCCAGCTAATCGCCTTTCTATGAGCACACACATAATGCTAATCCAATTGCGGTTTGTATTCTACCGGGCACCCATTTAGCACCTGGTTAGAGAGAAGCAATGTTCATAAAATGCACTGCTCAAGGGCATCAGGAGGTAATACAAACTAATCCCTTCTTTGCAGACAAAACATCAAATACAGAAAGGGAGTATACTGTAAAGATCATGCTATGCCATACCATCTTGCTTAAATCTGCTAATCACTTTATGGAACCTTGACAAAAAATCTGACTGGGGTAATCAGAATAAAATTTAGATCTAAAAAAACATCAAACATTTGACTAATTTATTACTGCTATTGGTGCCTTTCACTTCAGGGAACTCTTCCTTTTTTGTGGGAGTACAAAGAAGTCATAGACAATTCATTCATTCCCTACAATAGTAATTTGCTGTAAATCATTCACGACATGCCTGACAACTTCATACTTTGATTTCATTAACTGCTCCAATCTACCAGTTCTACTTCTACTACTACATGAAATCATCAACAAACCTGATACATATCCAGATTCTTCGGGTGTGTTTGTCTCCCTCGCTTGGGTGCGGATGGCCACAAACCTCTTCTTGCGTTCCACTGGTGCATCCATCTCGATGGCAAAGCCGTACTCCTTCTTGGGGTCCACCAGGTTGTCCAGCAGAAATTGACCCTGATCACAAAACATAAAAATACAAATTGATCAAAATGTGTACATCAACAATACTTTTTTTACAAAGGTCGACTTATTGTGAAATTCTTTCCATCTCTCATTAATTTATACCAATATTGTCTTTGCCTACCAAAAAAAAACACCAAAAGACATCTAAAATTCCTTATAACAAACTAATGTGATCCAATATTTATGATAATTGATGGCTGTGTTGTCTCTACTGCCTAAAAACTCATTTTTCCATCTGCTCCTGTAAATGAGCATATTAAGAAAATACTCTTTAATAATGACACTATCTTGGTTTTATCATATATATCCCTTACACTCACATCAGCAAATCTGAAAGTGTACTAATCACAGCTACAATATATAAAATCAACCTTGAAAAATTCAATGGGGTAACAGATAAGGAGTATGAAGACAATAAAGAACGACATATAAAACCCAGCACACGAAACCAAAGTGGGACTTGGGTTCCATGCGGGCCCTAGAGTGTATTTAAAGTTACAAAATCTCTTCATAGAAGTGATACTTGAAGCTCATAATTTAAATACAGCACTACAACAAGGAATTACTAACAAACAACAACAAAATTCAAGCAATCTTTCACCCTCTATGTAGTAACAATATCTACAAATAAATATCACAATAGAGTACCGAAGCTGTGACGTCATAAAAATCTATAAAATATTGAGTTTAAACAATTTGATTGATTTTCAAGTTGGGTAAAAATATCCCCTACTGGAGAGTGATTAAACCATTACTATTAAAAAAAGAGAAAAATAGTCAATATATTAGTAGTCATAATAATAATAATTTTGTTTATCCATGGAAGCCTCATCAGTTTAAATGCTGTTCTTTTGGAGGGCCCTGCAATTATTTTTACCCGAACAATTGCCAGATACCTATTCACACCTGGGTGGAGAGTGGCAAATGTGGATTAATGTCTCATCAATGAATGTTAGTGCTGGGCTGGGATATGAACACTCAACCCTTGGACTGAGAATCAAAAGAAAGAACCAAATACATTGTATAGAATTCAAATTCTTGTCAGGATTTAAAGCCCACAGTGTTTTGCAAAGACTAAGATCAACTTTAAGTTGGATTTAACTATGGAAGGCCATACATGCCACTGGTTGCTCCCATCATTGGTCTCTGAATTATGATCTTTAGATAACATTTTTTCCTTCAATAATGAACTATTAAAAAAAGGTAAATTCTGTAGATTTGAGACCATGATTTATACGACCCTTGAGAAATCAATGCCAGAAATGGTTAGAGGAACTTGTGGCATGAACGCCTGCCATAGTTCAAGTCCAACTTAAAGTCAATCTTAGTCTTTGTGTAACACTCCCCTGATACCCTAGTACTGCCTACCTTTGCATGGTTCTCACTGAAGAGGAAAGCATTGTAGAACTTGATGTTATCCTGAACGCAACTGATGATGGCAGCAGAGCAGTTGAAGGCGGCGCAGTGAAACTGACGTCTCAGCTCCACTGCAACTGTCTCCCCACGGCAATCCTCATTGCGAGCTCCAAGTGCAGCCCTTACAAAGTCAAACAAAGACAAAAATATTGAAGTATCGGTAGGCAAAAAGCTAAGAGGTAATTTATTAGGCAAAGGATACACAAAAATCAATTGTTCAACTCATTAACTGTAAGCTTCTTCTTCTTAATAATGAAAGAATTGAAGGCTCAGCCTCAGTGGTAGAAAGGTGATCAGGAAAAGCCTGTTGGTCCTTTGATAAGACATTAATCTTCATTAGCAAGTCCCTCAGACAGGACTTATGCCATATGTCCACCTGGTTGCTTACCTCATGCATCATGCATTTCGCAGCGTGTTACGAGATCCCAGGAGTTCACGTCAGCTATTCATATTGTACGAAGGCGCAACATGAATCTGTGAATCATTCATAGCGCTGTGTCGATCGACGAGGTGCAAGCTAGCTAATCGTGGCATGGCATGCATGGACGTACTTTGTTTACTAGGTGGTACTGTGTATCTAGTATTTGGTATTTGTGACTGTACTGATCATCGAGCGCAAGATTTGTTGGCAAAAGTTTAGAGTTCTGAGATGTTCATTTTCCCCATTATTTTAAAATCATATCAGATCGTTTTTGAGTGTGTGTGTGTGTGTGTACATGTTTTTAGAGTACTGTTTTAAGCCTCTTTTAATGAACACAACTACATGACATGTCTTCATCGAAATGACTAAATACTTGAGAATTTAAATAATGTACAATACAGTACAAATATGGGTATTTTCATAACAGTTAAACGAAATCACCCGTATAAAGTTGGTAGTTAAGCAACCCCCTAATGACTCAGGCTTAATTAGGATAACATGGGCTATCACTCACTTGGTCAATGCAGTTGACATCTCATTGCCTTTTTCAACGTTACCATGGCGATATTCTCGATTGAGAGCAGAGTCCTTACTGTTGAGATCATCTTTACTCAGCCTAGAGTAAAGTACTTCAATCAGCTCAAAGTAACAGATCTTAGACACCAGTTGGTTCTCAAAGGCTGGCACAGGGTTCTGAAAGATGTGAACAACATCAATATCTACTTTTTATTCTAATTTTTTTAAAGCACAATGAACACTATCACAAAGGCTTTTGAGATATAAACTAAAGGACAATTTCACTAGATTATCCCATAGAAATTATGTTCAGAATACAAAATATGTCAGTGGGATGTTTTCACTCTTCAAATGGCGATGGACAATCGTAAAAAATTGCTTCACAATGATTTTTTGAAAGTCTTTACAATCATGATAGGATTATGCTCATAAGTTCTATTACAAGAACAGATATTGCCTTTTTAAACGTACATGTATACTGGCAATCTAAGTTAGCTGCCAGTGTTTCAATTTTAAGATGGAAGCGCATACCAGATATCTGACATTCACAACACAGCAGTGGCCAAAGCAGCATCTGCTGGCAATCCAAAAAGATAAAATAACTGGAAGCTAACTTCAGTCTGCCTGTACACATGGGAGGAAGGTGTCTGAGCCTCTGATATTGAAGTTATTACAGGTGAACACTTTGGATGTGTTCAGTAGAGTTGTGTTGAGTTGAGGTTTTATTATCCAAACATTGATATATACAGTAATATAACAACAATAATAATAATAATAAATGTATGTTTGACAATAATCTCGAATGAATAATAGGGACCAGAAAGTAGCATAAAATGCTAATCATGTCTGGTACCTTTCCAGTACAGTATCTTAACTTTTAACAATTTGTGTATATATATATATATATATATATATATATATATATATATATGAATGATTGAATACAGGTACAACTCAAGCTACATACTATTTTATGTATCTAACATAATACATGTTATGAAAAGGATTCCTGATTATCTTCTCAAGGTGATTACCTTGGTGAGTCTAGCCTCCAGGACGGAGATGATGTCATGGATATGACCTTTATAGAAGGTCACCGTTGCATCACGCGAGGCTTGCCTGAGGAGAGGGATGCAGACTCGTTGAATGGCCGCTTTACGGATCTCCTTGGAGTACCGCTTGTCTTGCTTGAAGATCTCAAAAGGGATGTTGGCAGCTGCAGACTGCTTCTCAGAAGGAAGGCTGCCAATTGATATCAATTAACTAAATAAATTTCACAAGGTCAAAAACAAACAATTTGGTTAAAAAAAATTATCCAACACACATATATTTTTCGACAGGATTTGCTGCCCACAGAATGGAAGAGGTTCACAATCAGAACCGATGAACGAGACTGAGTGACTCACCGTATGGCAAATGAGATTGAGTGACTCACCATTTGGGAAACGAGACTGAGTGACTCACCGTTTGGCGAACTTGACTGAGTGACTCATCGTTTGCCGAACAAAAGTGAGTGACTCACCGTGTGGCGAACGAGACCGAGTGACTCACCGTTTGTCGAACTTGACTGAGTGACTCACCATTTGGCGAACTTGACTGAGTGACTCACCCTTTGGCGAACTTGACTGAGTGACTCACTGTTTGGCGAACGAGGCTGAGTGACTCATCGTTTGGCGAACTTGACTGAGTGACTCACCCTTTGGCGAACTTGACTGAGTGACTCACCGTTTGGCGAACTTGACTGAGTGACTCACCGTTTGGCGAACTTGACTGAGTGACTCACCCTTTGGCGAACTTGACCGAGTGACTCACCGTTTGGCGAACGAGGCTGAGTGACTCACCGTTTGGCGAACGAGGAGAGGGCGCCCTGTATCTTGTCTTCATAGCTGTGTTTGTCATCTCTGCAGAGGATGCTGATGATGAGTTCAAGTAGCATCAGGCTTCCACTCATCACCAGGGAGGTTAGAATCTTGACAAAAAGCAACCAAAAGCATTGCGAATGTCACATACATGTCTCAAGTCACTGGCTAGACTGAGGTTATCCCTACTAGAGAGAGTGCATACAGGCTTTGTGAGGACATCTACATGTGAAATGTTGACTATGAATTCTGAGCATTTATGTTGTGTATCATTTGCTAGCAACAAGATCTGACCTGTGGAATCCCAGTATCATTATCCACTCCTTACATTCTCCCTTTTCTTTCTCTCTCTCTTCTCTCCATCTCCTTGCTTCTCTCACCCTCCCTATCTCTTTCTCCCTATTCTCCCTTTAAAGCTTATCTGCCGTAGTTTACAGGAGGGATTAGAGCGCCCTGCAAGGTCACTGGACAGATGGCTATCTCATCAACTCAGCTCTCAGTTAACATAAGAAAAAGAGGATCATGGGGGACCAATGGTCACCGATTAGGCATTGTAGCTACAAGTAGTGCAGTGTGCCTTTAAAGCTTTCTTTGCTGTCTGTCTCGGTCTGTCTGCATCTCTCTTTCTTTAATAATTTTCTTTTTATTTATCTGCCCATCGTCTCTCTCCCACCATGTCCTAACGAACAATGTGAAAACCTCTAAAACAATGCAGAATGTATAAAATAGTCCATTGTAAAAATCTGCATTGCAGATAATGCACAAATATTCTATTTTACCTTGTTGAGTGCCATGATATAGTCATTATAGCGAGGGCTTCCTGCCTCAAGGTCTGTAGACTTGAGGGGAAAGTGGTTCGCAACAAGAAGGTCCAGAGCAGATCTGAATCACACATAAAAAATGCAACAATGGGACAGGATATTTAAAAAAATTCCATGTTCGATTTTAGAGATAATAATTGGGAGCGCCAGGAGTGTCACGTATAACAGACATGAGCGCTATAAAAGAACCCACTATTATCAGTAGTAGTAGTATTATAGCAGTGGCACTGTACATGAATGATGCTTTCCTACACAAAGTTTTGCTGATCAAGGATCACACATAATGACTGTTCAAATCTAGAAAGGCATTCATCCAATGTAAAGACAGATGTCGGCAAGAAATATTCTACCTCTATTTTTCTTGTCTATTCTATCCACATGATTGCTCATTATATTGCTGTCTGTATGTACACCAAAATAAGCACATATTGCAATAACTCGTTCTTAATCATAGTATTTCAATTCAATCTTACGCAATATTCTTCTCGGGACAGGTTCTTTATGTAAGACTTGGTCTTCCCCAACTGTCCCCAATTCAAACAATACGACTGTTGATATAATATGTTACCTTTCATTACGTATTTGCATGTTTTTATGCTCATTCTTTGGAAAGTGAAGTGTAATGAGTTTCTACATCATGTGTTCTTATTGCTTGTTGGAAATACATGTGTACATTAAATTTAAAAGGATCGTTTAATCAGTGTCTGTGATATGGTGTTATATTGAAGCCCCCAAAAAGTTGCGCTTCAAAATGATCAAGAAGTGCCTCAAAATTTTTTATTGTAGTGTTATGAAAACCATTTGGCAAGGGCAAAATTTGGTTTAGATTTTCAATCATAAATATCTTGATAATCAGACAGGCGATCGGCTTGTAAAAGTCATGGGGTTCCTGACTGACCTAAAGGTTTATAATTGATCATTGCAACATGAGCTAAATCAAGGATCTAAGACAAAGTTACCGGATCCCTTTAATTGAAACTAAGCTTTCTTACTTGAGTTCCTTCTCTTCTTTCTCTGGTACATTGGCAAAGAAGTAGAGGACGTCAAGAACTTGAGTCTTCCAGGCAAGGGACTTCTTGGAGTCTCTTAGCATGCTCAGGTACTGGTTGAAGACTGGACGGAATGTAGGGTGGGTTGGGTCTGTGGCAAACTGGGTGAAGGGCAACAAGAATAAGCAAATAATTTCAAGTACAGACATTTTTCTGGAGGACAATGGCATGGAAATTGCCATGATCTCTTTTGTATATGGCGAAGGTCTTTCAAGATAGAGACATCATGAAGTCTCTAGGCATGCTTAGGTACTGGTTGAAAACTAGACAGAATGTAGGGTGGGTCGGGTCTGTGGAAAACTACATGTAGGTGAAGAGCAACAAGCATAAGCAAATAATTTCAAGTACAGACATTTTTCTGGAGGATAATGGCATGGAGATTGTGATGATCTCTTTTGAATACGGCGAAGGTCTTTCAAGCAGGAGACATCTTGAAGTCTATAATTAAGCATGCTCAGTTACTGGTTGAAAACTTAACGGAATAGAGAGTGGGTCGGGTCTGTGGCAAACTGTGTCAAGATTAACAAAAATAATAACAGCAATGGTGGAATCTTGTATAACGCTCATGTCTGGCACATTGCCACTCCTGGCGCTCCATTATTATTACCCTGGCCTTAGCATTACTGCCATTACAGCGTTTAAGCATTTTGAGGATTTAATTCCTGCAGGGTATCCATTTACCTCAACTGGGTGGAGTGTGGCAAATGTAGATCAAGGTCTCGCCAAAGGACATTAGTGCTGTAACAGGAAATCACATCATGTACCTAGTGGTTCACGGTCACGAGGCTTATACACTGGACCACTACACCTCTAATACTGCATAAGCCAGCCATTTTTGAATATATAGTCTGTTTATTTTCCAATCCATGGTAAACCAGTAAGTTACCTTGAAATCAATCTGGAGAACTTTCTTCATAAGATTGAGCATGAAGTCATCTTCTTGTCCGAGGTTTGATAGGGTATCCCACTGAGTCAGGACAGCACTGTAAATAGCCATACCGTATCTAGACCAAAACAAACAATAAATAATACACATGTCTTCTTCTTCAAACTCGATGGATAGACCGCAGCTCTGAGTGCTGCCTTGAAGTAAATCAACATCGGTAAGAACGTCACTGAAATCGTGGAACAGTATGATCCTCACAAATTGGGACTTCTTCACAGCTAGTAGATCAAGAGATGCCAAATTTATCAGTGAGGTTTATGTTAATTATTGTAATAAAGTTCAATCTATATACAGATGTACCCTTTTCTGATCTCTCTGTTGGCTACAGCACGTTCTAGTCATAAATCATCACTCCTATACTCTAGCAATGCAATAAAACTTTAATGTTTCAACAATTCTTAGTGATCTCTATGCTCCTAACCTCTTTCTGATATTTCTGTTGCCTACAGCGTGTTCTAGCCACACCTTATCACTCCTACATGTATACTCTAACTATCACATTAAAACTTTATGTTTCAACAATTCTTAGTGATATCTCTGCTCCAAACCTTTTCCTGATCTCTCTGTTGCCCACAGCATGTTCCAGCAAGCCATAGATGATCATCCCTATAGTCCCTCTATCCTCTCTAACCCGATTGCTCAGTTCATACACAGTGTCCTGTCCATGCTTTACAAGCTGGTCCATGATGGGCTGCTTGTACGTCGTCAGGAACAGAACGCCCAGGCTGGTCTGGGAGGCAGACAACTTAGAGGTCAAAGATCGCGTTGAGCTGACGACGGGTGTGGTTTCCAACAGGCAATCAATCAAGCTGTTTGTCTGATAATTAAAATAGAAAGGTTTTGTATTCCTTCAATATAACAAAGACACACATTCCTGGACCATTGAGGGATCAACAATCAACAAGGACGAGAGCCCCCCCCCCCCACTCAGTGTTATATAGGGTACGCTTATGCATGTTCCCACCCCCCCAAGTCCGGTGTGTAAATTCAATAGGGGCCGATTTTTTGGTGTATTACGAGCCAGACTTTGTTGCATGAAAAGTACTCCTTTACGGGACATTTTGGGAACATGAATGCGGTCCCTCCGACCCCGGAGTGGGGGGGGGGGGCGGGGCGAGAAGGGAGATTGAAGAAACATCGCGGAGCAGATCTAACTTCAGTCATTGATTTATAATTCACTATTTATATACAAGTGCAGAATTGAAGATACTCAATAACTTTGAAATAAAGCAGGATACATCATACCATCTGATGAGAGAAAGAAGAGCAATAACTCGTTTATTTTAACAAAAAGTTAATGCCCTCATGGCTCTCTACATACTGTATGCTTCACGAAGATTGATATTAAAGCAATACCGAAGCAAGCCATCATCCAAATCAATGCCTCTAAGCCCTTGAAAACTCTGATTCACACTAATTTGAAATGTGTATCGCTTTAAAAAAAGGTGAAGAAACTATCAAAGATAAATGGGATTGATTTTAAGAAATTTAGGCATGTTTAAAAGAAATACTAACATAATACCCAACAAATTTTACTTTGTTTTATATTATGCTAAAAACTTACGTAATTTCAATAGTTACAATAATAATTTCCCATACAAATCTCATAAAGAAGTACACAACCATTGATAAATATAAAACAGCAAAGTGCAGATCTACAATTAAATGATACTTACCTGGACTCCGAGCTGGAATGCTAGCTCAAGTAACCTTTGACCTAAGTCAATCTCTGAAGGGGTCATTTTCCTCGCCTCCTGACCGTTCTCTCCTCTCTTGACCAGTCCACGCATCACAAAGTCCAAGATGGACAAAGCCTGGTTGGTTGTCTATCAACAAAGACAGGATTCCCAAAATCATTACTGACTTTGACATAGAACTTAACACCAAAATAAAATGGGTAGCTAAAGAAAATTTATTTAGTTACATTACATATTTTGTTGTTTGATTAAAATATGTCATCTTAAAGAAAATAACATTCCCATTTCAACGACATTAATTTAGACAAATGACAACAGGTACATTTGTGTTCACCACTCTCAGAGTAGGGGAAATGGTGCATAGATCAGATTTCTACATAAACTCTTGCGTACACTTTGAACTTGCCATGTACAACATATTTTGGAATGTGTTTTTCACAATACTGTATGTACCTATTTTGTCGAACAGCATATATCTGTAAAGCGCTTAGGCAAAACGTTGTATCGATGTATTGTGCGCTATATAAAAGCGGAAAATTATTATTATTATTATTATCAATTCATGGTCCTCTCCGAGACTAACACTGGTAAACAGTATATAATAAACAAGCTGAATAAGACTGCGTCTGTAATATGCCTCTGCCTATATGTTTATTCATTGATCAATGATTCTGTAACCTTTAGCATCTACCCTCACAAACCCAAACTTCTCGTTCAATCTGTTCATGCTTGTACATACCTCAGCCCAGTTTAGTCAACACTGGTTCAATTTTATCAAGTTATCACATTAATGAGGTATTTTCTGAGATTTGTTATACTTGTCTAGTGAGTAGTTTGGCCTTCTGTAGCTGCTTGTATCCATTCACAAGATGCTGTAGCTGTACATGATCCAAACCAAGATCACTCTCATTACTGAACAACATCGGTAGAATGGAGAACAAATCCTCGCTCCTGTTGGATATCATCATAATATATTGAAAATATCTAAAGGTATAAACTAGTTCTGGTCATGCGATTGCATTGTGAAAGAAACGTGGAATCGATCAGAAAAGGTTGATCATAAGCACTGTACACATAAATATGTATATGGGACTACCCTATATCTATCCAGGACGGATAAATATGATAATTTACCAAATATATCAATAAGTAGGCGGTTTCCCGGCAAAATTTGTATCATCACATATTAGTCAAAACATATTCTTTCACATGATTGGTAATAAGAGCTTCCATTTCATATTTGTGAGAGGGGGGCATTTCCAAAACTGGTCTTCTCCTTTAATAATCTTGAACCCTACAATATGCAGACCCTTTCATTCTCTGAATAATTGGTATAATTAAAAAATAATGTAAACCTATAGACTACTGAATTCTCTTATTCCCATAGGCTTAATACAGAGACCACTCTGGTACAGTAGTCAAAGGGTTAATATAAATTATTGGTGATGCAAGAAAAGTTTATGGTCATGATGGAACACATTACAATTTCTGGTGCAATACTGAGTATCTAAATTAACCTGTATTGTCGTTATCAGTATTTTGTTTATTATCCTATTTTTTAAAATTTGTACATTATGTTTTTGTTGTTTCAAATCCTGTTGTGCTGGGTGGAAGACACATTTTTCACTTTTGTGGACAAGAATAAATCAATATCAATTATCAATCAATAATGATAAAAACAATCATCATCAAACATTACAATATAAGTGTAATGATAATGATAACTAGAAATATCGCAATCTGTATTGCCGCGCAATGTGAATGTTTCCACCGGCAGTGGCAGTGATTTTGTGTCATCCTTACGTTCGAAGGAGGGACAAAGATCCCCTCTCCCCTCCCTGTAACATAAGGATGACGAAGAGAGGTCACCACTAGTGGCTCAGGATATTGCCATGACTAGGAGCAGCATTACCAAAACAACAAGTCAACGCAAAGCGAAGCATCCCCCCGCAGGGTACAAATGGCCTATATACGTCAGAACAAATTACCTCCATTGGACTACACTATTATATTACTAGGCAAGGAAGTTCACCACATTTTTACATATTTAATTAGGTGTTTTTGCATATTTAATGAGCTATGACCTTTAACCTTTGACCTACATACTCAGAAATCGAACTTAGGCTGTACATGTATTTTGATACCATGTACCTTCATATCAAATTTCATTAAAATCTGTCAAAACAATACTAAAGTTATGGATCGGAAACCAGATTTGCATATTTAATGAGCTATGACCTTTGACTTACACACTCCAAAATCAAACTTAGCCTGTATTTTGATATTATCTACCTTCATATCAAATTTCATTAAAATGTGTCAAACATTACTGAAGTTATCGATCTGAAACCAAATTTGTTACGGACACACGGCAGCAGTTTTATATCCCCTCCGACTTCGTCGGTGAGGGGATAATAAGTGTGTAGATTAGAGTATAATGCATATAGAAAATTTGAAAGAAATCTGTCAAGAAATGTGGCAGTTATGTGAGTGCACAAAAGGACAGCCACAAAAATATGGCCTTTTACCCTATAGAAGACGGAACACTAGGGGCAGCATCACCAAAAGATATGGGTGTGTAGATTATACCAAGATACACCTCCATACAAAATTTGAAAGAAATCTGTCAAGGCATACCGGCATACTGCCTGAGGATACAATTATATCTCAGCTGGTGGTAAAAGGGTTTTAAGTGCACCCACATGACACAGCTCTCTGCACTCTTCTCAAACATGATGACCTCCCTCTGCCTCCTCCCCCCCCCCCCTATACACAGGTGTAATCATTTATCAGCTGGTGGTAAAAGGGTGTTGTGAACCCACATCACACAGCCTTCTGCACTCTTCTTAAACACGACAACCTCCCCCCCCCCCCCCCCCCTTCCCGCCTACAAACAGGTGTACTCATATTTCAGCTGGTGGTAAAAGGGTGTTGTGAACCCACATCACACAGCTCTCTCCACTCTTCTCATACATTACAACCTCCCACTGCTTCCCCCCCCCCCCCCTACACACAGGTCTAATCTTATATCAGCTGGTGGTAAAAGGAAGTTGTGAACCCACATCACATAGCTCTCTGCACTCTTCTCAAACATGACAACCTCCTCCTGCCTCCCCCCACCCCCCCCCCCCCCCTACACACAGGTGTATTCATATTTCAGCTGGTGGTAAAAGGGTGTTATGAACCCACATCACACAGCTCTCTGCACTATTCTCAAACATGACAACCTCCCCCTGCCTCCCCCTCCCCCTACACACAGTTGTAATCTTATATCAGCTGGTGGTAAAAGGAAGTTGTGAACCCAAATTACATAGCTCTCTGCACTCTTCTCAAACACGACAACCTCCCTCCCCCCTCCCCTCCTACACACAGGTGTAATCATATTTTAGCTTGTGGTAAAAGGGTGTTATGAACCCACATCACACAGCTCTCTCCACTCTTCTCAAACACGACGACCCCCCCCCCCCCCACCTCCACCCTCCCCTCGTACACACAGGTGTAATCATATTTTATCTTGTGGTAAAAGGGTGTTGTAAACCCACATCACACAGCTCTCTCCACTCTTCTCAAACACGACGACCCCCCCCCCCCTACACACAGGTGTAATCTTATATCAGCTGGTGGTAAAAGGGTGTTGTGAACCCATATCACACAGCCCTCTGCACTCTTCTCTCACATGACGACCCCCCCCTCCCCTCTACACACAGGTGTAATCTTATATCAGCTGGTGGTAAAAGGATGTACGTGCACCCACATCACAAAGCTCTCTGCACTCTTCTCAACCATGACAACCTCCCCCTGCCTTCCCCCCCCCTTCAAACAGGTGTATTCATATTTCAGCTGGTGGCAAAAGGGTGTTGTGAACCCACATCACATAGCTCTCTGCACTCTTCATAAACACGACGACCCCCCCCCCCCCTCTATACACAGGTGTAATCTTATATCAGCTGGTGGTAAAAGGGTGTTGTGAACCCACATCACACAGCTCTCTGCACTCATAACATGACAACCTCCCCCTGCCTCCCCCCCTACACACAGGTGTATTCATATATCAGCTGGTGGTAAAAGGGTGTTGTGAACCCACATCACACAGCTCTCTGCACTCTTCTCAAACACGACGACCCCCCCCCCTACACACAGGTGTAATCATGTTTTAGCTTGTGGTAAAAGGGTGTTGTGAACCCACATCACACAGCCTTCTGCGCTCTTCTCAAACACGACACCCTCCCTCCCCCCTCCCCTCCTACACACAGGTGTAATCATATTTTAGCTTGTGGTAAAAGGGTGTTGTGAACCCACATCACACAGCTCTCTCCACTCTTCTCAAACATGACGACCTCCCCCTGCCTCCCCCCTCCCCCCTATACACAAGTGTAATCATATTTTAGCTTGTGGTAAAAGGGTGTTGTGAACCCACATCACACAGCTCTCTCCACTCTTCTCAAACACGACAACCTCCCTCCCCCCTCCCCTCCTACACACAGGTGTAATCATATTTTAGCTTGTGGTAAAAGGGTGTTGTGAACCCACATGACACAGCTCTCTCCACTCTTCTCAAACACAACAACCTCCCTCCCCCCTCCCCTCCTACACACAAGTGTAATCATATTTTAGCTTGTGGTAAAAGGGTGTTGTGAACCCACATCACACAGCTCTCTCCACTCTTCTCAAACATGACAACCTCCCCCTGCCTCCCCCCCCCCCCCCCTACACACAGGTGTAATCATGTTTTAACTTGTGGTAAAAGGGTGTTGTGAACCCACATCACACAGCCTTCTGCACTCTTCTCAAACACAACAACCTCCCTCCCCCTCCCCTCCTACACACAGGTGTAATCATATTTTAGCTTGTGGTAAAAGGGTGTTGTGAACCCACATCACACAGCTCTCTCCACTCTTCTCAAACATGACGACCTCCCCCTGCCTCCCCCCTCCCCTCTATACACAAGTGTAATCATATTTTAGCTTGTGGTAAAAGGGTGTTGTGAACCCACATCACACAGCTCTCTGCACTCTTCTCAAACACGACGACCCCCCCCCCCCCTATACACAGGTGTAATCTTATATCAACTGGTGGTAAAAGGGTGTTGTGAACCCACATCACACAGCTCTCTGCACTCTTCTCAAACACGACGACTTCCCCCTGCCTCTCCCTCCCCCTATACACAGGTGTAATCTTATATCAACTGGTGGTAAAAGGGTGTTGTGAACCCACATCACACAGCTCTCTCCACTCTTCTCAAACATGACGACCTCCCCCTGCCTCCCCCCTCCCCCCTATACACAGGTGTAATCATATTTTAGCTTGTGGTAAAAGGGTGTTGTGAACCCACATCACACAGCTCTCTCCACTCTTCTCAAACATGAGGACCTCCCCCTGCCTCCCCCTCCCCCCTATACACAAGTGTAATCATATTTTAGCTTGTGATAAAAGGGTGTTGTGAACCCACATCACACAGCTCTCTCCACTCTTCTCAAACATGACGACCTCCCCCTGCCTCCCCCTCCCCCCTATACACAACTGTAATCATATTTTAGCTTGTGACAAAAGGGTGTTGTGAACCCACATCACACAGCTCTCGCACTCTTCTCAACCATGACAACCTCCCCCTGCCTTCCCCCCCCCCCCTTCACACAGGTGTATTCATATTTCAGCTGGTGGCAAAAGGGTGTTGTGAACCCACATCACATAGCTCTCTGCACTCTTCATAAACACGACGACCCCCCCCCCCCCCCTCTATACACAGGTGTAATCTTATATCAGCTGGTGGTAAAAGGGTGTTGTGAACCCACATCACACAGCTCTCTGCACTCATAACATGACAACCTCCCCCTGCCTCCCCCCTACACACAAGTGTATTCATATATCAGCTGGTGGTAAAAGGGTGTTGTGAACCCACATCACACAGCTCTCTGCACTCTTCTCAAACACGACGACCCCCCCCCCCCTACACACAGGTGTAATCATGTTTTAGCTTGTGGTAAAAGGGTGTTGCGAACCCACATCACACAGCCTTCTGCACTCTTCTCAACACGACACCCTCCCTCCCCCCTCCCCTCCTACACACAGGTGTAATCATATTTTAGCTTGTGGTAAAAGAGTGTTGTGAACCCACATCACACAGCTCTCTCCACTCTTCTCAAACATGACGACCTCCCCCTGCCTCCCCCCTCCCCCCTATACACAAGTGTAATCATATTTTAGCTTGTGGTAAAAGGGTGTTGTGAACCCACATCACACAGCTCTCTCCACTCTTCTCAAACACGACAACCTTCCTCCCCCCTCCCCTCCTACACACAGGTGTAATCATATTTTAGCTTGTGGTAAAAGGGTGTTGTGAACCCACATGACACAGCTCTCTCCACTCTTCTCAAACACGACAACCTCCCTCCCCCCTCCCCTCCTACACACAGGTGTAATCATATTTTAGCTTGTGGTAAAAGGGTGTTGTGAACCCACATCACACAGCTCTCTCCACTCTTCTCAAACATGACGACCTCCCCCTGCCTCCCCCCTCCCCCCTATACACAAGTGTAATCATATTTTAGCTTGTGGTAAAAGGGTGTTGTGAACCCACATCACACAGCTCTCTCCACTCTTCTCAAACATGACGACCTCCCCCTGCCTCCCCCCTCCCCCCTATACACAGGTGTAATCATATTTTAGCTTGTGGTAAAAGGGTGTTGTGAACCCACATCACACAGCCTTCTGCACTCTTCTCAAACACGACAACCTCCCTCCCCCTCCCCTCCTACACACAGGTGTAATCATATTTTAGCTTGTGGTAAAAGGGTGTTGTGAACCCACATCACACAGCTCTCTCCACTCTTCTCAAACACGACGACCCCCCCCCCCCCCTATACACAGGTGTAATCTTATATCAGCCGGTGGTAAAAGGGTGTTGTGAACCCACATCACACAGCTCTCTGCACTCTTCTCAAACACGACGACCTCCCCTTGCCTCTCCCCTCCCCCTATACACAGGTGTAATCTTATATCAGCCGGTGGTAAAGGGTGTTGTGAACCCACATCACACAGCTCTCTCCACTCTTCTCAAACATGACGACCCCCCCCCCCCCCCCTGCCTCCTATACACAGGTGTAATCATATTTTAGCTTGTGGTAAAAGGGTGTTGTGAACCCACATCACACAGCTCTCTCCACTCTTCTCAAACATGACGACCTCCCCCTGCCTCCTCCCTCCCCCCTATACACAGGTCTGGTGTAATCATATTTTAGCTTGTGATAAAAGGGTGTTGTGAACCCACATCACACAGCTCTCTCCACTCTTCTCAAACATGACGACCTCCCCCTGCCTCCCCCCTCCCCCCTATACACAGGTGTAATCATATTTTAGCTTGTGGTAAAAGGGTGTTGTGAACCCACATCACACAGCTCTCTCCACTCTTCTCAAACATGACGACCTCCCCCTGCCTCCCCCCTTCCCCCTATACACAAGTGTAATCATATTTTAGCTTGTGATAAAAGGGTGTTGTGAACCCACATCACACAGCTCTCTCCACTCTTCTCAAACATGACGACCTCCCCCTGCCTCCCCCCTCCCCCCTACACACAGGTGTAATCATGTTTTAGCTAGTGGTAAAAGGGTGTTGTGAACCCATATCACACAGCCTTCTGCACTCTTCTCAAACACGACAACCTCCCTCCCCCCTCCCCTCCTACACACAGGTGTAATCATATTTTAGCTTGTGATAAAAGGGTGTTGTGAACCCACATCACACAGCTCTCTCCACTCTTCTCAAACATGACGACCTCCCCCTGCCTCCCCCCTTCCCCCTATACACAAGTGTAATCATATTTTAGCTTGTGATAAAAGGGTGTTGTGAACCCACATCACACAGCTCTCTCCACTCTTCTCAAACATGAGGACCTCCCCCTGCCTCCCCCCTTCCCCCTATACACAAGTGTAATCATATTTTAGCTTGTGATAAAAGGGTGTTGTGAACCCACATCACACAGCTCTCTCCACTCTTCTCAAACATGACGACCTCCCCCTGCCTCCCCCCTCCCCCCTACACACAGGTGTAATCATGTTTTAGCTTGTGATAAAAGGGTGTTGTGAACCCACATCACATAGCTCTCTCCACTCTTCTCAAACACGACAACCTCCCTCCCCCCTCCCCTCCTACACACAGGTGTAATCATATTTTAGCTTGTGGTAAAAGGGTGTTCTGAACCCACATCACACAGCTCTCTCCACTCTTCTCAAACATGACGACCTCCCCCTGCCTCCCCCCTCCCCCCTATACACAAGTGTAATCATATTTTAGCTTGTGGTAAAAGGGTGTTGTGAACCCACATCACACAGCTCTCTCCACTCTTCTCAAACACGACAACCTCCCCCTGCCTCCCCCCTCCCCCCTATACACAGGTGTAATCATATTTTAGCTTGTGGTAAAAGGGTGTTGTGAACCGACATCACACAGCTCTCTCCACTCTTCTCAAACACGACAACCTCCCCCTGCCTCCCCCCTCCCCCCTATACACAGGTGTAATCATATTTTAGCTTGTGGTAAAAGGGTGTTGTGAACCCACATCACACAGCCTTCTGCACTCTTCTCAAACACGACAACCTCCCTCCCCCTCCCCTCCTACACACAGGTGTAATCATATTTTAGCTTGTGGTAAAAGGGTGTTGTGAACCCACATCACACAGCTCTCTCCACTCTTCTCAAACACGACGACCCCCCCCCCCTATACACAGGTGTAATCATATTTTAGCTTGTGGTAAAAGGGTGTTGTGAACCCACATCACACAGCTCTCTCCACTCTTCTCAAACATGACGACCTCCCCCTGCCTCCCCCCTCCCCCCTATACACAAGTGTAATCATATTTTAGCTTGTGGTAAAAGGGTGTTGTGAACCCACATCACACAGCTCTCTCCACTCTTCTCAAACATGACGACCTCCCCCTGCCTCCCCCTCCCCCCTATACACAGGTGTAATCATATTTTAGCTTGTGGTAAAAGGGTGTTGTGAACCCACATCACACAGCCTTCTGCACTCTTCTCAAACACGACAACCTCCCTCCCCCTCCCCTCCTACGCACAGGTGTAATCATATTTTAGCTTGTGGTAAAAGGGTGTTGTGAACCCACATCACACAGCTCTCTCCACTCTTCTCAAACACGACGACCCCCCCCCCCCCCTATACACAGGTGTAATCTTATATCAGCCGGTGGTAAAAGGGTGTTGTGAACCAACATCACACAGCTCTCTGCACTCTTCTTAAACATGACGACCCCCCCCCTGCCTCCTATACACAGGTGTAATCATATTTTAGCTTGTGGTAAAAGGGTGTTGTGAACCCAAATCACACAGCTCTCTCCACTCTTCTCAAACACGACGACCTCCCCCTGCCTCTCCCCTCCCCCTATACACAGGTGTAATCTTATATCAGCCGGTGGTAAAAGGGTGTTGTGAACCCACATCACACAGCTCTCTCCACTCTTCTTAAACATGACGACCCCCCCCCCCCTGCCTCCTATACACAGGTGTAATCATATTTTAGCTTGTGGTAAAAGGGTGTTGTGAACCCAAATCACACAGCTCTCTCCACTCTTCTCAAACATGACGACCTCCCCCTGCCTCCCCCCTCCCCCCTATACACAGGTGTAATCATATTTTAGCTTGTGATAAAAGGGTGTTGTGAACCCACATCACACAGCTCTCTCCACTCTTCTCAAACATGACGACCTCCCCCTGCCTCCCCCCTCCCCCCTATACACAGGTGTAATCATATTTTAGCTTGTGGTAAAAGGGTGTTGTGAACCCACATCACACAGCTCTCTCAACTCTTCTCAAACATGAGGACCTCCCCCTGCCTCCCCCCTTCCCCCTATACACAAGTGTAATCATATTTTAGCTTGTGATAAAAGGGTGTTGTGAACCCACATCACACAGCTCTCTCCACTCTTCTCAAACATGACGACCTCCCCCTGCCTCCCCCTCCCCCCTATACACAAGTGTAATCATATTTTAGCTTGTGATAAAAGGGTGTTGTGAACCCACATCACACAGCTCTCTCCACTCTTCTCAAACATGACGACCTCCCCCTGCCTCCCCCCTCCCCCCTACACACAGGTGTAATCATGTTTTAGCTAGTGGTAAAAGGGTGTTGTGAACCCATATCACACAGCCTTCTGCACTCTTCTCAAACACGACAACCTCCCTCCCCCCTCCCCTCCTACACACAGGTGTAATCATATTTTAGCTTGTGGTAAAAGGGTGTTCTGAACCCACATCACACAGCTCTCTCCACTCTTCTCAAACATGACGACCTCCCCCTGCCTCCCCCCTCCCCCCTATACACAAGTGTAATCATATTTTAGCTTGTGGTAAA
Organism: Strongylocentrotus purpuratus; assembly: GCF_000002235.5. Taxonomy (NCBI): domain Eukaryota; kingdom Metazoa; phylum Echinodermata; class Echinoidea; order Camarodonta; family Strongylocentrotidae; genus Strongylocentrotus; species Strongylocentrotus purpuratus. The sequence goes on along the minus strand of NW_022145599.1, from coordinate 4,740,943 downwards.
AGGGTGTTGTGAACCCACATCACACAGCTCTCTCCACTCTTCTCAAACACGACAACCTCCCCCTGCCTCCCCCCTCCCCCCTATACACAGGTGTAATCATATTTTAGCTTGTGGTAAAAGGGTGTTGTGAACCCACATCACACAGCTCTCTCCACTCTTCTCAAACACGACAACCTCCCCCTGCCTCCCCCCTCCCCCCTATACACAGGTGTAATCATATTTTAGCTTGTGGTAAAAGGGTGTTGTGAACCCACATCACACAGCCTTCTGCACTCTTCTCAAACACGACAACCTCCCTCCCCCTCCCCTCCTACACACAGGTGTAATCATATTTTAGCTTGTGGTAAAAGGGTGTTGTGAACCCACATCACACAGCTCTCTGCACTCTTCTCAAACACGACGACCTCCCCCTGCCTCTCCCCTCCCCCTATACACAAGTGTAATCTTATATCAACTGGTGGTAAAAGGGTGTTGTGAACCCACATCACACAGCTCTCTCCAATCTTCTCAAACATGACAACCTCCCCCTGCCTCCCCCTCCCCCCTATACACAGGTGTAATCATATTTTAGCTTGTGGTAAAAGGGTGTTGTGAACCCACATCACACAGCTCTCTCCACTCTTCTCAAACATGAGGACCTCCCCCTGCCTCCCCCCTCCCCCCTATACACAGGTGTAATCATATTTTAGCTTGTGGTAAAAGGGTGTTGTGAACCCACATCACACAGCTCTCTCCACTCTTCTCAAACATGAGGACCTCCCCCTGCCTCCCCCCTCCCCCTATACACAAGTGTAATCATATTTTAGCTTGTGATAAAAGGGTGTTGTGAACCCACATCACACAGCTCTCTCCACTCTTCTCAAACATGACGACCTCCCCCTGCCTCCCCCCTCCCCCCTATACACAAGTGTAATCATATTTTAGCTTGTGGTAAAAGGGTGTTGTGAACCCACATCACACAGCTCTCTCCACTCTTCTCAAACATGACAACCTCCCCCTGCCTCCCCCCTCCCCCCTATACACAGGTGTAATCATATTTTAGCTTGTGGTAAAAGGGTGTTGTGAACCCACATCACACAGCTCTCTCCACTCTTCTCAAACATGACAACCTCCCCCTGCCTCCCCCCTCCCCCCTATACACAGGTGTAATCATATTTTAGCTTGTGGTAAAAGGGTGTTGTGAACCCACATCACACAGCCTTCTGCACTCTTCTCAAACACGACAACCTCCCTCCCCCTCCCCTCCTACACACAGGTGTAATCATATTTTAGCTTGTGGTAAAAGGGTGTTGTGAACCCACATCACACAGCTCTCTCCACTCTTCTCAAACACGACGACCCCCCCCCCCCCTAATACACAGGTGTAATCTTATATCAGCCGGTGGTAAAAGGGTGTTGTGAACCCACATCACACAGCTCTCTGCACTCTTCTCAAACACGACGACCTCCCCCTGCCTCCCCCCTCCCCCTATACACAGGTGTAATCTTATATCAACTGGTGGTAAAAGGGTGTTGTGAACCCACATCACACAGCCTTCTGCACTCTTCTCAAACACGACAACCTACCTCCCCCCCCCCCTCCCCTCCTACACACAGGTGTAATAGTTTATTTGTAAAGCGCTTAGAGACATTTGTATTAAGCGCTATATACAAATTAAATATTATTATTATTATTATCTTATATCAGCTGGTGGTAAAAGAGTGTACCTGTACTCACATCACACAGCTCTCTGCACAAGAAATGGTCTTTTACCCTATAGAAGACTGAACACTTGGGGCAGCATAATCAAAAGTTATAGGTTTGTAGCTTATATCAAGATTCACCTCTACACAAAATTTGAAAGAAATCTGTCAAGAAATGTGGCAGTTAGAGCGCACAAAAGACAGCCACCAAAATATGGCCTTTTACCCTATAGAAGATGGAACACTGGGGGCAGCATCACCAAAATCTGGAGGCTTGTAGATTACACCGAGATACACCTTAGTTTAAAATTTGAACAAAACGCCTTGCAAAATGTGGCCTATAGAGCGCACACAACTCAACCATCCACAAAAATATGGCCTTTTACCCTATAGAAGACGGAACACTGGGGGCAGCATCACCAAAAGTTATAGGTGTGTAGATTATACTAAGATACACTTCCACACAATATTTGAAAGAAATCTATTAAGGAATGTGGCAGTTAGAGCGCACACAAGAATATGACGCAGCAGACGTTGAGGCGGCGGCGTAACGCTGCTGAATCCAAAGTACCCCACCGGCATAATGCCGGGGGATACAATAAATACTTAAACACAAAATGCACAAATCTCTCTCCAGAATTTTAACAACATATTATCATTGGTAACTCTGAGTAATTAAAACTGTTTTAACATGTTTCTGAAAGGTTTCTAGGCATTGAATGTTTTGAATGGCACTTGGCAACTTGTTCCACAGGACTGGTGCAACATGCACAGATGCACGGTCCCCATAATGGGTGGTTAAGGTTCTGGGGACATCTAGGATGGTAGAGGCAGAAGAACGGAGTATAAATTAGTAGAACAGGATGAAATAGAAATAAATAATTGGATAATGACAAGGATAGAACTGTAACAATCTCACCTGCTGGCAGTAATCCTTTTGTGAATGACAGTCTCAAGCTTCTTGAGTTGCTCTGTTGGTAGCTTGGTGTAGAGCAGATCAAGGACTCGATTCGTCTGGATAACACAAGCACAAAAGAGGGGGAAGAAACGAGGGACAGGGTGAGTGTTCCAGAGGCTTAATAATGGTAACAAGATATTATAAAGCATGATATTGAACAAAATGATCTGTTTTTAACATTTTTGTAAAAATTTAATATCTTACAGGATGCTACAGATGAAATAAATTACCACACTAAAGTTTATTCATAGATTAAGTTGCTGAAAATGTAATAACAGAGATATACTGTACAGCACTGATATACAGATAGATACAACAATTACAGCAAGTAATTCCTCAATATCTAGGATAGAACTACAAATGATAACATCATTTAATGTAATATAAGACAGTGAATTCATGTATTTCCTAGATACTGACAATGAACACTTACAGTCTGTGGAAGAGCGTTCATGATGACAGTGTCGGCCATGTTGAATCCCAGAGAAGCTGGTTTCAAGACACATCCACACAGAATCTCAGCAAACAGACCAGTCCACAGCTTGGAGGGAATCACCTAGAATACAATGAAGAAATAACAATCAAAGAGAGACGTTTACATCCTTTGGAGATATCGGCTGTTCAGAGCTAGAAGAGCATTAACTTTAGAGATAATTTCTGTTTGGTGTCAGAAGGGCAATAACTCTTTGTTAAAGGATATGAGTTAATGCCATTCTGGCTACAAACAGACAATATAAAAAGTGTGATATATTGTTCACAGTCTTCAAGAAATTACTGAGTATATGTATCATGTACATGCATAAGGCCTACAAAAAAAAGATGTTGTATTGCCCTTTGCGACAGACCCAACATTTTTGAAATCCCCGGTCTGCTTTTTTTTTTTTTTAACCGTATTTTAGAGTGATACACTGTATAGAGAAATATCAGCTCAAAGGGGGAAAAAAGAACAAAAAAGTTATACAAAAATAACAAGATTTCAGACTGACCTTTTTTTTTTTAAAGGCCTAATTGGGCTTCTGTTACATAAAATTGTCTTCGGAAATTCAGCTCACTTTCGAATCCCTTGGGATATCTATCTCATGATAAATACAATGAGGCACAAGGAGATCATTTGCATGACACATAAAGAGTTGAAAATCTAACCTCCAGTGCTTCCTTGGTATGGGAGCCCAGCATGGCACCCATGAAGTAAAAGAGACGGATGATGACGGTACACTTGGTACGATTGTAGTCTTCTTCCTCCCTGGGGGTAAAGGCCGTTTCCATGGAACCACACCCCTTTGCGAAGGCAAAGAGATCGTATTGAGCCACCTTCATGAAGGAGTCAATGGTCTGGAATAGGACACTCTTTTTGCCTTCTTTAATGGCTACAGAGAAGGAAGAAAAATATTGTCTGTTGACTTGGGAAATAATTTAACTCACAAATTTTGTTAATGAAATCATAGGTTGTGTAGTTTCTAGTTTCTAGTTGAGAAACTAGTTATCTATTTTGCAAACAGTCGACGAAAACGGTCTCATTTTAATCAAAAAACATGTACATACAAATGAGTCACAAAAAATGCGTATTTCAGAACAAGGATGGACCCAGGTTCTTGTAAAAAGGGGGGGGGGTTAACATTTATTAAAATTACAATAGGGTGTACTAAGTTTGATATATTCTGTTGATGTTGTGAACTTCAAGTATGAGAAATCGTTTTCAAAGGTGATGGGCACAGGTCGTTTGTGCTCTCAACTCTGAATCTGCCACGGTTTCAAACCTCAGCCTTCACAGTTCACAAAAATGACACTTTTTGAAGAATTTTTTGTCTCCTATGGTGTTCTTCAGCATTCTTCAGAATTTCCACTTACTTTTGAAGACAGCTGCTGGTGTGAGTAGACTTTCCCCCAGGACCCAGACGTAGCAGTCCAGTGCAGCCAACAGGTACTCAAGCCAAGTGATGGTTGCTTTCACAGAAAACTGCTGTTCCACGGAGGCTAGGGTGGGCTGTTTCTGTATACCACTCTTATGACCACCTCCCTCAAATCTAAAATAGGTGGAAAGTAACAGACGTTGCATGTACATGTGTAGGCTGGATGCATTTTTACGTTTCAATAAGATCAAGCCAAAAAATATGTATGTCTGTTTTAATATCACTATATTTATAATAACCATTATAAAAAAAAAAGTAGTACAGTATATACAATAATCCAGTTCGTAAATACTATCTGCGCATGGGCAGATAAAGGTAAATTGTTTCCAAATTGTAAAGCCCATCGAGACGAATAATGGTATCATGCTTATGAAAGTTATGTTATCAGTATTCATTTACGCACCGACAGTACATTTATCTCATGCACTGCAGAAACATGGACACTAACATCAAAAATGGAAAGAAAGCTAGCAGCATCTCAACACAACATGGAAAGAAGTATTCTAAGCATCACATCCAAAGACAGAAAAACAAACAAATGGATCAGGGAGCAGACAAAAGTCCAGGACATCCTTGAAACAGTGAAAAGAAGGAAATGGAATTGGGCGGGCCACATCAGCCGTAGGAATGATAATCGCTGGAGTTCAGCAATCACTCTTTGGACACCATATGAGAAAAAACGAAACAGGGGACGTCAAAGAAAAAGATGGAGAGATGAGCTGCAACAGTACTGGGAAAAGATTAACTGGCACAAACAGGCACTGAACAGAGACATTTGGAGACAGCATGCTGAGGCCTTCATCCTGCAGTGGATCGATAATGGCTGAAAAAGTAAAGTAAGTACATTTATCTGATACACAGGTGGAAGTATTCTTCTCAAGAGGCATATAAAAGGTATTCATGATTAACCTCCATCACTTCAGCAGTGATTATTTTAAAATGCACAAGTGGGACGCATCCATCTGTATATTTTGGGGTCATGCGTTACGAAGCCATTTAGGAACTGGTTTATTGAATGAGAAATTACCATTACCACAAACAAGCTTGTTTGATCTACGAAAATTTCTAGTAAATTTCATTTACGATAATTTTCAGAAACCTAGTGGCACAGATAATGTTTCCTTGTGTTCCTCTGTGGATGAGACATGCTAATTCCTACTTTATTATTTTCTAAATTCCATTGAATCTACCTCCTACAAAGATTACCTTCCAACAAAATACTCAGCACCCCTCTCTCTGGCTGTGTTCTGCATCCATGTTGCTGGAGTATTCCGCCCTGGATCACGTAAAAGAAAAACATTAATAGCAAAATAATAACTTCACACTTTCTTTCAACAGTCATTCTCATACTGCTATAATGTGACAGATACCAGTTAAATTATCTCTGTACAAAACCATACAAATTTGATTTCTTTAGAAGTATCATGCTCTCTCTGACCCTGTGCCTTACGTTGGGTTTCAAATTTGTATAAGTTTGTTACCAAGAGATGTTTAGCATAAGAATTTGCGGCTGTAGAGGTACCAAACACATCATTGAGCAAATTTGTCCTTCTGCTGCTAACATGCAGTATGCCAGATATGATGTTCCACCTTCCTTTTCTTCAAAGGCTCTTTTTGTCCACAGATTTCATGAGGCTAAACTGACTGACCTGGTAGGAGTGATGTCAGCCCGTAGACATGAACCATACACTGATGTCTGCATTCAGTCTGGGGACTTCCACATTGGGTCATCAACCACATCACCATGTGACTCAATGTGGGGCTACAGTTCTTTGGTTACCCATTCCCCCTCCCCACCCCCTCCCTATTAGGATTTAAGATACCAGAGGGCTAGCATGACTGACCTGGTAGGAGTGATGTCAGCCCATAGACAAGAACCATACACTGATGTCTGCATTCAGTCTGGGGACGTCCACATTGGGTCATCAACTACATCACCATGTAACTCAGGGTAGAGCTACGGTCCTTCGGTAACCCCTTCCCCCTCCCCACCCTCTCCTTATTAGGATACCTGAGGGCTAGAATGACTGACCTGGTAAGAGCGATGTCAGCCCGTAGACAAGAACCATACACTGATGTCTGCATTCAGTCTGGGGACGTCCACATTGGGTCATTAACCACATCACCATGTGACTCAGGGTAGGGATAAAGTTCTCTGGTAACCCCTTCCCCCTCCCCACCCTCTCCTTATTAGGATACCTGAGGGCTAGAATGACTGACCTGGTAAGAGCGATGTCAGCCCGTAGACAAGAACCATACACTGATGTCTGCATTCAGTCTGGGGACGTCCACATTGGATCATTAACCACATCACCATGTGACTCAGGGTAGGGATAAAGTTCTCTGGTAACCCCTTCCCCCTCCCCATCCCCTCCTTATTAGGATACCTGAGGGCTAGAATGACTGACCTGGTAAGAGTGATGTCAGCCCATAGACAAGAACCATACACTGATGTCTGCATTCAGTCTGGGGACGTCCACATTGGGTCATTAACCACATCACCATGTGACTAAGGGTGGGGCTACAGTCCTCTGGCAATCCCCTGGAGTCCAAATGAGATTCAGTGCATGGATTAAATCAAATGTATTTACTACAAGTACAGTCATGATATTGTACTACAAACTTAGACAAGCTGACATCTAAGTATACTAACAGGAGAACAGACTTAGTAAATTTGTGAAACTGGCACAGATCTGGATTTTCAACAATGTAGCTCTGAATTTAAGATGTCCAGAACTGTCTTATTTTAGATGTTCCCTCTCTCCATTTGCTCACCTGAGATATTAAATACCTCATCTAAATACCTAATTCAGGCATTTTGGGGCAATTTCTTGTTGATGCCTTAGTGACTACCGAATAAATCAACAAGAATACGAGCACTGTGACTGACACAACATCAATAACTTTCTTTGGAAGGCTATCAGACTTACTTACTGGGCTCACTAAGCAAACCTACAAAGAACGTATGTACATCCAGGACACTAACTCTACCCAAGAGTATCTCCATATTCCCTGAATGCTAGAGCGCCTTATCAGGGTAGCTTGGTTAAAGCCAAGGTAATAATAGTACAGCAATTAGACAAATTAGTACTCTATAAATGTTACTATCTTTATTTTTATTTGTATGTTTAAAAGCTAGTCGATTTGGAAAAGAGAAAGCCAATTATATTCTAAGGAAAGAACATCCCATTAATCCCATTTTAAGGATTCCAAACGAATGTCCATGATTCTGGTTTAGACTGTAAGAGTTGCAAAAATACCTTGGCACCCGTCTGTTCTTGCTCTCTTTGTTGAGTAATGCTGCTTTCACACGCATGATTCTCTCTAGATGCTTCAACACTTCTGATCCTTGCTCCTGAGTGCCTGGGGAGGAAAAAATATTTATATTTTTTAAATTTCTCTAATGATTATTTATTATTTATTTATTCATTCATTTATATATTGATTAGTTGAATGTTATGTAGGTCAAATGTGCCAGTGGATAATTAACACTCAAAGAGTTACAGGCATCAAATTCTGTCTACCTTGTTATTAAAATAAAACATGACTGAACAAAGAGGGGCTTGTATTTCTTCCTGAAATTGAAAAGGGTTTCATGCATTTAGATTGTTGATCCCACGATACACGGTTTGTATCAGGGCCAACAACGGATTCAGAATCCTAATCCCAAGCTTGTATCATACATAAAATACACCAGCATTGTAAAGCTTAGTGACACCTGAAAATCAGTCAGCAGTGTGGTGTGTCCATGGATACAGAAGAGCCCTGTTAAGAACAGTTTCTGAACAACCTTTGTTCTTTTCCTCTGTAGACAGCCTAGACCTGATGACTGGCTTAAAGCAGAAAGATTCAATGCCCTTTTTGAATTTTACACTACTTTCTCGACTACATGTTAAATAGGGCTGCGACGAGTAGTCGAATTCTCGAGTACGATTTCTCGTACTCGAATATTCGGCCGCAAAAAAAAAAAAAAAAAAAAAAAAATCCCGGTCACCTGGCACTGTCCAGGCCGATGCTTACCCGTGCCAGGGAGAGCGGCGGCCGCTGGCATGGTACCATCGGTAAAAATGTTTTCCAGCTCAATCACTATCAAACTCGCCACTCAGAAACTGGGCCAAATGTCCGGATTTCAGTTTGGACTTGGAGGAAAATGGATTATTCTGCCATCTTTGGTTTTTAAAACAGCATTGTTTACTGTTATTATTATTAAATCATCCCCTTCAACTGCAACTCGAAATAAAAGTGCATGCGTTTTTGGAGACCGACCTTGGATACCGCTCCTGTGGCATGGTGGTGGCAAAAAAAAATTTAAAAAAAATCAACAAAAAAAAATCTAAAAATCAAAAAAATTATAAAAAAACATGGCGTCCGAATATTTGATTGTAAGCCTGGGAGTGTAATCGGGTACCTCATTACACCGTTGTGCACAGCCTTACACAGCGAAACCCGTATATTAAGACCACTCAAATGAGACCCCCAAAAAGGCCTTTATATACAGGTTGTTTTATTACATGTTTCAACGAGAAAAAATTACAAAGGAAACTAAAAAAAATGTGATCTTTCTATACAGGTGGTCACTGAAGCAAATTTGACTGTATTTAATCTCCCTCATGTTAATTCCTTTACAAAAATGACCTACCAAGAGATTTGTCATCATGATGAGCCAAGGCCAGGCTCTCAACAAAGACTACCAAGAGTTCAAAGGTGAACTGGTCAACAAGAACTTCCTCCTCTCTGCAATAAATCACATAAAGCCATGAGTACACAATTCATACACTGATGATTAAAATGCACAAACTAGAAATGAAACTACTCATCTGAACAATATGCCAGATATTGAACACACTGGAAGTTTCTTAAACCCACTAAAAAGCACCTGTGTTTGATTACATAGCATAGCAGAAGTCAAAAGCAACCAATAATTCACAAAAAATTTATCATTTTGATTGCCCACCAATAAAAAAATTTTAAAAAAAAAATGTTTGTATACGCCCATTTTGAATGAGACTTCTCTTCACAGAAAGTAATCATTATTTGTTGTAGCGGAATATCATTTGACGTAATTTAATTTGTAATTTGTATGTAATAATGCAATTATTGATAATTTGTATGTAATAATTTAGGCCTTATATGTAATTTGTATGTGATAATGTAATTGTATGGATGTAAAAATGTAACCGCATAGAGAATTATCTTCGATAATTATTATGCGCTATATAAATCACAATTATTATTATAGTGAGAATTCAGGTTCAGTTGAGATTTGTTCTTCTTTTGCCATTGCTCATTCTGAGCTTTCCAGACGTAAACTGGCTCTGTGTTACCATGCACTGCTCTTGCTGTTGCTGACAAAATATGACTTTACCTGAAGATGGTGTAGATGCTGTTGAAGGCAAGAGCAGCACCTAATCTCTTGAATGCACTGGGATGTGAAGCCATGGAATAGAGTCGTTTCAAGAGCGACTTGGTGTTGATTGGACTCTTCTCTTGTTGCTAAACAAGAACAAAAATATACAACAGCTGCTTTAAAATCAGGCCATCTAATTAGTTTCAAAACTGAAATCAAATATGAGGTTATAGTGCAATGTGAAACAAAGAAGTTTTAAGAAATTGTTATGATTACTCATATATTTACATTTTGGGGGACATTTAAAAAAAAAAAAAGTCCAAGGGTGTACTAGTCATTGGGAGTTTGGGCCACTCCATATTTGGCCTCGAGCCCAGTTGATGTGAAAGATGGGCAGGTCATATAGAAACTCTCCAACCAAATTTCAGTCTCAGTCTGCCCCTGTCTATTAAAGTCAAATGAACCTTCTATCACATTGAGTCTCTGTCAATGTCATTTTATTGAGAGTCACACATAGAACTCAGTTTGGCTAAATCTTTGAAGAGCTGAGCTAAAAGATGCATATAAAATGGACAGCTATATCTCTAAACCTTTGACAATCCAATCAAGGATATGTACCTTCTTGCTAGTTTGTTTGATGGACCATCTCAAGAACTCACTGATACAGCGAGCACAGAAGTCTCTCAAGGCTGTATCAGTAGGATGGACTATACCAGCCAAGATGGCATTCAGTAGGGTCGACGTCTCATCACTTTCATACTTCTTGTTTCCTGAACGATAAAAAATATATAACACAGACCAGTTTGTAGTTAGCACATGGTACAAATTACCCCAAATTATTCACAGATCTTTTACACATGGAGAAGCCCCAAATTTGAGAATAATCACTGCGAAAGGCTACAGATGGCTCTCCATAATGTTTAATTTAAGTCCAACCTAGAGTTAAGTTTGACTTAGGATCTTTGTGAAACAACCCCCTGATGAATATAATCAAGTATAAGCTTGGAGTGCCCCCCCCCCCAAAACCATACACATAATATCTACTATATTGTACATCTATTCATTCTAAACTTCTAAACATTATCCTTATTCACTCATCCCTCTCCCAAACCATTATCTATTTTTTCAATTGTTTGGTTTCAACAATAACTGAGGCAAATAAAAATCATTTGGTCTATAACTGATTGAAGGACAGACAGCTGTACCTACCAGAGAACCAGTGAATGAGTTGCATGACCAGAGGTTCAAACAGTTGCCTAGCAACCTGTTCCACATCACAAGCTAGCTGGAGAACTGCAGGGAACACCTTCTTGTACAGTTGGTTCATGGGACTCTGGATTTGAAGGGAAAAGCAAAGCATTGTATGAAAGAAATTGAAATGTAAATGAGTTTCAAAACATGACATGCGCTCTGTGAACTTGGGCACAGTACAATGTTTTAAAGGGAGATGGCAGTCAGTTTCCATGTGCAGTAGGTCATGATTCACTTACACCAGACTTGGTGGGAATGCCAATAATACGTGTTCAAATCTTGCACACAACAAATCCGTGGTCTTATCAAGAAATACCCCTAGTCTCTCGAGAGTCAGGGGAGGGGTTAAGATACAGACTTTCCTTCCTCCTCCCTACACTTCCCCTTCCTCTCCCTCTCTCTTTCTTTCTTTCTCTCTCTCTCTTTCATACCCAGGAGGCATGCTACATGAACATTGTCTTGTTCAACAAAGACTACTGAGACCCTACCTTTGTCAAACAAAAACACACCTACCTCTCCCACTCAGTAAGGAAATAATTCAATCATCTCTTAATACCTTTGCCTCTCTCTGATCAGGCTGCTGAGATCCTTTGCCTAGCAAAAGCAGAATACCCGTCCCACTCAGTAAGGAAACAATTCAATCGTCTCCTAATACCATTGCTTCTCTCTGATCAGGCTGCTGAGATCCTTCGCCAATCAAAAGCAGAAACACACCTACCTCTCCCACTCAGTAAGGAAATAAATCAATCGTCTCTTAATACCTTTGCCTCTCTCTGATCAGGCTGCTGAGATCCTTTCCCAAGCATGAAGAGAACCAAGGTATGTAGCGCCTCGCATGCTGCTACCTTGGTCTGTCTGTCACTAGACGTCAAAGCAAGCTCTACGATCCTCGGCAGGAAGGCATCTACGATCAGAAGATAACAAAAATAAAAAAATAACGCCCAAATGTCAACAGTTACCATCCACAGGCATGAAAGTGTACGGTAAAGTTCCTGAAACTTTAATTACAAAGTACACATTCCTTAAAAAAAATCATAATCATAATGTGTATCAAAGCAAGCTCTACTATTCTTGGCTGGAAAACATCTAAAATAAGATAACAAGAACAAATCTCCTTCCCGGTTCAACATTCTATCACCTGCATATAGTATTTAATCATCTTTCTGCATCTATGATTACAGCCATCTTCATCAATAAAGTGATGGTTCAATACAGCATCCTCCCAAGATAATCATTTCACTTTTGCCAAGATGAATAGCCTGGAATATTTAAGTTCTTCTCTCCTTCTTCAATGTCATTCTTTCTTTCTTAGGAGCTCAATTTGTAATTTAGTAAATAAGCTGGAATGAAATCAGGATATCTGAGTTTATTTTAGGCCTGAATTCAAACCAGGAAAATCTAGTGATCCTAAAATCTCACCTAGCTGAATTTCTGGTTTCATATCCACAAATGGTACAGGAAAGTTGAGTCTTGGTTGTGAGTCCCATGCAAGGGCTACGTTAGAGAGCTCCTGGGCGGATGTCTCCAGGAGACCAACGTTCACACTGCCTCCCAGGGAGCCCAGGAGACGAAGGATCTGGAGCTGTACACTCCTCAAAGGTGAATCTTGGCTCTGTGACAAAGTTTGGAATAATGCACATTCATTCATTATACAGTCAAACCTGGTTTAGCGACCACCTGTCTACAAAGACCACATTTTTTCCCCCTTGAAAATAGTTTTCTCATTGAAACCCGTACTTAAGGAACCTGTACATGAAGACCACTTGCCTATAAAGACCATTTTCCTTGTCTCCCTTGGGTGGTCTTTATAGACAGATTTCCCTGTATCTGTCTTCTGTCCATCAGAATAAAAAATGAGACTGCACAAAAAATAGTTGACGGGATAGAGACATACCCTAATTTTGTATATTCTTTGCTTTTACATGTATATCATTGTGTCCACAGCTTTGCTCCACAGTACACTGTTGCTTTGATAAATCATTACATTCCATCTAGATCTTTATGCTCCCAAAACTCTGGATTTCTTGTTCTTCCTAAGCTCAATACTATGGGGAATAACCGTAGTTGCGGGCGTAAAGGCTGCAGTATTTTCAGAAAAGAAAATATCAAAAACTCTGGGTGCAGCCCATATGCGACAATAGTCAAAATCAGGTCCACTCGAACCCTGAATCTGCGGTTCAAGTTCAAGTTCAAGTTCAAGTTCAAGTTTTATTTCAATTCAAGTCCATAAAAAACATATAAGATACAGATTATATACAATATAGAAAACACAAAATACACACAAAATGGAAACATGTCTACAAATATATCGGAATTATAAAAAGTTAAACAGCAATAGAAATGAATTGGGGAAACTGCAAATAAAACCATAAGGTTCTGTCGAGGCAGCTCCCTGTTATTAAAAGATACATATACAACTTCCAACAATTGGCTATAAAAAGTATAACAATAACAAAACAGTGTACAAAACATAGGAGACGTATTAACATGCAAATATTATTATAGATTTAAAAACAGATGAAGTATTTTTTTAGTTTAGATTTAAAAGAGTTTAAGAAAGCAGTATCACGTATATCTTTGGGGAGGGAATTCCATATTTTCGGGCCAGTGTGTCTAAAAGTAAATAAGGAATTTGTTGATGGACATTTTTCAATAAAATAGTTATCAGGATTTCTAGTATTATAATTATGAACATATTTTTTACATTTCATCATAGTGGTAAGATTAATCGGCAGTTTATCAGTTTTATGTTTAAAAACCATGAGTGATATACAATATTGATTCAATTGAAAAATATTTAAAAACTGTAGTTGTTGAAATAATGGTATTGAATGGGCATTGAAATCAGACATAAGACATATTCTTACTATACGCTTTTGTAATATATGCAGTCGTTGTAATCTCGTTGGGTATGTGTTGCCCCATACAACATTACAATACATTAAATACGGTAAAACCATTGTATTGTACAATAAAATCAAAATACTTTGTGGCAAGATATGACGTAATTTGCTGACGACACCAATATTTCTTGAAATTTTGTTTGAAATGGTAAATATATGAGCATTCCAAGTTAAATTTTGGTCAATAATTACACCTAAAAAGCTAGTTGATTGCACTCGTTTTATCGGAACATCATTCATCTTTATATTTAATACATTCAATGAATCAGCTGAAATAATTTTTTGCTTATAATGAAAATATATAAAATTTGATTTAGATGTATTCAAAGACAATTTATTACTATTGAACCATTGCGATACATGCTGCAGCTCATTATTTAAAGTTTGACATAAAATATTAATATCTTTATGAGAATAGAGGATATTGGTGTCATCAGCAAAAAGGACAAATTTCAAAATGTTTGAACAATAATTTAAATCATTTATGTACAATAAAAATAAAAGAGGACCTAAAATTGAGCCCTGAGGGACTCCACACGTGACTTGCATTGGGTCAGATAAAACATTGTTATATACAACTATTTGGTGTCGATTATTCAAATAATTTTTCAACCATGTGTAAGCAACACCTCTTATTCCATAGTAATTCAATTTATCTAACAAAATATTGTGATCTATAGAATCAAAGGCTTTGCTTAAATCTAAGAAAAGACCTACAGTGTGTAATTTATTACTTAAGGAAGATACTAAATAATCATGAACATCAATTATTACACACATAATCTCTATAAATAATTTTCCCTGTTATTTGAAATATTGGAAGATGGTCAGATGCATCATTAAAAAATATTCCCGGGGTTATACATGAAAAAACATTGTTTGTAAATATATTGTCTATAAGAGTTGCACTATTTACAGAAATACGTGTGGGTTTAACAATTAGTGGCAAGAGTGATGAGGAATGTAACATGTCTAAAAAATCAGCACTATATTTATTTGAACATTTTAAAAGATCAATATTAAAATCACCCATAATATAAATTAATTTATTTTCTTTATTAAGTTTTTGTAAACATACATAAACTGCGTTAATAAAGCTTTCTACTCTTGATTGCGGTTTCCTATAAATTATTCCAACAATTATATTTTTTCCAATCTTATTCGTAATCTCAATAAAAAGACATTCATTACCATCGCATTGCAATAAAATATCATTTCTAATTTTAAAATTCAAAGAGTCCAAGACAAGAAAAGCCACTCCTCCTCCTCTACCACTGATACGATCAATATGAATGAATGAATATCCTTCTAAATGAAATAAAATGGGAGTATTACTTTGAATCCATGTCTCCGTGAAACCATAAATAGAAAAAGAGTAACTTAATGAATGAATAAATTCACTTATAGCTAAAAAATTCTTGGATAAACTTCTTGCATTGAAATGTATAATACTAAAATCAGAATCTAATTTTGGTAAAGACATAAATTCATCTTCCAAATAATAATTACTTTCAACAATATCGTCCTGTAAAAAATCATCGTCATCATTGTCACACGCTGGATCACATTCTAAAGAATGTTTAAATGTATTTTTAAATTTATTTATATCAATTTTATGTTCATGCAATGGTGTTGAAAAAATATTCTTAAATTCATCATCGCTCAAATCAGAAAATGGAAACACTGGGTTTAAGCATATGGGATACTGTGCGTCATGTGTATCATCCATGTAAAAGGAGAACATTAAATATGACCATGACAATCCGTCTACATAAAGACAAACAACAAAACATAGGGGTACAATAAATACAGAACATAACAATTAATATACTGTAATAACAAAGTATGTAACAAGTATTTTTGTTAAATGAGGGGGAAAAAAAATTAAATGAAAAGTTCACTCACTTAGTTCAGAATGTGCCTACCCTAACCAGACTTTAAAACTTCCGTAGGTCGTCTTTGCACAAGATCAAGTGTTTTTTGTTGTTTTTGTCAGTCATTAGAATACGCCCATCTCGTGTCCATGCTGCTTTTACTTTCTCAGAGGTTCGTACATGTGCAAGCAGGTCTTGATTTGCTTTCGTCAGATCTTCCTGGATGGACTTCCGCTTACCGGCGAGCTTCCGTCGTTTGGAGATTACTTCCTGGCGCTTTCTATATTAAGTAAACTTCGCGATGATTGGGCGTGGCAGGTTCTTTTCTTGATGTTTCTGCCTGGAGCCATTTTTATGGGTACGTTCCAGATCATCCTTGGAGAGATTGACCTGGAGAACTTCATTTGCCACTTGAAGAATGATGTCATCGGTATCTTCTTCACTGCGTTCCTCGAAGCCAAAGAACAGGAGACAATTTCGCCTGGAGTATTGTTCCTGTTGGTCGAGCTTGCGTTGTAGTGTTTTAATCTGCTCGTGTTGATTTTCAAGTTGGTTTTGGACGTTTGCGATCTCCTTCGACTTGCTGTCTGTTACGATTTCGAGATCGAAGATCCTTGCCTGTTGGGTGTCGATGGTTTCCCTGATGTCAGCTAGTTGTTTATTAACGCGCTCTTCCACTAAGTCGATGAATCTTTTATCCCGAAAGATGTCCTGTATCACTGATGCCAGCAAAGCAGATTTCTCTTTCTCCTTCCCCCTTGTATTCATTTGGGCTTTGTCTGTATCTGCCATGGTAATCGTTGGTTTCGGTAGAGCTGGATTAAATTACCAACAATGAAGCTTAAAGTGTCCACAATAAAATCCTGGGTAGCAGCAGACTGGGGCAATAAGATGATTGTAGTTGACCATCAGCGCTGACAATAGATATGTTCACTTCATGCCTCATTAAACAGCAATACCATGGCATAGAAGTATACTAACTATAGGGTTTTATCGGAAATACGAAAAAGCAGGTTGGAAACGAAATTTTGCGTGTTTGGGACTATCAGCACTTTTGATCCTCTGAGTGGTAGTAATAAACTGAGTCCAAAGTTCACTATTTCACGGATTCGATGCGATAAAACATGCTCCTGGTTGTAGTTTGAGGCTTTAAAAAGCCTTACATTACTAAAGCAAGAGTCAGAAACATATACGGAATGTCAAAATACTCACAAAATAACAGAAAACACAGAGTCCAAAATCATCCAGATTCGCTTCGTTCGTTCGTTCGTTCGTTCTGACCAGCGGTCAAAACAGCACGTATGCGTACATATGGGACTACAATGACTATACCAGTTAATGTACAAGGACATTTCTAGAATAACTCCACACATCTTATCAACAATTTTGTGTTATATTGTTGACACGAAGTTTTGTTAATCTTGTGAATAATCTTCATAACTTATTTTTCAAACAAAAACTATCGTGAGATCCAGATCTAAGTTTGTGCCATCGTAGGGACCGCAACCGAGGCAATACAACTGCGCATCAGCCGTCTGCATGCACGTCTACTTTCTTTGTATCCTTTTCAGGCAATCTTGCATTGCATTGTGGTAGGTAGGGGTATATATCGGCTACCAAAACTGCCTGCAATGTAGTACTAGCTTCAAAATCAAAAAAGATTTGCTAAATTAAGATTAAAATTTATATTAAAAATATGCTACATGTCTAGAATAAAGACTTGGAATGTTGGGGACTAAATTTATTCAATGAAAAATCTGAATTAACCTTCCTTTTGCTATTGCCAACTGATTTTGTCATGATTACAAATACAATACAAAGGAATTTCAGAACTATATACATGGGCTACCATTGAAATAACAGAATAAAACTAATAATCATACTTGTGCCCCTACTTTTGCACATATTATCTACAGAGTGTTTTAAAATGACTCCAATATTTCATATACTCTACTTTGTAAAAAGAATATATTACAGAATAAGAGTAACAAGTAGCTAACCTGATCGTTATCCTTAGCTTTCTTGAGAAGCTTGGAAGGGATGCGTCTCCTTCCGACACGGCTTGATGCTGTCTGAATGACAAGGACCTCAGGTCTGCTGCCCTCATCTTCCGACCCTTGAAAGGCACAACACATCGTACATTAAAAATCAAGTGCATTTTTACCCACCCTGACTGCTAAGGGTAGCTTCTACAGAACACTTTATATGTTTATATGAAATTGTGTTACAGTGACATGATGACTAGACTAACTACGTTTTATCAAGTACACTGAAACATTGAAATTAGAAATAAAGTGTCATTTTACATGTTTATTTTTTCCTCTCATTCTTCGCGATTGGAGCTATTCTTGCATACATAGTGAGCCCTGTGATCTTTGACCTTGTGACCCCAAAATCTAAATCGGTTCATTGGCTCTGCAAGATACATACATGACACAAGATTGGTTGGCGGTAATCCATTAATTGGTTCTTGGTTCACGAGAACGGGATGTACAGACGGACAACCAGAAAACATAATGCCTCCGGCTACTTTGTAGCGGAGGCATAAAAAACTCTGGTATGAAAGGATATATGTGCATCATTCTCCATCCTCCTACAAGTACTTACCACTGCCAGCTCCCAGGTAGCCATCTAGCTGAGGAAGAACCTGGGCATAGTATGGCTTAAGAACATCTGAAGGAATGTATCGGATCCAGGCCTGAAGGGCTGATAGACCAGACTCTGCCAGCGGTAGATAACTCAAACCAAGTTTGAATGCAGTCTACACGATAAAACACACAACAATCAGATCAAAGCATAATATATTATAGAAATCATATCGTATAACAGATCTTGTCATACTCGTCAAACCAAACTTACAGTTCCTATTAGAGGACAGATTATGAGGGAAGATATGTATCTGGGGATAGATTTCTACAAGCAGTATTGAAAAGCAGCATACAGAAAGTATGCCTTGTCATAGGATAGCATTAAGACCCCCAGAAAGAAAACAAATCTGAACATTAGACAATAAAGGTACTATATGGTAAAACTAATATAAATATTGAACACAAATCCTACCACCATATTAAGGCCTACACTAATTCAACAAAGATTTTATTTTTTTCATTTGCTGTAGTGAATTGCACCAATAGTATTTGTACTGATTATAATAAAGGTTTTTATAAGATACCATTGGACCCACAGAGACTACACGTATTATAGTGGCAGAGAAAGAGACAAACAAGAAGAAAGCATTGCATGTAGATAGAATAGAATCTGTGTTGTGTATGTGAAAGGAAGAGAGAGAGAGAGAGGGAGGGAGATGGGGGGGGGGGGGGCGGTGACATTACCTTGAGTGCTGGAATGACATCATGAACCTGATTCTCTACCACCTGATGAGGGAGAGAGAGGATGAGAAAGAGATGGGGGGGGGTGACATTACCTTGAGTGCTGGAATGACATCATGAACCTGATTCTCTACCACCTGATGAGGAAGAGAGAGGATGAGAAAGAGATGGGGGGGGGTGACATTACCTTGAGTGCTGGAATGACATCATGAACCTGATTCTCTACCACCTGATGAGGGAGAGAGAGGATGAGAAAGAGATGGGGGGGGGGTGACATTACCTTGAGTGCTGGAATGACATCATGAACCTGATTCTCTACCACCTGATGAGGGAGAGAGAGGATGAGAAAGAGATGGGGGGGGGTGACATTACCTTGAGTGCTGGAATGACATCATGAACCTGATTCTCTACCACCTGATGAGGGAGAGAGAGGATGAGAAAGAGATGGGGGGGGGGTGACATTACCTTGAGTGCTGGAATGACATCATGAACCTGATTCTCTACCACCTGATGAGGGAGAGAGAGGATGAGAAAGAGATGGGGGGGGGTGACATTACCTTGAGTGCTGGAATGACATCATGAACCTGATTCTCTACCACCTGATGAGGGAGAGAGAGGATGAGAAAGAGATGGGGGGGGGGTGACATTACCTTGAGTGCTGGAATGACATCATGAACCTGATTCTCTACCACCTGATGAGGAAGAGAGAGGATGAGAAAGAGATGGGGGGGGGGTGACATTACCTTGAGTGCTGGAATGACATCATGAACCTGATTCTCTACCACCTGATGAGGGAGAGAGAGGATGAGAAAGAGATGGGGGGGGGGTGACATTACCTTGAGTGCTGGAATGACATCATGAACCTGATTCTCTACCACCTGATGAGGAAGAGAGAGGAAGAGAGAGGGAGGGAGATGGGGGAGGGGGGCGGTGACATTACCTTGAGTGCTGGAATGACATCATGAACCTGATTCTCCACCACCTGATGAGGAAGAGAGAGGATGAGAAAGAGACAAGAGGCGAGGAGGTCATCCTTGTACTGCTTCAGTCGGATCAACACCTCCTTCGAGAACTTGGAAAACAGGATGAAGCAAGCCTGTTTATCAGACAGAGACACGTTGCTAGGTGTGGTCCTGGTTGCTATGGATTCACTATCATCATCCACATCCATGGGTTCTTCTTCGTTCACCTCTGTTCTGAATGTGACATTAGGATTGACTTCCTGGTATCCATGAAACAAATACGAAACACAATTATATCTAAATGCTGTTGAAGGAGCACATGCTAACTAAAGGAAAATTATGAACCAAAGAACCTGCTTCAATAAAAAAGCTCTTATATTGTTAACAACATAAACATCATGAATTCTTGTTGATGTTTCTATGATAAACATAATGAAGATCTTAATACAATTACACTTTCAATGTAACTGTTCACTTCATATCCCTATCTATCCTTAAGTATTACATAATAAGAGTTGTATGCAAAGGAGTATCATATCATAATCTCTCTCGTAACCCTTCAAGTTCAAGTTTCAAGTTTTATTTGTTCCACATTTTACAGAAAATATAAACATACATATAAAATGAAAAATTATACAATATAATTTTAGTATAAATGAGCATGTATCAATGATTCTCAATTCATATAATAGATTAAGTAGAATGCGAGGAACCTATTAAAAAGCAATGCTTGTATGATATAGGTCCCTGAAAAAAATAAGTAATGTAGATGAAAAACAGTAGCAGTAGAGAAAGACGTAATTTAGAGGAGAGAATTTAAAATACAATGAAATTAGGACATTTTTATACAACATAATGCATTAGCACCCATACCCAGAGTCACTCACTTTGAAGAATGCAGTCTTTCTGGACATGGTCATACAGATGGTCAGTAGCTTGTAGAAGCCACTGACCAGTGGAAGTTGGCTGGAGAGCTGGATCAGTTCATGACCAAAGCGATACACCCAAGGATCAAAGAGATGGATCTGCCTTGTTGGTAACAGCTCCCTTGATAGAAAGAAAATAAATGCAAAGAATATCCAAGAATAGCAACATAATTCAAACATACTCGAACCTTTCGTCTTGCTCTCATCAGAGTAAATCGCAAAAATGAACAGAAAACCAAAATCAGTAAATGTACGCGCAAGCCCAAGGGGACAAAGGGCACAAAACAAAACACAATGGGCTGTGATTGTGATGTACTTCGTCGAGTGCATGACACATGATTTAGTATGTCTGTACTCCTTGCCATTCTTTGATTTAAGAGTCAATCATCTTTAAAGATGGAGATGTTGATATCAAACTATGAGTGTAGGAGAAAATAACATATCATGATGGGTACATCATAATAATAATAATAATAGTGGGTTCTTGTATAGCGCTCATGTCAGTCAAATTTGACCCTTCTGGCGCTCCCGATTATTACCCTGGCTTTAGCACGGCGCTCTAGCATTTCAAGGAATAATTTCACTCCACTCCTAAAGCACCAAAAAAAGCACGCTCCATTGGTAATGTGAAAGTCATACAAATAGAACGACTGAACAACAGTAAAAATAAAACATCTCACAGGAGATGTGATCTTACTTGGTGAAATCCACCAGGTTGATGAACACTTGGAAGTCCTTTGGTTTGGTTGGTTGCAATCCCTCTAGAGGGTCAGATGAGGTATTTCCTTCAAGGTCAGAGGTCACACCACCTGATGTCGAAGCCTGTGATCACATGAAAAAATATGAAACAAAATGAAAGGAGATGTAGCAGCTATTTTCACAGCCTTGACAATCCATATGATTTCATTCTCTCCCAATATACTGCTTCAGCATAAATGTATTTCTAAATAAATATACTTTATTATTATGTACTCTTTCATTTCAATGCATGTTAATGTCTGCTTCTGGTACTACACAGTTAACAGTCCAAAGAACTATGTCTAGTCTGGGAGAAAAGGCGTTTATTTCTGCAGCGCCATCTCTTTGGAATGCTCTTCCACTGAGGATTCGATCACTAGAATCCCTAGAAACATTTCAAAAGAATCTAAAGTCATATATGTTCGCATGTTTTTTTTAGTTAATTATATGTTGAATGTACATCTATGCATTTTTCCCCCTTCTCATTTCTCTGTGTATCTCGTTCTAATTCTATCCCTCTGCGCCTTAGAATAGTTTACTAGATCGATGGCACATAATAAATGATGTATTATTATTATTATATTATACTACCAACTAATGTCCAATCATCTGTAATTCTTTCTCACTTCATCCCCCCCCTCTCCCAATCACTCTTCAGTCTCTACCTATCATTCTGCTCTTCTCTGTACTGTACTTCTGCATCACCAGGAACCCCCTAATTATTATTTTTTTTTTTTT
This sequence comes from Strongylocentrotus purpuratus, assembly GCF_000002235.5. Classification (NCBI taxonomy): domain Eukaryota; kingdom Metazoa; phylum Echinodermata; class Echinoidea; order Camarodonta; family Strongylocentrotidae; genus Strongylocentrotus; species Strongylocentrotus purpuratus. Next base: position 4,718,324 of record NW_022145599.1, on the reverse strand, counting down.
TGCTTGTACTTAATTGTCAGGGCTCACAAGGCACAAGCTTTTCTTATCTTGGAGCCCTGGCTGGCTCTGTTTAAAAAAAAAAGAGTTTATATTTCTTCATAAATTTTCAAGTATAGAGATATTATTGTGTATTCAGAACTGAATAAATGAATGAAATGAAAATCTACTGGAAATAAACAAAGTGAATGAATGTACACATTTCAAATTGTGTGATTGGCATATCAATCAATCAAGACCCATTTCTAGTCTCAGGTTGGCTAGGACTAAAGTATGGCCCATAAAATTGGTGTAATAGACCTACTCTGCATATTAAACTGTATCCTACTCCACTAAAAGTAAACTGCCCCTCAACCGGAGAACTGAATGGCCTTTTAAATAATCTTTAAAAAATAATATTACACCAAATCACCTGTATCTATCTCATATTTTTATTTTTTTTTTTAACTCTAAAAGACAATCTCAGATTGCATCAGATGACAGCTCTTAAAGTAGCTCAAAGTAAAAGTCATATTATTTAGACGTTTCTGATCTAATTACTCACCTCTTCTTCATTGTGTTTGTTGGAGCTGAGATCAAGCTTTTTGAGTACCTTCAGGATTCCACCTATCAGCTCATTGTAGATCATAGTGTGGATGTTCAAACGTTCGGCATAGCTCGAGCCATGGGCTTCAGATGTCTTTAAAGACACAGGAGGATAAAAATTGTTAATTAGAATCATGTAGTTTCCACTAACTACACTGTAGGACAGAAAGATCATATTGTTAAATAGTAGTTCTGTTACACAACACTTGTACGAGTGAAACTGTAGACTTTGTGGACTCTCATTATTTTTTTGGAATGTAGATTGTCATTTAAAATGAAAATATTCATATTGAACATGTTTGTATCAAAAGTAAAACTGTCAGTATATTGCATAAACTTAAATATACTGTTCCCCAAAATATGCTGATACTAGTATACAAAGTCCTCATCTTGCCATATCTTAGATATGGTAATATTGTATGGGGTTTAGCTTGTGTATTTAAATGATGTACATGTTCATTCATTGTGTACAACCAATCATTTGATTAGAGTTGTATAAAACAAAGTATGATACAATGTGCCCAACCTTGATAAACTTGCTATCCAGCAGTCTAGTCCATAGATCCATGAAGCTTTTATAGGAGACCCGTCTAGAATCCTGCTCAATCTCCATCTCGTCACTCCTCTGTTCTTCCCCTTCATCACCTCCCTACATACCAAGAAAATAAAGATGATGTTAATAGTCTGGTTTCATATGGCACCTGATAAATCTACAATGTCTTTAAGTGCTTTACAGAAATAATATTACTCCTGTCATTATATACACCGTGCTTTTCTAGCGGGAGCGAACCGTCAGGCACCTATTTACATGTAGAGATGCTGACAATGCTGAACAAACTACAATGACTTTTTCATCCTACCGGGGGGTGTTTCATAAAGCTGTCGTAAAGTTACGCATGACTTTACGAATGACTTAAATATGAAAAGTCAAATGGGATGCTCAATCATTTTTAACTGCATCAACTAAAGTTGAACTGTGCAGATGTAGATTAACATTCTAATAATAACACACATTTTTAAAGCAAAGTATATTTGTTGCCATAATTTAATTGAGGTTATTGAAAATATAGTCACACTTTGGTAAAACATTAGGAACAACTTTTGGCATCCTATCTGGCACTTCATATTCAAGTTGTTTGTAAAGTCATGGGTAACTTTACGAACAGCTTTATGAAACACCCCCAGGTACCCATTTAGCATCTGGGTTGAGAGAAGCACTGTAGATAAAATGTGCCATGCTGGGGGCCAAACCTATGATCTTCAACCTGAGGTCTTCTTATGACATTGTTTTTGAGAGAGAAAGTGTCTAAAGAGTATTCATCTGATAAAACAGTAGTCATGTAGCAAATGAAAATACTAATGTTGGAATCAGCAAATACTACTAGCATCGATTATACAGTCACAAAGGTCATTATTTTAACCAATCTACAGGTGATATTTTTACGTCAAAGACATAAAGAATTTGATCCACATAGAGATAAAGAGTTTAAATGAAACTTACTGATTCCAGGAGAACAGGAAAGGAGCATGTACGGAGGATCCACTGGTAGACTGAAATAGAAAACAGAAAAAGAAATGTAATGTACTGTGACAGTGACTGCTTACAGTTTTGATGATTTAAACATAGTGAATAACAACAAAGATAGCATTATAAAGTACAGATCCACCACCAAAAACAAGATGATTCAATTTCTTTAGGGGGAGGGACATCCAATGAAGGTTAGCATCTGAGCAGTGTACGAGAACATCACAATTGATCCAAGGATCCAATGACTGTGCTAAACCTGCTAGAGAGAGCTCTTGAACACCTTCATCTAATGTCCTTTGGCAAGACATTGATATACATTTGCCACACTCTACCCAGGTGAAGTAAATGGGGACAGGTAGGAAGAAATTCCTTGAACGCTGTGAGCACAGAAATCGGTAGCCTAGCAGAGCCGAGGTAATATTGGAGCGCTTTGAGCACCTTGCCGGGTGGATATGTGTGCTATATAAATATCCAATATTATTATTATTATTAATATCATTATCTACCAGCTCTTATTCTTACACGATAAGGTTTACAACGACATACTGACTAGATCGTCTTACCAACTCTTGAGAGGAACCCTTGCAGGGATGTTCCTTTGGCCGAAAGAGCAATGAGGATCTGTAAGATGGCACTGTGACTGGTCCATTGACTACTCCTAGCCTGATGAGGGTAGCTTCCAAACACCAGTACTACCAACTTCTCCAGGGACGTCAAAAAAGTATCACTCACCTGCGAAAGTAACAAGCATTTTCATGGATTAGGAACAGTAACCCATTGCTTATGGAAACCAATTTGTAGAAGTGTTGAAGTTGAGTGCACTTTACTTGATATTCAAAGGTCGTGGTTCGATCCCCATTAATCAATCAATCAAGGCATTAATCTACATTTGCCACTCAATACCCAAGAAAGAAATGGGGAAAGCATTTGTAATTGCCTATGCACTCAAGGTGACCATATGGTAGAAATACTTCCAAGAGAGTGAAGATGGTGCACATTGTGCGTGAGTGAATGGCCCAAATTCACAAAGGAGGTTTGTCGACAAACATAGGTTTATGTGCGTCATATGATGCGTCTTGGTTTAAAACGCGTTGAAACACGTCATATGATGCACATAAACCTAGGTTTGTCAACAAACCTCCTTTGTGATTTCGGGCCTAAGAGTTTAGTACTCACTGTATCTAATTGTCCCACAATGCTAGCTAGAGCTTCCAAGTATGTGGGTAGTTGGGACAATCTCTCTTCTCCTTGCCTAAAAACAGATAAGGATTAAATATCAATACACCATTACAGAATGATCCTTAAATAGTACATATACATTTGCAGTGGTATTCAATTTTAATAGATAGAAACTGCAAAATATACAAGGAAAAAGGTTTCAAATTCTGACGACCCCTCTTCTGTATATACCATGTCATTATCTGTAAAGCGCTTAGGCACATTGTTGGATCGATGTATTGAGCATTTTATAAACACAGAATATTATTAATATTATTATTATACATCTTAAATTATATGTTGATAAGTATGAATAAATAAACATCGTATCAAATCATATGAGACTACCTCTTCCTTTTTATACATGGAAACTTCTCACAATATCACGAGGCATAACAGCAAGAAAAGAGGAAGATAAGATCTGGGGCCGGTTTCATAAAACTTGTTATCTATAACAAATGCTAAATTTCTATGACAAATTTGCTCTCAGCCAATCAGATGCCATGATTTCAGTAGCTTGTAACAGTAGCTTATAACAGTAGCTTGTAACAGTAGCTTGTAACTTGTTATTGATATCAAGTTTTATGAAACAGGGCCCTGACTCACACAAGAAACTGTTGTTCGCTCCTTAGGATGATCTCATTGAACATGAATCTCACATCAGCTTCTTTCATGAATGCCTTGCATGGCTGATCAATGAAAAAAACATAGAAAAATGAAATCATAAAAGTGAGGACATTTAACACAGAACTTGGAAGTGTTCACTGGCGCCCCTTTCCATGCTACAAGCAGCATATCCTGCCCGAGCATGACATTTGTGTAATATATTGTTGGACGAATAAAAGCTTCATTTAGTTTCTTGAACGATCTCATTAACATAAATCTCACGCAATCTTCTGTCAAAAATGCCTTAGCACAGCTGTTAAAGATATAGAGAAAGAAATCATAGGAGTGAAAACCTCCAATACAGAACTCTTAAAGCATACACTCTGCACATACACAATTTAACATCACAAGCAGCATATCCCGCCCAAGATAAAATTCCTGACTCAAAAGTGAAAGAACTCATTGTAATATTGAATTGAAATGAATTGAATTTCATACTACAAAGTTAAGGGCACAGAAATAGCAATTTTAACCATTAATTCAAGTAGTGAGATATTTTTACTTCATTTTTTCAGCAAATATGACATATTCCGATTATTTTCCGGAAAAACATTGTGAAAAACAAAATGCTTACATCACAACCTTGATGTCATTTCTTCATCTGATATCTGTTCAAGTCTTAATACTGGTCAAGAATGACATTCAAAAGTCACTTAATTTGGCAGCCTCTCCTAACATTGTCAAAATGTGTGTTAAGTGCGATCAATCGTGTAAGAGAAAGTAAATATGTCTGTTTTCTTAAACCTACCGCTGCAAAGACACCATAGCCTCTGATGGCTGTAGAAAGAGACTTTGAAGAGCTGCTTGCATCATCAATGGTACTCCGAAATGACTTGATGAAGTACTACGGAGGTAAAAAGATAAGAAAACATACATCATACCTTCATCACCATCATCGATACTTCATGATCAGGATCAACGACATGCAATTGCTATTAAAATCAAATATCACAATTTCAATTCTTAAAGGCATAATTTATCAATGTTAAAGCCGAGATGCACGGCCCTACGTGTTATCAGTGTCTGTGATATGGTGTAATATTGAAGCCCTAAAAAAAAAATTGCGCTTCAAAATGATCAAGTGCTTTAAAAAAGTAAAAATCTTTGAGTGACCGGTTTTTTCATACTCGTTTTCCCCAATAGACTGTAGTGTTATGAAAACCGTTTGGCAAACGGTTTTCAAAATTTGTAATTCCAATCATAAATATCTTGATAATCAGACAGGCGATCGACTTGTAAAAATAATGGGGTTCCTGACTGAACTAAAGGTTTATAATTATCATTGCAGCATGAGCTAAATCAAGGATTTTGTTTGAGAATCTGAGACAAAGTTACCGGATCCCTTTAAAGTGGATTTGATAATTTATTTTGACCAGAGGTGCCAACCTTCATCAACAAAAAAAGAGTATTTTTAAGAGGAAAAAAAATGTATTTTTGAAAAATCTCTCTACTTAACATGGGCTCGAAAAAACGGCGGTATCACGTATACAACGTATTTCAATGGAATTAAGATTTTTAAAACATCTCAATTTTTAGGGAAAAACATGATTTGGGGGGTCATTTTTTAATCTCAAAAATTGAAAAAGAAAAAGAAAAAGAAATCAGTTTGCTACTTGACTTCACTTGCCAGTATTTTCCAGTTTACATTGCAAACATGACTGTTGGCGAAATGATCAGAGTTTGATTCTTTGAACTTATTTCCCCCCCTTACTTTCAAGACTGCTACATCAGAAGACCTCTTCTTGTCTGCGTTTTCTACAAGCATGTGAGACACCACTTTGAAGAAGGCCTGAAGAGCGTCATACCCTGCCCATTTCATCTCAGAGTTGTGTGAATGACTCCAGTATTTGAGTCGGTTGTACACCATCTATGCATAGAGAGAAAAGAGAACTTCCTTGGGTCCGTGGTGTCCAAGCATCATCTCTATATGAAGAGCTTAATTCCAAAAGGAGCTAAATCCACTTTTAATGAAAATTGAGTTATTGATATCAAAACATTGTTCACTTCAGAACCTGTCTTTCAACAAAATTATTTACCTAAATTTTGGGAGCAACTATGAAAAAATGCACCTTCTAATATCACTTTTTTTATAGATGCCTGTACAAAATCTGGTAAACAATTCCTTTTTTTCTCTGAAGTTATAAAATAAATTAGCTCCTTTTGGAATTAAACTCTTCATATACTGTAGCTAAATCCAGATATTTCAATCTAACTATACCAATGGATTACTAATTTCACCCCTTTCCATATCATACCAGTATCATATCAAATCCTATTTGCATTTCATATCACTCATTCCTATCTTATCATCCCCTTATTGTTCTTTTCTGTCTATCAAATTTGCCTCCATCCCTTCTACTCCCAAAGGCATCTCTTCTACTCTTAACTACTTCATATCGGTATTGTCAATTCTATATCAATATCAGCAATATCATTATCACTATCGTTACAGGCATCACCATCATCTACCACCACCACCACCATCATGAACAATTACTGACAATACTATCATAATTACCCCCATTAATAATCATAATCTTCATCTTCAGAACATAATTATCATAATGGTCACCATTACCATCCATCACCCCTCCGTTATGATTACCAACATCACCATCATTACCTCCACTCGTTCGTACACAATCCTTCTATTCTCACCTCATGGTCCCGGTAGAGATATTCATTGAACTGATCTGCATGCCTACGTATCAGGTTCAGCCCAGCCTTTGGGATCTCGTATCGGGGCTTGGTCCCAGACCTGTATGGTCCTGGATCCACGCTCATGGTCACATACTGGTAGATGTCCTTGCAATGTTTGCTGTCTAGAAGACCAAGATAATACAGAAAGCATCATTATGACTCATTTCGGGTTTATCACTATCATCATCATCATCGTCACTTATCATCATCATAACCATGATCATCACCATCATCAACATCATCATCATCATAACCATCATCACCATCATCATAATCATTATCATTATCAACATTATCCTCAATGTTCTTTACCTACTTGAAATGAAGGTGCTGCCTATTACTTGTGTCCCTCAAGTTGTTTTCATCAACCCAGATACTGGTCAAAACAAGGTTTGTCATATTATACAAACTCCATCCCCAACTGTAATTGATATACACTGTAGTAAGCTTGTATCTACTACAAATGTGATCCCACAAACTACAATTAATTGAAATAACTTCCAACAAAAAAAGAATCAATAATAATATTACAATTAAGAACTCCCAATTTGTAGATAATTTCACATGATATACTCCTGTATATAATGATACTTCTCAGATCCTTTTTACTCACTCTCTTCCACAGACTGTGTGAAGTTAACCAGGAGATGGGATAGACCCATTAGACATCCAGCAACAGTCGTCATCTCAGGCTTCTTGGTCTTGGTAGTCATCTGTGAAAAATCAACAGGATATAAAGTGAAACCTGTGTGTAAAGACCACTAAATGGATACAAGAATCCTGACAGGCAGGTGGTCTTTATGTCTGGGATGCCAGTTAGAATTCATCAGAGGGCCTGAAAATCACCTAGAATGAGCTAGTTTGTACACAAAAAAGCCTAAACTATGGTATGAAAATAACTCGCCAGGGCCTGAATTCAGGCTATTGCCTGAAAACTGGCACCCCTGTTTATGTACAGGCTTGATAAATACACGTTTCAATATAAAATAGAGCTTATGGGAAACATAAAATGATTTCATCAAGGAAATTATTTTATGTAGCAAATAAATCAAAATCAAATAAACGACCGATATTGAAACACTATGGATATACTGATCACCTCTCCTTGCCATAACCTTTGTTAAATAAGACCCTGTCGGAAGTGAGAATTGAAATAAATGAACTATATAATGTATCAACTGAAAGATTATGAGCCATAAATTACAATGATATATTCTATTTTGGTGTCTATCAGGAGTAAAATTTCTCTGAAAAGTCAGAATCTAGTTGTCAACCTAAAAAAGTAGTGATCGACTTGATGAAATCATCTCATTTAGAGTACGCATATTCACAATGACCTTGCATCATTTAACCATGGCACATCGCCTCAGCTATAAAGGCAAGCCGATCGGGTCTACATGTTATGTCATTGTAACTGCGGCAAATTTGACCCCTGTTGACCCGTAATTTGGAGTGGAGCGTAAAATAAGGTTTTAGTTTGCTTTAGTGCAGGACTGAAAAAAAAAATGTTTTTCATTCCTTTATATTTGTATTCTACGTATATTCTAGTATATTCCATTGATCTAAAGTTGTGTTATTATAGGATAGGGTCGTTAAGTGAATAAAGTTGATTTGTTACCTGTTGTTTAAGTGTTGATACAAGAACATTGAAGAGTCGGTCGGAGTAATGCATCATTAACTGAGGGTAATACTCTCCAAAGGCTCCGAGGGTTTGGTAGATTCCAAGTTTTACTGGAAAATTTGAGAGACATACAGTTAACAAATAAATTATTCATACCCCTTGTAATTGTGTTTTCGTAAATCGAGAATGAAAAGTGGAGTGGTCGAATAAAGGCTCTTGTTGAATGCTTTGAGACGTTTGCTATAATATGTCACATTCCTAAAGAAACAAAAATCTAGGCAAATCAATTTTTCACATACTTAAAAATTACAAAAATTGTCAAGGGTATGAATAATTTAGCTGTTAACTGTATAAAATATTTGGTGAATATTATTGGTGCATGTTCTTGGTGCACAGTTCTAAGAGGGCACAAAAATGGAGTGGTACTTATTCAGTACTAAAATCAAACTAGATTCAATTAATATGCAGTCGATGGTCCTGGAGAGGTATTTGAAATATGTGTACCGGGTATTTGTTTTGTTTTGGGAAATTACTGTTAGGAGGGATACGTCAATTTTCAAAACAACATCTGCATTGTGACAAGTTATCACTGAATGAATGCACAAAGGAGGACAGTCCATGAAGACATCAGTCAGTGCAAGGATCAATATAAAGCATATTTTACTTTTTTTTTACATGACAATTAAAAAACATTGTGTCACAATCAACAATCAGAAGGCGAGTCGGTAAAACGTCTGCCTGTCGAAGATTGCGGGTTCGAATCCAACCCAGGTGGATGACTGAAACCTGCATTGTGTGTTAACGTGCCCCTCCTCTTGTTTCATAGACGCAGGCTATGTTCAGTGGAAAACACCCCGTCCCTCGGATAGGACGTTAAATGGAGGCCCCTTGTAGAGAAGAGTTACCACCTTTGCATGATAAGAACCCACTTCACAATTCGTATAAGAGTAGGGGGAAACCCTGGTGTAGTGGTCCACCTGCACACCCTTGATCACTTATACTGGGAGGAGATATCCAAGGGTTACAGTGATTCGGTTCACTTTTCGCCTCCTAGACACAGGTGACGTCAAATATTTGATAATAATTTTTTTTAATCAAATAGAAGTCCACGTTTTAAACTGCAAACCTGATTGAGAGAGTTTACTTGGTTGACCGAGCTCTCCAAAGAATTTCTTGAGCATTGCATCCACACCCATAGCTTCATCATCCATCCTGGTGCCACTGGTCAGTTTCAACAACTAGATCATAAAAATACAGAGTAGTCAGTACACAAACATAATAAGTAATTGGGAACGATATATGCTCTAAATAATTCAACTAATACCTCTTGTGACATTCTGATCAATAAGTATTGGGTAGGGGCTTGAGAAGGCTGGGGTTTAGTATTTCTTGCATTTATTTTCTACATGTTCCTCAATTGAATACACTTTGAAACAAGAAAAGAAAATGGGGGGGGGGGGGGCTTAAAGAAAGAATTGGGGGAAGGGCTTAAAGAAAGAATTGGGGCAGGGGCTTGCTTGAGCCCCCCCCCCCCCCCCTACCCCATTCTAGACCTACTTCTGATGTAAACTATTTTTATATAATTTATCTATTCTGAATTTACAGAAAAAATAAATTTGCACTTAACATGATAAGGATACAAGTTAATATCCTCCTGAACCTCAGCAGACGATAGCCAAATAAAGTTTGGCAACTGAAGTAATAGTGTTTTAGACCTTGAATACATACCTCAATCACGAGTGGAAATGTCTTGGCCTTGACCTTGGCTAATTTGTCTCTGGTATAGAGAGACATGCAGACATCTTTTATGTCCTTCGCATGGTCCAGGACCAGCTCTTTGGCCTTCTGTACAAAGCCTAGGAGGAACTCCAAGGTCTGGACCTTGCTCCCACCATACTGAAAAACAACAATCAATGTTATTTCAACCGGTCTATTTTTAAACTACCAGCTGACTTTTAAAAACTTTTAAAAAACTATATCTCGGCATTTCATAATTACTAAATAGTGAACTCAGAAGTTTAAGATTTATATTGACTGTGGAACCACCTTTGGTGGATGGAGGCTTGAATAAAAAGAAGATTAAGACATTTTTGTTCACAGTTATAAGAAATCAGCAAGTTATTTATGTAGGTAGTGATAATATGACATTTGAACTGTTATCAATTTAGTTTAAAGATACAGACCAGTTATGGTCATGCGATTGCATTGTGAAAGAAACGTTGTGGAATCAATCAGTAAAGGTTGATCATCTAGCATATAAGTATTAGTGTGTACTGCAAGGTTCTGGAATCATCAAAATGATAAGAAATTTGGCCCAGTCTACGTAAAGTTACAAGCACTGTACACAGAAAGATGTATATGGGACTATGCACACGTGCACGACACGTGCGTTTATCTCTCACATACCAATAGATAAACTAATTAACCAAATATATCAATTAGTAGGCGGTTTCCCTGCAAAATTTGTATCATCATGTATTAGTCAAAACATATTCTTTCACATGATTGGTAATAAGAGCTTCCATTTCATTTTTTGAAATTGGGGCGTTTCCAATACTGGTCTTTACCTTTAAGAATTACAAACAGAACATCAATGAACAGATATAAAGGACAAAAAGGTAAACTTTCTTTTACAAGACTTATGTACATGGTTGACAAATGTTGGTGTTGACATATGAAATAAGTGTCAGATAAATCAGAGGTTTGAAAGATAATGACTGAGATACAGTCAAGTTTTTGAGATCCAAGATGAAAGTTCAATGAGTCTACATAAGAACGATTGACACACTTTGAGTAAGATGGGATTTATTTATTAAGCATATATTTTAAGGTATATTTAACAGTCTTCACTAGAAATTTATCTAGGCGGGTGACCTTGTTTTCTGGATTTTTAAAAAATGAAAGGACAGTATTTCTGTAAAGATATGTTATTTTGACATCTAGATATTAATGGGGGTTTAGGCCTTGTAGTCTTTAGAGAGTTTTTGGATATAGAGTCAAGACTTCTTAATAAATGCAATTTAAGATTTTGATTATACATGAACAGGGTAAATGCATACAGATTTAGTGCAGTACATTTTATGAGATATAGACAAGTATAAATACTGAGGATGTTATATTTTTGTTCTACTTACAGGTTGAATAAAAATACTCAACTGGCATATTGTTGGGTTATACAACTAAGCAGATTCGATCGTAATCTTCCTTTTTCGAGCAAACCAATGTATAGGAGGTGAATGAAGTTTACTTTCCCATCACTAGCTTCTTACCTCATCTTTTGAAACTGCCTTCTGAAGAAATGTGATGATTCCAGTCTCCTTCTGAAACAGTTCTGACCGACAAAATGCTAGGAATTTGAAATAAAAGATAAATGACATGGTGACAATCAAATTCAGACATTCAATCAATAGTTATTAGTATGGGCATTGATGAGAAGTAGTTTTTCTTGTAAGTATTCATACATAACTGAGGGTCTCAGGCCTATAGGCCTAGTTTTCGAGAATAAATGCATCGGTTATTAATTAATCTGCTAAATTGACATTTTGATTTATTCAAAAGTTTGGTGGCTAGTTTGATGGCTAGATCTAGCCACCGAAGCTTGCATAGCAGATCCTATGATCGGCTTATTTCTCTAAAGAGAGGAGCCGACCCTACCAAAATAAGAGGCTAACGAACGAAAGAAAAAAATTTGGCCTAATAAAATAAGTAATATAAATAGTAATACACATAGACCTACAAAGTAAATTTACTAAAGAGAAGGTAAGAGCTGTGCTTTTGATTCGTAACATTTCAAACACCACTGTACAAAACTCAACTGGTTTCACTCAATCGACGGTACTTTAGTGACAATTGATGACACCTAAATAGCAGGAAAATACATTTTTTTCAACTTACTGATGTTAAAAAGAATAATTAAAAAATTCAAATTGTAAGTCTAGTGTCAAATTTGCCGATCAACCCAATCGGTCCTATTGTGTGGTGTGTATATTTGTGTATAGTTCTAATAATAGTACCTGCCTCACAGCAAGTATGCAGTGCTAGAGGTCAATACGCATTAGCATTGACTCTATCACTTTGCTGGAGTGATCATCATGATCATGATCATGATCATGTTTATCCTTGTTTATCATTTTTCAAAATTTCCACAATGATTATGAACATAATTTTTATACTTCTGAGGATCATTCACGTTCACTCTGATTTAGAAAATCTACGTGCATTCATCACAATCATTCACATGATTCAGTCAACACAAACTTCGCAATTCAAGTTGAACTTGAGTTTTCCATTTGTTTACTCACCCAGCTCATTTTCACGGGTCTGATTGAGGCACAATTGAGCAATATCAACCACTAAATCCTGGGCAGTTTCAGGACCATGAGCTGTGCCTCCTGAATCAATAACTTCGTGAAGTTCAGCTAAATGACGCTGTAATTCAGCAGCCGCCATTCTTAATTTCAAAGTTCACCGCTCAATCACTGGCATGGAAATGCGGAAGCGCGCGGAATGGATCATGAGAATGAGGTCGAGGGGGAATGAGAGCCGATTGTCCACCGTAACTCAAGGGGTCGCAGCAGATGCAAGTCCGTACTTGCTTGAAACAGGGCTTGCAGCGAGGCGGAGTCAGCGCGGCACATGTGAATGGTGTTTACCTCTGAACTGTTCACCACCGAGCTATACAATCTCCATCGCATCTGACACTGGTCCCGTTCGCGCGTTTCCGTTTTACACCCTGCCCTAGGCTTTTCGGCAAGAAATTACACGAAACATGCTGTATCCGAAGTCTAAGTTTGTTTATATCGACGTCAAGAATAGCGAAGCCAAAGCTTATGTACAATTTCAATTGGGGATGCGAGGGTCTTCTTGTTCAAGACGGTTTTCCCGATATATTATTGTTTTGTTATCGCTGGGCTAAATTTTGCGAGCTGATCACGCATCCTCACGCTCTTAGAGTATTGCGTATTAATGGATAAAAATAAATGATACGACTAGGAAGATCAACTAGTATAGAGAGTTAGCTAGCGCTACGTGACGTTTTCAGAGTTCTGGTGGTGTGCAGAGCGCCGAGGCAAGATGTGGACGACTAGACTCCGAATACCAGTCGGTTTGTAAAATTTTATTGGAGAAAAGCCTAGGGCAGGGTGTAAAACGGAAACGCGCGTCCCGTTCTGGGCAGTAAGCGCCGCCATATTGAAACTCCTAGATGGATCGAAAGTCCGCGACCACAGAGATTGCAAATTTATGTTATCTCTATTGACCGACCCATAGAGTCAACCAAATCGTTTTGTTTCGTGTGAATTTTTGTTCAAGCTATCAGCATACTAGCAGTTGCGATGATTGAAACTAATATGAACCCTGCAAAATATAGGTTATTATCAAAAATATATAGTTCTATGTTTATAAAAAATTATATGCGTTATTGAAATGTTCCATATGCGTTTTTAAAATACATGTGTTTACAGGTATATGCGATGTTTATAGAAAATGATATATGCGCTATTAAGATATATTGGATGTTTATACAAATATATGCGTTATCACTAAATATCAGCATTTGATGTTGTTAAAAATACATGCTTTATTAATTTATGCGATATACAGGTAGTTCCAAAAGTGATGTGTCAATAAAAAATATACTTTGTGCAAGGAAAAAAAATATGTTCAACACAAAAATTCTATTGGACAATTTATAATATACTAAGAAATAAATTAACTGTGTCGATTATATGCTAACGAGGAAGTCTTCTGGAAGAAATCAAAATTGTGTGCAATCTATAATTATAAACCAGAGATGGCTCCTTTCACCAAAAGTAGTAACAAATATAATGAAAAGCCCAAACCCCGCCCATCCCCTCACCTTCTCTACACCCATGCATCAACTTCATTCTTTTGCATTGTTTTTGTGTGTCATGTGTGTGAATATGGGTGTGGTATATGTATTAGAATGAATGGTTATAACTATTGCTTAGTGATTAATTTTATTCAAATTTCGTTTATTTTCTTTTATTTATTTCTTTATTTGTACAGGGCCCCTCCCAATAAGTGTTATTTTTTAAGGGTCCTTCCAATGTATTTTGTATGTATTCATTATGTAATTATTATGTTTTTAATGGAAATATAAAATTGAAGTGAAATTAATTAAAATTGGAGCTTATGACAACAGAGAGAGAGAGGGAGAGAAAGAGGAAGAGAGAGAGAGAGGGAGATAGAGAGAGTGAGAGAGAGAGAGAGAGAGAGAGACGGGTGGTAAAAGGGAATTAAAGAGAGGGGATACGTGCCACAACTATAAAACAAATTCGTTCATTCCAACCTATTTCCTTCGGCCCAGAAGGGTAAACGTTCTGTCATGTCAGGTGGTTCAGAAAAATAAAGTATTCGCTTTTATAATTAATAGGCCCTATTCAGGTAGAGGTGGATAATACCTCATAAAACTCGAGCAGAGTCGTTTTCAAACAGTGTCGGATGCAACCCCTTCTTTTTAACTGGCAGTACTTCTTTGAACAAAATGACAATAACACTTGCTGAATCGCTACACGGCTATTTCCATGCCATTAAAAAAAAAATAATCTTGTCATATCGGTAATAAACGTATAATACACTCTACAATATAAACATCTTGTATAATAATAATAATAGCTCACATTTATAATATAATGCGCCTCATACTTTGTTTCTAGACGCAGTACATATACCCCGGTCATCGGCAGGCTCACCCGCACACAATATATTTATGAACATTTTCCACTCCCTGGGGAGCATTCCAGCTAAGCGCCACTTGCTCATCCAACTTTCGCATCATATCGGGTATAACCCTGGGCGGAGAGTTAAGTGGCACAATGTAGATGAACGTCCTGCCAAAGGAACGAGCGGGACTCTGACCCCGTACTTTGCGATCTTCAGTCGGGTGACTTATCCACTAGACCACAGCACTTCTTTATAAATGAACGAAATAGATGGGTATGTAACAGTATTCCCACTCAACAATTATTTCCCTTTTCTTTCTGTGTTTGTCTACTTCTATATGTCAGTTTGCCTGATCCCCGCCCCCCCCCCCCCCCCATTCTATCTCTTTCTGACTCTCTCAAGATCTCGATACTCACACATTCCCTTGCGTATAATTCAAACTCATTCGTTTTATCCTCCCCGTCCCCACTATCGGGCTTTGTTTATCCGTCTCAATCATTTCACTTCCTATCACTTCCTGTCCATTTCCATCTTGAGTCCCATCTTGACACCCCCCTTTATTTTTTAATGAACGACAATATACAACGACAACAAAATAGATGGGTATTTGAAATTTAAGAGATGAAAACGTATCTGTATACATTTGGCCTCGAAAACATTTCTAAAATAAACTGATTTTATTACAAATTCTATTTAATACGTTGAATGGTTGAAGCATTGCCATTGAAAAGAACAATTATTCGGGATAAAAAAATGATCAGCAGAGCTGTTTGACACCACGGTTATGTAGGATATACAGCATTAGAAAACATTTCAAATACAACATAAGATAGTTTATACAACACCTACGTGGATCCTTGTCATTTGATTGGACGATTGTTGGTCACATGATATTCAATAGATGGTATATTGCACGGTCGTGCATTTTTGGTTATATGCGCCGTGCATTTTTGGTTATATGCGCCGTGCATTTTTGGTTATATGCAGACTGCGTATCTCTCTGCTGCATGTGCGCGCGCGTATCCCTGCGTGTATCTGACGCGAAGGCAATCTGCATGTAATTGAGAAGGCTTGACTCGAACTGTAATTTATCTTTATAAGGAGTAAAGCATAATTTGTTGATTAACGTTCTATTAGGTCTTCTTCGATGTTGTATAAAACAAATAATGAATGTTTTTCATTCGTTTAATAGTGCAAATATTTTCATTCGTTGAAAGATTAACGTTAATTCTATTCAACTCGGCTGACGCCTCGTTGAATAGAATGTTAATCTTTCAACTCATGAACATATTCGCACTATTGAACTCATAACCATTCATTATTTGTATAATATTCATTGATATACATTACATGGCATAAACAATTACAATAGCATATAGAATAAAGCTATATCAAAATAATACAGGAAAAAAGAAAGATAGAGGATGCATGGTAGAAAAGAAAACAACCATGACGGGCCAATCACAAAGCTAGACGGAAACGAAAGACACAGTGAACAAACTTATTAAGCTCTTATCCACATGACACATGCGTCATGAGAGAATAACATTTTGTAAATAATGAAAAAAATAATAACGCCATGGGCATTTGAAGCAGTAAATCAGCGACTATTCCAAACCATACTAAGTTATTATAATTTGTGCATGCATACAGGATCTCTATTAATTGTGCTTTGCCGCCATCTCGTGAGGAAACACTCAACATGGTTGAGTCTCGCGCGTCGCATAGCTACGGACCAGCAGCTATTTAGTTGATTGATTGATTTTATGTATACTGTACACGTTGAACAATGGGAATGCCTTTTCACAACAATGAGCGATACAAGCAGAACGTAAAACTTGAAAGCCAATCGATGTCAGGGGATTCACACCTGAAAAATCAAACTTTTTGTATGGAAGTGACATTATGGATATAGTGAAACATATTGCGGAAAAGGTATGACCAATATCGCTTAGAATTTTTAATAATTGGCAATTTTTTAACCAGAAAGTGAGATCTTCGGTCCCACATATGCAAACTTGTGTTAGATTTTGTAACCTTGTGTATGATAATGCCGAATAGTCTACTGAGTCATGATCAACTTGAATTTTGAAAGGTAAATGTTATATTTAAAATTTAAGAAGAATATTGAGTTTGTGAGAGAAGAAGGACTGCACTGCATGCTGCAACCTGCAGGCCAAATTCTTAATGCTTTTCTTGGTAACAAGGAAATTCCTAGATCTATTGACCCACTGGTGACTGGCACTGCAGGGGAGAATTAGAGAGAAGAGCAAGAACAGACCTAATAGAAATAGATCTAGTAATCAATTTGTAGATCTATGAATACCTCATCACAGGAATATTACATAACTCCAGCACAAAAATTCTTCTCCCACCATCCGTAATAAGGAAGTAAGAGGGCGTTCCAGAAAACTTTATTGAATGAAAGGTAACTTGCTGGCCACCTTTATTCTAACAGATGCAGAGTGGTCCAGCCTTGAAATAATCTACCAGACAAAGTTGTGTCTGCACCTACAGTGGCGACTTTAGAGAGTTAATTGAGAACCCTTCTCTTAAGAATAGAGGGCTACCAAGTATACAAATTAAATAGTGGTAGACTACTATACTGCCCTGGACTGGTTATTATTATTACCTCATTACTGGAAAAATCAGAGATCTGCAGTCAGGTATCAATCAGCCATTGATCCAACTTCTAAGTTCCATCTCTGTTCTTCTCTGGTTCTGGATTGTACTCCAAAAAAAGTGGGATCCCTCATCGCGTCGTGCGTCAGATGGTTGACCTGGTGGAATTATTTCTGTTTGGTGTTAATTGTTTGTGAAAAAGTCACAGAGCCTTCTCTTAAAAATATCTAGTCTAGATCTATGTTGGGGGCGTCTAGGATGTAATGAGGCAGGTCGTTTCAATATTTAACAGTCCAAGGGAAGAAGCTATTTGAGTAAATTGTTGAATTGGTTCTAGGTCTCTGGAAGGATGCTGGGTGTTTGCGTCCAAGTTGGCGAGATGGTCTGGTTAAGTAGGGGTTCCAGTCAACGTCTAGGAGGTTTGCGTTGATATTGTACATCATATTGAGTCGGGCAATCTCCCTTCTCTGATCTGATGATGTGATGTACACAAATTCAGTCTTGACTAATATGCATATTTTAGGGTGCGATTTGGAGTACGGGGATCAAATTTTGGCAGTCGATCTAGTTTTGTTCACGTCAAAAATTGTTGAAACTAGATAAATAGCAAATGCTAAGGAAACAAAAGGCATGTACAACAGGGCCCCGACCGTTGCATAAAACTTACCATTGATGGTAATCAATTGCAACTACCATGGTAACAGGGCTCAACAGCCGATCAAAATCAAGGTTTCCATGGTAGTAACTATTGATGGCAGAGTTACGACCATCGGCCATCAAAGGTAAGTTTTGTGCAACGGGGCCCAGATAAAATTCAGCAGTGATTTCTTTGTTTTATACATAATTTTGAGCTTGAAATTGGCTGGAAATTACTACATGTATAGTCAATTTTTGCCTTTCACAGGTATATCGGAAAAGTCAAGAAAAATTTCCTCTCAAAATATCTTGATTGTTTATAAGATGAAATCAGAGGAATCCGCATTACTAAGCATGAACCTGTGGCCTTTGCATCTTGATTAATTTGAACCAAGATTTATGTGTACATAGAGAGACGATGGTTTATTGTCCCAACATTAGAGACCCGTGGACAGCATGATTGACAACTGAATGTATTTGTTCTCACTCAGCCGGTAGAAATTAGATGGGCTTGTTGTTCATGTTTATTCTCCCCGTTTTTTGTGTGAAGAAAAGTCACAATGTATTCAAGCACTCCAGGTAAAATGTTACTTTCAGCAAATTTATTCTGAAAATGTAAATCGAATGTCTTCCTGTCTTCAAAAGTTCATGGAGAATGTAACAGCTTGGAAAAAGAGGACTATCTTTGTGATGCTCTTGAAATATTTATGCTACCTGTATTCATCAGTCTACACAGTTTTATGGCAAAATGCTGATTATCCATGGGCTTTCCCCAACGTACATGTGCTTGTAGATCTTAGATCAATCTTACTGTATTAGTATTTCTAGTGATAAGAATAGAGACCAAGCTTTATTTCATATTCATCATTGATTTTTGTTGTTATTTCAGATGGTGTAGACAGGACTGAGCAGACTGACTCCAACTTGAAGCTACCCCCAATCCCTGTCATGATGCCTGTCTCTCAGCTCGCTACCAGCTCCGTTAAGATCATGAAACATCCACCTACAACCACAGAGAACTTTGAGTTCAACATCGGTCAATCATCAGACCTGCGCTGTCTGGCATCCAAAGGCACTACGACCTGTACCCGTTGCGAGTCATGCGTGGTCCGCACCAGACTTCTAGAAACCAGGCAGTGGTTCCCTCGGGCCGGGGAGAAATCAAAGAAGAAATTTGTCTTGGGGCTTGTACGTCGTTTTGACAGTGCGAACCTGTTCTCGTACATTGTCCGCATTCTCAAACCACTATGCGGGAAGGACTACCTATACTCCCGATCCAGGGCCAACCCGGGGCTTGTGGGTGATCACGTTGATGCAGGCTGTGATCGTGCATTAAAGGAGCAGGTGATGGAGACGATGATGTCTGATACATTGAGATGGTTTGCAAGTGCTCCTTACTGGAGTAAGTCTAACTTTGCCCTTGGTGTGCTGCAGACGTGCAACGGAGAGCTGGTACATGCCGTCTGCAAGCTATCACAGACGATGCTCATCAATGAACAGCAGAAACAGATCCGTAGGAACAAAGATGTTGGTGAGTTGATGACATCACATGTCTGACCCCTCCTACCCCCCCCCCCCCCCCCCCCCCCGCCAAAAAAGGAAAACTTTTTTTGGGGCAGCAAGATATTAGAGGAAATTGATTTTTCCCAGTTAAGAGTAGACATGCACATAAAGGGAGTTTCAGCTGAATGTGATTTACTGTTAATTGTGTAAAATTGCTCATGAATAATATGAAATGGACTAGATTGCAGTGACATGTCCCCTGAAACATAACCATTTTGCAATGTATGCAGCTTGTAATAAAGTAAATTACACATAAATTTATGTGAACATATAATCATATGCCCATCTTGTATTGTTGATATACTTTATAGTTATATGCTAGCTATAGTGAAATCCTTGCTTCTGATTGGTTATCAGCAGATTTGTCACTGATTTTTGTAAATTGTCATTGAAAAAAGACTTTGTAAAATGGGTCCTTGATCTGTGTACCGTTGATCTTTTAAATGTGAAAGGGTTATATGTGAAGAGAGGTGATACACCACATCAAATATTGTTCCAGGGTCAGGAATGTATCTATAGTTAACATGAATGAGGAAAGGTAATTTCTTGGTTTAAAGAGGGATCAAGAGTGTTTGAAAAGGGATTAGAATGCTATGCCTAGGTGTCAATAGAAAACAAAGCTGGCCTAATCCCTTTCCATTAGCATCCTACTGATGTGTCAATTATACACAAAGGAGACAAACTTCTGTGTGATCAGTATGTTTACAAAGGAGAGACTACACAATAGAATGATACATTGGTGCTCCTTTTCTACTTTTATGCTGAGAGTTCACAATGCATGTACAGGAAGAAGTACTGTGCGTGTGCATTGCTTTAGGGTTTAACTGTTCAGTAAAACATATATATATATGTATATATATATATATTTTATGCAAAAATAAACTGTACATCGGTCCACCCAACAAAACAAAAACAAAAATAAAACTTAGGATCATGGTAAAAATATTGTAAAAATTGTCAACCTAAATGCACAAACAGACAAAAGACATCAATATTCCATCCAATTGTTTTTTAAGCTGTTTCCTGCCTTTCTAATTAACTTACAGCAATGTAAATGTATGTATACACAAACTTTTTTGTTTTCTTGCCAAAAAATTATTTTCTTGAAAAGTAAGTTTTATACTGTATAATGATTAACCCTCATTCCTTAAAAAAAAATATGTATAGTTTGTTTAGTATAGTAATACAAAATTATTATTTTTCTTTTCAACTTTCTTCCAGACTATGAAAATGAGTCATTAGCAGACACTGTGTTCTCCTACAAGTCCTATGAGCATCCTGACCACAATCTCCTACGTGCCGCCTCCTCTGCGTACTCTCATCCCATCAGCCCCTTTCCCCGGGAGGAGAACAGCTCCCTCGCCCCTGATCACATCACCGTGGAGGATGAGTCTGAGCCGGGAGACATCAGCAGCAGCATCTCTTGCTCGGCCAGCCTCGTCTCCCTGGATCCTACCTGCGTGGTGCTCCCCGCCATGGGTAAAGCTCTATCAGGGATCAGACAGAATGTGGATTTTGTCAGGGAGCTGCCGGTCCACCTCTCCAAGTACATCCTGAGCTTCCTGGACTACGAGGACTTAATGCACTGCGGCAGAGTGAGCCCTCACTGGTGTTATATCTCCAAGGAGGTGGAGGAAGACATGAAGCTGAGGCAGATCGTATGGGAAGAGGTCATGCTCATGCAGGTATGTCTCCAGGTATAGGGTTCAAACAAGGAACTTATTGATTGAGCCTTTAAAAAAATACTTTTGTAAATAAATATGTCCCCAAATTAATCTATATATTTTATGCTAATGGGAAGCAAATATTATATAGATTGTGACATGTGTATATGGATAATAATAGGTCCATTTATATAGCGCAGCTATTATGAATACACTGCACTGCACTTAATACAAAGTATCATATTATTACCCTGGCTTTAGCTGTGAATGTTTGCTTGTTATATACTTCTCTGCATTACAAAAAAATAGCTAATGAATACTGGTATTTTTTTTCTCAAAACTCTTCGACTACTTTCTGTGATATGTTGGAAATTCAACAAAGAGCTAAGGTTTAAGAATCTAAATTTTGGTACAACCTGAACTTTGTGATATATACATAAAAGTCTAATGCAGTAACAGTAGCTTAATTGTACAGATTTTGAAGCAATAAATAAATTGTCATTTCGTTTCACCAGGGCTCATCAGCTAAAGGAGGGAACCCCATGTTTGCCAAGCATGTAGACATTGCAGTCCCTCGCTTGGCGGGGGATTCCTACGACGTCCTCCTAGCGGACGTACCTCCGGAGGAGATGAACTTCAAGAGTGATATCAACCAGGAGGCATCCTACAGCGGTGTTGTTACTCGAGATGTGGCAATGGAGGAAAGGAATATCTACTGTGGGGCTTACAATGTCATGGTGCTTAGTGACCAGTGAGTTTAGATTCTCCTTCCACCATTCATTGTAATTCATAACGCTCTTGTTTACACTTTTATTCATAACAATTAAAAGAAGCGTACAATGGCAATTGTACATTATGTGACCAAAAAAAAAGAAGAAAATACAAAAGAAGTTTTAAAGCAAATGTGTGTCAGAAAAATGATACAGGAAAAAAAGTTTATCTCTCTGGGTACAAAAGAAAACCTGAGTCTCGCCGATGCGTGCGGGGTACACATAATCCAGATCTGTAAAAAAAGTAAAACAGTCATGATATTCAAGTTGAACATTTAATGTCAGGGACCAGTTGCACTGTGGTGGCGGTTGGATATGTCCTTAATTAGAATGATTATATTTGAAGTCTTGATATTGATTGCAGGAAATTGTAGTTAGCACTTCTTCGGTAAGTTTTGTTGCATACATGTGCCATTTGGAAGATTTGATCAGGTCAATGCTACTTGATTAAAACCATATTCATATAAGTTATTAAAACCATGCAAAGCCATTAAAAACTGAATATATTTTAGAGTATTTGTGAGGATTATTCTGTGATTTTTTCCTTCATGTTTTATACAGAGAGGACATCAACAGGGTGGTCAATTACAACTTTGGTCAGTTAGTGGCCATTGGATCATTTGACCGTCATGTGAGATTCATTGATTGTATCAGTGGTCAAGAGACTGGTCCTATTATCACTGGACATGCAGGCTCCATCAAGTCACTCTATATCAATGAAGCTAGAGGGTTTGTCATGAGTGGGAGCTATGATACCAGTATCAGGTGAGTTCTTCAGATAAAAAAGATCTCCTCTTGAAATTTGTCATATTTTTATCTCATGCTTTAATTGCCTGGAAAGTACATTTAACCTTGCATATGGGAAGTGGGTGCTGATTACTGTTTAAAGATAAAGACCAGTTCTGGTCATACGATTGCATTGTGAAAGAAACATGGAATCGATCAGAAAAGGTTGATCATCGAGCATATAAGTATTGGTGTGTACTGCAAGGTTCTGGAACCATCAAGAAATGTGGCCCAGTCTTGGTAAAGTTACAAGCACTGTACATGTAGAAATGTATATGGGACTACGCAACACATGCACGATATCTATCAGGTCCAAATAGATATAATACTTTACCAAATATCAATTAGTAGGCGGTTTCTCTGCAAAATTTGTATCATCATGAATTAGTCAAAACATATTCTTTCACATGATAGGTAATAAGAGCTTCTATTTCATTTTTTGAGAGGGGGGCGTTTCCAAAACTGGTCTTTACCTTTAATCCATATGGGAATATGAGAATTCAGTATCCAATGGGTTAATATATGGATATTTAAGTCATCAGTCACCGACCTGCCTTCAAGTTTGCATATGAATTCTATTATACATTGTCTGTCCAGAGCCAGATATACGTGTTAATTACTCTGTGTTCAAGTATATGAATAAATGCCCTTCTGGCTCTAGATGGTAGATTAAATTGAGACATGCAATATTCTTGGGCTCTAGCTGATACATGTATCAGACTAATTAAAGGCTATTCTGTGTTCAAGAGGATCAAGTGATATTCCATTCCCACTCGCGAATTCTGTTCTCCCCCAACGTAATCTTTGAATGTAACTGAAATGCTTTGGGTAATGTGTTCTATATTGCATTTTTTTTAATTCACTCTGTAAATCTGTAGCTGTGCTGCAGACAACCATAGATTAAGACAGATTGGAGAATAATTGTTCATTATAAATCACAACAGTTGTGATCCTAATAGTTACAATCCATTTATGACTGTGTTTTTTTTTAGGTGTTGGGACATCGTGAGTGGTCGTCCTGTGAAGATCTTTCATGGCCATATAGGAACTATCCTGTGTTTAGACATGTACGAGAACACCTTAGTATCAGGAAGCAAGGACAACCAGGTCAAAGGTCAGTGAGCATGCAATAGAGTGGTGAAGTGTGACGTCATCAAAAAATCTATATTTGGAATTTCTCAAATTTTATTCATTTTCCGAAAGAGCATCAAAAATAATGTCTGAATGTCGAAAACCAATTGAATATGTAATTGGCTGAGATATGACCATCTGAATAAAAAGATTTCTTGTAGGAACTCAGTGTTATATTGCTCTGGTTCATAACATTACAAGCCAGAGCAATATAACACTGAGTTCGATCCTATATAGGACATCTACATTGTATTTATTCAGATGGTCATATCTCAGCCAATACTTAACATATCCAATTGGTTTTCGACATTCAGACATTATTTTTGATGCTCTTTTGGAAAATGAAGAAAAAATTGAGAAATTCTAAAAATAGATTTTTATGATGTCACAGCTTCGTACTCTATAGTCTTTTCAAAAATTATCTGCCAAAGCTATTTTAAACCCTATACCTTAAGAATAGTCTTTTTGGGGGGTCTTTACTTATTAAATGTAGAATCTTATGGACAACTTCATGTTTTACTATTTAAATGTTTTAACTGCATAATAAGAACATGTATTATTTCACGATTACCCAAGACGAAAATCCAATTGAAACCAAAATGAACACCAATTGAACACCAATTGAATTTTCAATTGGTTTCAATTGGTTTCAATTGGTCTCAATAGGTTTTAACAGGTTTCAATGGGACTTTGATAGGACTTCAGATGGTTTCAATTGGTCCAGATTGTCCCTATTGGACCAATTGGACCCATTGGACCCATTGGCCCCATTGGCCTAGGCCCCATTAGACTTTAATGGGACCCCAATTGGTTTCAATTGGACCAATTGGCCTGAAGTTGCATTGTTTATAGTTCATTAGAATCAGTAATTAATATAAAGATTGCTAAAAGTATTGATTTCTTTATTCTTGTATGTATTTAAAATTTGTAAACTGAATTGTATGAGTCTCCAGACTTTTTGTTCAGTATGTTTTTATTTACAATAAACGAAAATTGAATTGAATTGAATGTTTCCTGGCGACAATTGTTTCAGGCTGTATTTTGTCAAAAGGTACAGGGTTCAGGTTAGGGTACTATAATTGCATATTAGGTTAGGTGTTTGGTCCACATTTGAGGTTAATCATTTGGAAATTGTACGCGATTGAGGATGGAGCAGTTGGTGCATGAGCATTTGTTATACAACAGGTAGCAGTGCGCACATTTATGTGTAAAAGTATGTTTTTAAAGGATAGCTCAGTGAGTAGAGCAGTGTCCCGTAATCCGGTGATCCGGGTTCGAAACCAAGTCGAGGTGCTCGTGCCCTTTGGTAAGGCATTAATCCTCACTACCAGGTCCCTCGGAGAGGACCTAAAGCGGTCGGCCGTCAGGTTGCTTACTTACAAGCATTTATACTTTCTTAGCAGTCAGGTAAAATAACCACCACCACTACTAACTTAAGTTAACTTAACTAACTTGATTCACTAACATAACTATCAATCTTGTCATTTTGTACCTTGTAAACAGTGTGGAACTTTGAGACAGGGAAGTGTTGGCGTACCTTCAAGCATCGCTATCAGATCAATGCAGTGTCTGTCCATAAAGACACGGTGGTCAGCGGGTGTGAGGAAGGCAAGGTCAAGGTCTGGAGCATCAAGGATGCTTGTCTCTTAAAGGTAGGTAAAGTCTTGAAGATCAATTTAATGAGGTGTTGTGGACTAGTGGATAAGTCACCCGACTGCAGATCACAAGGTACAGGGTTCAAGTCCCGCAGCGGCACTAATGTCCTTTGGCAAGACATTAAATTACATTTGCCACTCTCCACCGAGGTGTAAATGGGTACCTGATATGCTTGAGCACTAGTTACTTTGGCAGCTCGGCTATGACCAGGGTAATATGAGTAAAGCGCCATGAACGTCAGAACCTGATGGATACCGGTGCTATATAAATAACCCTATTATTCATTTAATATACTGCCTAACCTAACTGATTGGGCCATGTGACTAATAACAAGTTGTCAATAAGTTCTACATAGCCACCTTGTTCTAACAGTTCTCAAGTTGTTCTCATGCTGCTTTTAAGTTGGTGAAACATTTCCTGAGAAGTGTTCCAACTGCTCTAAGAAAGGATCACATTTCAGAACAAATACTCAGCATTCTGAAGCAACTTCCTAAGTATCAAAATATATGCAGACTTATTCTGCAATAAGTTTTTGAGAATATTTCAGGTCATGTCCTACATGTATAAGCTCTGTGTCTGTTAAAATCATTGCTCCATCTTAATTGCTTATGAGAGTTCTTTGACTTAAAGGAATCGCTTAACAATGTTAAATCTGAGATGCACGGCCCTACGTGTTATCAGTGTCTGTGATATCGCGTTATATTGAAGCCCTAAAAAAATATATATTGCGCTTCAAAGTGCCTCACAAAAGTAAAAACCTTTGAGTGACCGGTTTTACCATACTCGTTTTCCCCAATAGACTGTTATGAAAAATGTTTGGCAAACGCAAAATTTGATTTTCGATTTTCTCATCATAAGTATCTTGATAATCAGACAGGCGATCGGCTTGTAAAAGTTATGGGGTTACTGACTGACCTAAAGGTTTATAATTATCATTGCAGCATGAGCTAAATCAAGGATTTTTTTCAAAGGATGTAAGACAAAGTTACCGGCCCCCTTTAGGGCATGGAAAGCCTCAGCAGCTTTTTAAAGTGTGTAAATGAATAGCAAGTCCATGCAACAAAGGATTTGAGCATATTCACTGAGCTCTGTGTTATAAGATACAGAAAGGTAAAGCGTTATACATAACATCATCATTACAAATCACAGTGGTTTTGATTGATACGTCACATCTGAAGGAGTCTTAAAGTGGCTTGGTAACATTGTTGAAGGTTGAGGAAAAAATTGCTTAATTTTTGTAAAATGTTACTTACCGGTACTATATTCCTACTGTACTAACCCTCTGACATGCAGAAAATCCTGAAAAAATTCTCAAACCACGAAGATATATATGGTTTTCTTTGAAGGCGTCGATGCATGACACCCACTAACAGTGATTAACAGTAAATTCTCCCAACCATTTTTGAATTTTCCCAACCGTTTTTTCATGAAAAAAAGACATAAAACAGGCTATAAAAAATCTGTCAACACTTAAATGTCTGGAATGGAATGTAAAGCCATTTTATTGCTTTGTGACGATTTACATTCACCTAAAATGTAATAAAATTGGAATAATATAGTTGGGAGAATTAAGGAATCGATCAGATCATTTTTTCCAAATTTGTACCATGAATAATGGTCCGTTTTCACTCAAATTTTCAGATTATCTTTAATTGTACATCTATCATTGAAGTCACTACCTCAGCACCACTATCTCTCATCTGAACAATGTTACCAAGTCCCTTTAAGAGCTGTAAATTATTACCTGAGTTTTTGATTTTCTCTCAGGTACTGTACCAGTCGCCGAAGCATCTGAACCGCCTTGGTCTCCCCGATCCTAACACTCACCAGGGTCCCATCACCAGCGTGAAGGTTGATGATTGGCATATCATCTCAGGCAGTATGGACGGCTATGTCCTGGTGTGGAGTGCCATAGGAAACCATGATAGATGCATTAATGCTATAAGACACCCAAAGTAAGAATTTTTTTTTTTTTTCCTTCTTCTTTGATATGGACATCCTGTATGTTATATCGTATACACAAGTGTTCATAGCACTGTGACGGCATTCATCTTCTGTTTCAGTTTCATTTATTTCTCCTCAAGAGATCAACAGATAAAAATACATATATAAACAGACAAATGTATGACAATTATACATAAGATGAATTATAAAAGTGAGGAAGGCAGGGCCAAAAAGGAAACAAACCTTGTAAGAGGCCAACCCTTTAAGGAAACAAGATATACAATATGTAACATAAAAACACATCAAAATGGAACACAAAATAAGAAATGAAGTACTGGTAACTAACCTAATAAACAAACTAACAAAACTAAGAGCCTAATACTGAATCTAATATTTAGATAATAAAAATGCTTTATATTTCCTTCTAAAAACAGATCAATCTTTGATATTTAATGTTTAAAGATATTTATTGTTATGTAATGTAGTTCCGTATTATCAGCTGTCTCCATGCCCTTGCAACTGTTTTATGGGAGTGAATTTTAATTTAAGTTTTGAATTTTTAAAGAGTTCAATGTACTTCCGATCAGAAATACTTATGATAAATCATGATACAAATATCTTGAATGCCCGAGAGAACTAGGGATTACAGCTGTTGGATAAACAAAATAAATTCAAATAAAATAACATTTATTGCATTAAAAGAATCATGAATTTTGGTTTTACTAATTAGACATACCAATGCAACATCTTCATAATTATTTCTCGCTTCTCACCTTATGTATTCTCGTCTCATACATGTATATCAGAAATTGACTCTCTTTTCCTTTATTGTCTGACACACCAGTGCTGTGCCTAATATGATCATAATTAAGTTCCATCTGTGTCAATGCATTTCCTTCTCTCTCTCTTTCTCTCTCTCTCTTGGAGAGGAAGGGAAGAGAAAGTATAGTTTAGCACTGCACAGTTAACCCCTATTATGAATAAAATACTCGCACCCTGTTCATGTTCGACACCTAAATTATTGCCCGCCCCATCAAATAAACGGAAGCTGCACAGTACATGATACCCACTGAAGAGGAACAAAACAGCGCCATCTAATCATCAGTGATGAACAACTAAAAAAAACAGTACAGCCATGCAGAAATAATCTTTTTAGACATGGTCAGCCTTAAAGATAAAGACCAGTTCTGGTCATGCGATTGCATTGTGAAAGAAACGTTGTGGAATCGATTGGAAAAGGTTGATCATCTAGCATATAAGTATTGGTGTGTACTGCAATGTTCTGGAATCATCAAAATGATAAGAAATTTAGCCCAGTCTTTGTAAAGTTACAAGCACTGTACACAGAAAGATGTATATGGGACTACGCATATGTGCGTATTATCTATTTGGTCCAAATAGATGAACTAATTTACGAAATATATCAATTAGTAGGCGGTTTCCCGGCAATCTTGTTATCATCATGTATTAGTCAAACATATTCTTTCACATGATTGGTAATAAGAGCTTCCATTTCATTTTTTGAGAGGGGGGGGGGGGGGGCATTTCCAAAACTGGTCTTTACCTTTAAAACCCAAGAACAACAAGCATCTCTTTATCTGTGTTTTCTCTTTGAATCATCCCCAACAGTCCAGTTCTCTGTATCCACATGGCCTACCTACGTCTGGTAACAGGATGTGAAGATGGTAAGCTGAGGATCTGGAACATGTTTACAGGAGACTGTCTCAGGGTCATGAGAGGCAACAGTCGCTCTGATCCCATCGTCGCCATCAACCCTTGTGGGGAAAGGTATGTTATTAGGGACTTTTAGATTCTGCACGACGAGAACGTGGACTGCCCTTTTAAGGCAATGTGACGTCCTTTAAATGCACTGGATCTAAAAGTCCCTATTCTGTTATCTTGGAATGTGACCACCACTCTAAAAAAACATGATGCAGGGGCAGCTCTTGATGCATACAAAATACCCTTTTTGATGATTTGTATGATAATATAAACACAATAGAATGGAAATGAGAAGTGAAGTTAAGTATTATCTTAAATTGATTCTTTAAAATGACTTAAGTAAATGAAGTTCACATTTGTTATTGTTATTTTACCTGTATCAACTGTATCAAAGTATTTAGTTGTATAAAGTTTTCCCAGGAATTACCGTTTATATGTGTTCTATCTAGGTAACTATAGATGAAAGGGATCTTATTCTTGGTTGTAAGGTTTCTGCTATTTCCATATTACTTCATGCTTTCTTCTTTCTTCACCTGTGTACTTTCTTCAAAAGTTTGTAATAAAAGGTCAATTTACAAATGCCATGAAAATCTTCATAATCTGATTATGTTTTTCAACATTTCAGGTTGTTGCTTCAAACCATCACCAACCTTCTGATGCTTTGCTTTGAAGAAGTTGAGTGGAACTATGATCAAAATGAGAAGATTGAGCTCCTAAGATACAAGAACCATTATGGGGATGCTCCTCTACGGCAGCAAAACTATTCCTTAGTTCGTGCACAACGAAGCCAGCTAGCTCAATCAGCAAATCCCAAAATCATTGCACACACCAATGCTCAGACGGACAAGGGCAAGACGAACTTAACTCATAGCACAAGATTTCTGAGCAACAGAAGTTTGCAGAGTGCCAAAAAGACCCAGGAAGTGTGTGTTAATGTCACCCTGACACAGAATATGAAGGGCCCTCTGTATCATAATGTCCAAGGTCTTCGATCTGGAAACATTGATGCCCAGACAGATCTGGGCCTAGTTGAAATGAAGGGACAGACGTCCACGTACAGGGTGAATTCCCGCCCACCAACCGGACGTTCAAGGTGCAAGTCTAGCTTATCGACTAGCAAGGGGTCTTCAGAGCTTCTCTCGGGATCCTCATCTGGTGTAGCATCATCAATTAAGATAGCAGAGTCTAGACCCACCACAGCACATTCTGGACAATCAAGAGGAGTATCTCTTGGTCCATCACAGGCTGTTACATCAAGTGTATCTCTTGGTCAAGAATTGTATGAGAAGCGTCCAACCACAGCCATGTCAACTCAGAGCAGCCAACTGAAGTTCACCAAGTTCCAGCTCCCAATGAGAGGACACAGTGCTCCTGTGAGACGAAACAAGACAGCTGATGATGCTGTCTCACTGTCAGAAGCTAAGTCCCTTCTGCGCTCTCAGCAGAGGATCACTAATGAGGGTGTGAAACGTGATCGCCTTCTTCTGACTTGGGGCAACATAGAGGAAAGTAAAAAGAACAATGAAGTAGTGAACAATACCCTTGCCAATGCACTTCACATTGATTATGTAGGCTATGCAGCCCCAAGCAAGTCCTCTAATTTATCATCAAACTCCTCAAGGATGTCTACTATATCAAGAGTTTCATCAAGGAAAGGCGCGATTCCCAAGACTCCAACAGCCCCTATCTCAAAAGAAATCATTGTTAAGACTCTTGAACATGTTGAACAGGATGTCAAGCCACAAAAGAGCATTCATCCAAAGACCACTGTTTCTACGGTTCCTAAAGCAAACTTGATCAGACCACAGACTGCACAGGTTCTAGAGAGAACAGAGTTGAGACAGCCTGCAAACATGCACACCAATAACAAAACCCCTGATCGTCGATGCCAGAGTGCATCAATGTTGAGGACATCCATGTTATCTCCTACTTCCCAGTTTGAAGTGAGTCACATGGTCAGTCCTGTACGAAAGAAGAAAAGCCACGGTTGGACAACATCCCACACAGAACCAGTGACCATTGTACCTATGCTGATAGGGAAAGGTAGTAGTGGTATCTCTTCGGAGACAAAGAAATCCGAGTCCCATCAGAAGCCATCGACCACATCAAGACTGAGCATGATCCAGAAGCCGGTCCAGGATCCCTTGACCAACCACGGGGAGTTTCAGGTCCGGACCAGACAGCAGACCCAGGATTATCTCCAGTATGTGACTGGGATCCAGGAGAAATACTTCCAGGAGCAGAGTGAAGAGGAGAAGATGAAACAGAGAAAGATGTGGCTCCAGGTAGCAAGAGGTAAGAGGTCAAGCAGTGTACCTCCAAGGAGAGCTCCTCAAAGAAAATGATATAATATACAAATAATGACCACTCATGAGGATGATGGTGGAAATTATCACTCCCAAGGTGGTGTTTATACCGGCCCTTCTATCACCCCTGAGGCGAAACATCCGATTACAGAGCAGTCCATATTTGTTTTATAATTTATATACCTCATCCTTTTCATTGATTCATGAATAGGTCTAGAAAAGAAATCCAACATCAAGAGTCTATTTGCTCCTCACAATAACATATTTACAGTCTTTCGAACTTCAAAACAGTTTCAAATATCCAACGCTAAAATAAATCCAACATACAGAATTCCAATCTATACAGGTACTGCAGTAGGGTAGTACAGTTACTGCGGCTCACCGTAAATTGCACAGCATGAGCACCATGACACTGTGGGAATCGCCCGGTGAGGCATTTGTAATCCTGTGCGCTCTCCGTGTGTGCGAAAGCCGCGAAGGGTTACTCGTTCTATCACAGGGTTTTGGCGTTCTATCATTTGACCTCAGGTCAATTGATAGAATGCCAAAACCCTCTGACGCAATGATAGATCGAGATGCGCCTTTTCATGTGATAAAGTTTTGACCAATTAGTGATTTAAGAATCTATGTATATCAGGTATATAATAAGAGAGGTTGACTACATTTCATAGAGGATATTGTTGCAGAGAGCCAGAAAGGCATGAAATCTCTGTTAGAAGATCAAGTTAACCCACTTTTGGCTCAAAGCAGACAGTACCAAAATGGCCAAGTACAGCTTATGGGTTGCCATAGATGTACAGTGTACAGAGAGGATAAAAAAATGTGCTCATCCTAGGTTTAGCTGTAATTGATGCTTGATGTGAACTTTCATTGAGACATGTGCTGAATATACTATGTAAGTATCTATTGAAATAAAAGTACTGGTAGTGGGTCACGTCTTCAACGTATTTGTTGGACTGATTTTTTTTTTTTTCTTCACCAAGTGCAATATATTATGATTGATAATTATGCCATTGTTAATGGCTACTATTGTACTGTTTGATTTTCTTTTTCAATATGCTTTTGTTTTTGTTTGAAAATATAGTTTACAAATGAATGTACAGGTATATTATATTACATGTACTTATAATGTAAATATGATTGACATACATTGTATATATGTACTGTGTTGGATAGGCCGGTTGTTATTTGATTAATGCTGTAAATATAGAAATTGATGCAAGTTAATGTACTAATAATGTCAGCTGTCATTCCTATTCAGGACTGTGCAAAGACTATTTTACAGTATTCTTTATCTTTCAATCATATAATTTAATTCATTTCTCATCAAAATCATTTTTGTATACCCCCCGGTATGTCAATGTAGATGAAATATTATTCATTGATCTGTGCCTTTTTATAATGTCCTTTTTTTCATACATAATCAGGAAATATCTTTCAGAAGTCAAATTCTGACATTAATGGTTCATTATCTTTGCAGTTACTTGTATTAAAGTGTGTAAACTTTTTGCATTGATGATGCAGTGACAAGAAGCTACATTCTACATTACTCAAAAGATAATTACCTCCTCTTTGGTGGACATTCAATGTACATACATGCTTGGATATGTTTTGCAATCTTTTTTGAAGCTAAACTTAATTTCAGCGATGGAACTGCATTTTGAAAGCACAGCTGGCCGAAATCAATTTTGGATTGTAAATCATGTTGTAGATATCATTTGTGTGGATGAGCAAAATGTAAGATGTCAGTGGATGTTTTTTTGCCCTTTTTTTCTATAGTCAAATGCTATACATGTACGATTGGTTACTGAAACGTTTTTTTTTCTTCTATCGCAATCCATTCCAACTATGTAAGAGCTCTGTGTGTGTGACATCTGGTTTAATAATCTGAGGTTCTGATCCGTTTGAACTCATGCAATTTCCTTTTGCTTCCAAAGCAATGTATGCACATAATTCTATCAGTATTACTTTTCAACATTAGTTTAGGTTTTTTATGAATATTTGATGACTTATTTCAAAATGATTCATACAATACTGCAGTTCATTTATGCACACTGTGGGGCATTTTCAGACTGACTTGTGGTTTCGAAGAGCTTTATATAATTGAATTATTTTCAGTATGTTAGATCATTTTGTTCATTTGCTACTCATTTGTTTAGACCCGTAATTATGTATTCAGTTGTGTGAATGGCAATTTGGCATTACTACTAATAATGTTTTAATTTTACCATTTGACTTTGTTATTTTCAATCGAGTGATCTTCGAAATACAACAACAAATTTCAAGATAACCAACCTCTGTGCTTCTAATGGTAATGTGTCTAACCATATTCATGCTCAATTGTTTTAATATACACCTATTAGCAGAAGATATCGAGTGTTATACCAAGTGTGCCACTTTTTTAAAGTTGATTTTGATAAATAATAATAATAATAGGCATTTGTATAGCGCCGTCTATCTAGACAATTCTATTCCGAGGCGCGCAAAAAAAAAAAAAAAGAATGAGAGAGTTTGGATGAGTGTCATGGTACCAAGTACAGGTATTGTTAAAAAAGACAAGATTTCAGCTCGGATTTAAAGGTCTCTAAGGAAGTTATGATTGAATATGTGTGAATTTTATAGAGGCTTGATTGGACAATAAAACTCTGCTTGAATAAAACGCTGGGACTGGATACGAGTGCTGTGAGTATGGCGGTATAGCCTTGTTAGTTTTGAACAGAAGGATTTTGCTGCAGGGATTTTGCAAAGTATCGGTACTTTGTTTTGTTATTTTTTGCTCTGTTCTGTAGCCTATTACTTTGTTGTTGTTGTATATTTCTTTCTGAATGTTCATTTTGTTATAGAGTCTATATAAGTGAATGTAATGTGTTAATATTTGCTAATTCTTTGTATATTGTGCATTTCCCCGCTTATCTGTAGTACTGTATCTCAATAATAATCTCCATATTTGCAATTATAATTATCTATTAAAATTCCACACTACTATGTCAAGTGTATAGAAACCTTTTTAGTATAATGCACTATATCAGAATTGACTTATTATTATTATTATCATTATGAGACAATATATCTGTAAATTTTCACACACATACATAATCGCAACAATACTGGTAAGGCAGAGAGCATATCTCCTTGTAATGGAAATATTAATATTTTATCAGGGGATGAATTATCTAAACATATTTTGCTCTCTGTTTTCTTTATCAAATTCAGTTGAAATTGGCAAATAATCAGGAACTTGCTATAGATGAATAACTTATTTTAGATTACCCTTTACAGTTACCAGTTTGTCTTTATTATGATAAATCTTGTGCTTTTTGTTAGATTTTCAAGGCTATAGGGAAACTCAGTTTTTCTGTCTGCCCAATCTTTGCAGGACAACGGTAGAAATGAAGGAGCCTCGATTAAGGCTACATACATAAACCATAACTCCATCATTTCCTTTCATGTGGCTAAATATCCCCTTTCAAGGAAATCCTCTGACATTCAATTTACCAGTCCAAAAGAAAATTTGTCATGTATATATAGTCACAGAAAAAAGAAGAAAAAATGTACATGTGCATTGAAACATACAACATAAAACGAGTGAAACATATATAGCACTTAAACATTATATTCAAGTTTGTTCATAACTCCAGATTAATTACCAACACAATATTACATTGTAATTATTATTATTAATATTAATATTATTTTTTTTAGTATTAATATTATTAGTTTGACTCATTGTCTCATCATAGTAAAATATTGTTAGGCTACAGACAAGAGGGACCAAAGAAAACATGATTTTACCAAACTCTCAACCTCTACCAAGAATGTACACTTATTACTCGTAATTCAATAAACTAAAAAATGAATGTTGAACATTTTTACCTTGTACAGTATTGAATCAAGCACTCATGATTGATGAGTGCATTGTGTTCATGTTGGTTGTGTAAACATTAGATCAGTAGAGTAAATCACATTTGCTAAAAGAATATTGTTTGTCATCACTGCATCTAAAAATAAAGATTATTTTATAACTGAAATGATTATTACCTGTCATTTTTGTATTTCTAGAATTCAGGGTCATGACAGATTCAAGCGTAATTGTTTTGATTGTGTGTTTGGAGGGTGGAGGGTGGTGGGGGTGGGGGGGGGGGCATTGCACACAACTCATAAGATAGCCCAATCACCATATGGACCTACAAGAAAAAAAATTTCCTCTTCATTTTAACATGTTATCTTTCACAGATACATGTATTACCATCACAGTCCACCAGAATGAATTGAAGTTTACAGAAACTATTACCAGTTCATCAATATAATTATATCAACATTCAGAATTCATAGAACTCAAATACTTCTACAGGCGGATGTGGAATAATCAGGGAAGGGGGCCAAATATTTAAAAATCTCATTGGCACGATCCCAGAGTAGCGTAACTCAGCTACATTATTACTACTTATTTTGAAACGGGATACTGCAGCTAACTTTTCCTCTTGTATGGATCTGCTCGCATATGCATCTCGCAACGATTAAAGGTAATACAAAGTTTTGGTATGGGGTCACGAATTTGGTTCAATGAACATATTGGACGCATATGCGGTCCTACGGTATTCAATGATCGTTGTCGCGGTTAAAATCGAGTTTAAAGTTATGAAATTGTTAATAATAAACCCTTCATGTTGTAAAGCTCCCTCTCAAGGTCAAGATATTAATTAAGCTATAAACAATGTTTCTTGACTAAAATCTACCGATTAATTGTTCCCGTTTGGAAATTATATATCACAACTACATATTCTGAGATTTTCATGGTCGCAGCTACCATTGTATGGCCGTAGGCGCTACTTGAAATTTATCAAAATTTACAGGGAGCACCGGTAATTTTTTATATTCAGCAACTTTTCTCGAAACCAGAAGTA
The DNA here is from genome assembly GCF_000002235.5 of Strongylocentrotus purpuratus. Classification (NCBI taxonomy): domain Eukaryota; kingdom Metazoa; phylum Echinodermata; class Echinoidea; order Camarodonta; family Strongylocentrotidae; genus Strongylocentrotus; species Strongylocentrotus purpuratus. Next base: position 4,681,621 of record NW_022145599.1, on the reverse strand, counting down.
TTTTAGGGGCTAAATTTTCTAGTGCTTATAATACCTCCACAGGGGCATCCAAATATATTAAAAGTGTAAAGAATCACTATCCACCCAATTTTTCAAAATTTGCCAAAACTTTGTATTACCTTTAAAGGCAGGCAACACCTTTTTTCCAGCAATATCAAGGGCGCATCTTTGACCACAATCTACAATCTTGTGATTCGATTTCGATATGCATTTACCTTTAATTATCATTCAGTTCCCTTAGGCTTTGGGTAATTTCATCTTCTATTCATTACTAAAGAAGCAATCAAGTTTCAGCAAGACTGTGACCTAAAATGACACAGGTTTTGAAGTCGATCTCACAAGTCACTTGAAACAAATAAATATATATATATATATGTAAAGACACTCTAGTATTTTCTGTTTCTCTGTTGTTAAATTGCAAATAGTTGTGTATTGCATTCTGTAAAATTCTATACTTGCATTGCTGCAGGCACAGCACTCACTTTCACACCTGCACAGCACCTACAATCAGTACGAGAATACACCCGACGGTGGCCTGTACTTATAGCGAAGAAGAAGAAGAACCATCGACTTAATATCAAAGGGGCGCTATAAGAATCAACAAAATGTTTGTGACACAAACATATTTCCTTTCCTTCTGCAGAAAATTTTCTCATATTTGATATGCCATATTGCTATTACAAACATTTCAAACAGTGTATATGTTCTTCCTGATGTTATAAACACTTGAAATAACACAATGACACTTGAAAGTATTTGAAAGTAAAATTCTATCATGGTCATTTTTTAGGGGGAATACAGGCACATTTCACACAAAATGAACAAATTACAGACCATCCAAATGGTAACTTTAAGATGCTCATGATGAAAGAACATGATTTTATTGAAAATATCTACACATATTTTACAGTAGTATGTTTCATTAGAAAAATACAAATACATATTAGCGTTGTGTATCAAAAGTATATTTCTTACACAGAATGAATTGATATTGCATGATGATGATACAGTCAAAACAAGTACAATTATCTGAATCATACCATCTTAACTCAACTACCGGGATATATATATTGATGGAGAATCATACACAAAATGAAATGGGGAACTACTTAATAAAGCTCTCAGGCCTTTAACAATTGTAGTTTCCTAATATACAAACTCATAATATGGAAATGATAATCAATTGACAAAAACAAAAATATATAACACAACAGAGGGATATGTTGTTTATTATAAGATGGCATAATATAAACAACAGACATGACACAACTTAGCCTACACATCCATTTTCATTGTTTGCAGTGAATCCCCGTGCAAACATCAGCTGATCTTATCTGCAGCTTCAATTATACTTTATCAACATAGACTTTGGAGCTGATGTAGATCCATGGCTGCAGACAGTGGCAGGAAAATACAAACCTTGGATTAAAAAAGGGAACTACAGTAACTTTTGAAAGGCGTATTTATTCTAATCACAAGGTACATCTCAAAGGTTTGATAAAAAGCTCCCCCCTCAAAGACCAGAAGATGTTTACACACTACAGTAAATAAACATAACACATACTAACATATGTAGCACACCGGTTTTAAAGCTCGATACAATCATCAGAATAGTAATAAAATAATTCATCTTTGGTTAGATACATTTAAATGCATTTATTTATTAAAACTTAATATGAAATCTGTGCATAAATCATCAGTAAAACAACATGGAAATGAGTTGAAATAAGGCACTTTTAAAGTAATAAAAATCAATATTTCAGGGAAAACAATTTTTTCAATGAAATTGTTACATGAATGTCCATATGTACAGGTAAGGCACAGTAGTCCGAAACAGCTGCTATAAATACTGTATATGTACAAGAATAGCTAATACTAGTACATGTAATATACTTTCATTAGAATGTGCATACAAGCATTGCATATTATGAGATGAAGTGTGGCATTTGATATTTTGTACACTCAGATATATTTGTAATTATTACTTTTAAGTACGGTAGTAAAATATGGAGAGTAAGTACACTCCGTAAGGTACTTTACATAAAAAATTAAGCTGTTTAAACATAAAGTGTTTAATAGTATATATATATATATATATAAAACAATCTTTTTTTTAAAGTAAAAGCTCAAGCAAGCACTACATATAAGAATATTAATGTATACAAGTATAAAGCTGCTTGAATGCAATAATCTTTCATGATGAGAAATAAAACAATTACAAAAATAATCAGTCTAGTGACTCATTTAGGAATACAGTTAAAACCATGATTAAAACGTTTACACCACTAAATGTCTGTCCTCTCAAAAGCACTTTATATCTTTATATTTGCAACACATGTAACAATAATCTCAGCAGACCTGTATGTAGAGATGCACAGAAATATTCTGGAAAGAACACTCGGTGGGTGATTTAAGATTATAAAAAATAAACTATTTAAAAATCTTTTCTACCAATCTTGTCACTGAGTTACACACAATATAAGTATGCAAGGCTAAAGATGTATGCAAATGGTATGCTATCGAATGTTCCTCCTCATATCACGAACATAACAGTAATACATTATTTTACACCTTAAAGTACATCACATGATTGATGTCAACTAATTTCAGAATATTTCATTTTGTTTTGATTTCAATCTTCAGCTGTACAAAACACCTTGATCATTTGAGTTGAAGAGGAAGTATTAAACACCTTTAGAAGCTCACCGATGATTCTTTCACATGCTTTAAATGTAAAATGTAAAGAAGGCCTTAAGAATCTTGCTTTGACAGGGAAAATTGTGGGAAGAAGGAGGGTAATCTCGATGAACAGTCTGCAGAAATTGTTGGAAGAGAGAGAGGAGTGAAAGAACTGGGAGTGGTGCTAATATAGAAGGCTAGGACCAAGGGTTGTGAAACAGCATGATCGCCAAAGTCAATCGATATGGCACTTAGAAAGATAGAGAGAGAGAGAGAGAGAGAGAGAGAGACATGTAAATTGGGAGGAAAAACATATTTTGTTCAACTTGACTAAAAGACAACTTAATTTTGGGTTTTGAAGCCTGTCCAAAGACCCCAGTCCATATGGCAAGTATAGTTCTCATGTTTAGTCTCTTCAAAGCATAGATGCAAATTGCATCATCAAGAATTATATTTTATTTATAGTGAATGCAAGACAGTGCCATATGATGTCTTAATGACTTTCAGTATCATATAATTTGTCATGCTTTAAAGGCATTGTTTAACAATGTTAAATCTGAGATGCACGGCCCTACGTGTTATCAGTGTCTGTGATATGGTGAAATACTAAAGCCCTAAACAAATTGTGCTTCAAAATGATCAAGAAGTGCCTCAAAAAAGTACAAATCTTTGAGTGGTCGGTTTTACCATACACGTTTTCCCCAATAGTCACTGTACTGTTATGAAAAACGTTAGGAAAACGCAAAATTTGGTTTCGATTTCCAATCATAAATATCTTGATAATCAGACAGGCAATCCACTTTTAAAAATCATGGGGTTCCTGACTGACCTAAAGGTTTATATTATCATTGCAGCATGAGCTAAATCCAGGATTTTGTTTCAGAATCTGAGACAAAGTTACCGGATCCCTTTAAAACTTAAATGACTTTCATTACCATTTATTCATTCTCTAATTCGAGAGCTAAAATTTAATCTATACACATAAACATGATTGACTAAACATGACAATGCTTTCATATATAACTTATAAAAGGCTGATAACATTGCATAGGATTTGGATTAAAGGACAGATCTTCATACCTGTAACCTGTTGATTACTTAATTATCTTATTGTCATATGATTAATACAGGTTCAATACAGTTTCTGAAGGGAAAACGTTAACAGGCATACCCTGTTTTGCCAGATTACAAGACTACCTTGTACACAAGAATGGGATACTAAGCAAATATTGACTACTTTGAGGGGCACAGTTAAAACTATAGCCTAAGGCAGAGATGCCAACCTCTTGACACAAAAAAAACAGACTGAGTATCCTAAAAAATCAGATTTTGGAGAGAAAAATAAGATTTTCAAGAAAACTCTACACTTTTACTGGCCCGTCGGCCCCGGACCATTAAAATTTCAGAAAATTGTTTTACTGGTAAGTACGGTCAAGTAAAATGTTAGCTCTTTCATTAAAATTTAATGAGAAAATTGTAAAGCAAACTTTTTGTTGGGGTTGAGTGGTTTACTTGTACATGTTTTTATGGGTTTTTAAATCGTATTTTAAGAGGTGATATTGTATTATTGTAGTTCACTCTTATTATCGTACTCAATACAATTTAATCGTACTGGTTGGCATTTCTGCTAAGGTGATCTTGAAACTGTACTGTGCTCTGAGAGGAAGTTAACAAGGGACATACCGATAGTGCAGGCTCCAGATCACCAAAGAGCTATAGTTTTAAGGTGACCCCAAAATTCAGCAGTCAATATTGGTTTTATATACTGCATCCCACTTGTGGATTCTCAAAAAGGCAATGAAATAATTCTCCCTTTCATGATGTATTTGAAAATGTGGGGAAATTTATCTAAAAGAAATGTTTGTATCCACTGTGCACTTCCATTGTATACTTCACGGGCATCTATAGCGTCCCTCCATTGTATGTGCGTTTGGAACTATGCCAAGTCAAAATGTTATCGCTTTACTGCCCACTGAATGTCACGCCTGCAGTTTTGACCAATCAGAAGCTTAGAATCTTAACATGTGGTATTCGTTAAAGTAAAGTGAAAAGGCTGAAACTTTAATGTACAAAACAGTCCAAGTTCAAGTTACAAAACAAATGGAGAGAAGCTTGCATACAAAATCACAATTGAAGGACGGAGTTACTGATTTAGTCATTGATTTCAAATTCTAAGCAGATTGTTCTCAACGACTAACTCGGCTATTTTGTTCTGCTCCTAGTTATATAATAATAATAATAATAATGGGTTCTTGTATAGCGCTCATATCAGTCAGATTTGACCCTCCTGGTGCTCCCGATTATTATCCTGGCTTTAGCATGGATACCATACGGCGCTCTAGCATTTCAAGGAATAAATTCCTACCGCGATAGACGATAGGCCTGTCCGTGGGTATGTATGTATTCCTTGAAATCCCACTCCATATCTTCATCCATTACTGGTCTCCCGACCCTCACTATTTCAAACTACTAATGGCACTACTTCTTCGGATTGCACACATCCTCCACAGGGTTGCATCCTTCACCTGCTGCATGTTCCAAGCCTGCTTTCCTTCGGTAAAAATAATCTTTTATCCGTTGTTTGCTGAACTGTTTGAATTATTTTGATCTCATCGAAAAGGAAAGATCTATCATGTCACCAGTAGCTCATAGTAGAAAGTATGCACTACAGAAAATACATCTTTTTCTTCCTCCCTCATTCCTTTGCTTTCTCTCTCTCTCTCTCTCTCTCTACCTCTCTCTGTCTATGAGCACTAACCCTGTTCTCAGCTGTGGTGATGATATTATCTACATACACGACTACGACAAGGGTTTATGGATTTTGACATTTCTACGTATTAGGACAAACTCATTAGCTCTTTAGTCCTGGAAACCAGACTAAATGAGCGTTTGGGAACATTATATGCAGGTCAAGCTTGCAACTATCTCTCTGTAAACTCCCTGTATCATTACCACTCACAAGGAATAAAAGTTTGAGCTGGAATTATCCTTCAAAAGACTCTTCTCACTGATATATCTCTTCCATCCAAAGATACTCGTCTTCAGTTTCACAAACGAATCGCTGTGCTCCCGGAATTGGAAGTCAAAGTTCGCGACCTCTACGTTACGTTTCCTGTTCTTGCGTACGTGTTGGATGAAGGAGATGAGAGCAAAACTTGTCATGCAGAGTCCAGCAATGACGGCCACTGTTATTGCAGTTATGGACTGGGCTGGGAGGGCTAGGCATAGAGAACAAATGAGATGGATATAATGAATCACAACATGACGAATGTAATAATGAAATGAGATATGTGTAGTTCAGAAATGTATCATTGAATAAGAGAGACAATTATCTTGGATATACATGTCTAACTACATGAATATAAGAATAAGAGAGACAATTATCTTGAATATACATGTCTAACTACATGAATATAAATCTTACACTTAAATAAAGAAACATTCTAATGTTCATTTTTCTTCATGAGAACACCTCCCAAAGTACTTACAATGCCATTCCAAAATTTCCAAAGAGAATATTTCTCCCATCTCTCTGAGGCTTAAACTATTTTTTACAACCATACAAAGAAGAACAGATCATCAATAGAATATTTAATCTATACTATGTATGTATTTCCAATGACTGCAACAGATGATTTATGTCTTAGAATAGCATAGGATCTAAAGCCCTCAAAAAAAGTTTGGGAACTCTAGTTTGATTGATCATATCTCTCTTGTTATGGCATATAGCAGACCTGCCAACCTCTGGAGTTCAAAAACTGTATTCTTCAATCTCAAAAGTTGTATTTTACTGACAAAAGTTGTATTCTTAAAAATAAACAAGGACTGTTATGCAAATCAATGCCTCTTACAGTTCCTACATGCAGTAATAAATTTTGTTATGGATCATTGGTTGAATATGCATGATTTCGTCAAGACTGGTGTGTTCGATGAACCAATGAACATTCCCAAATTGCCGATGTGAGATGCTTGTAGGATAATCTACAGGACAGAATGGGCTTTTGGTATTGATTTTTTTTGTTTTTTTTGTTGGAAAATCATATTTTATTTAGGAAAATCGTACTATCATATTTGCTTCTAAAAATCACACTGGTTGGCAGGTCAGCATATAAGCATCACTTTGTTAAGTATCATTAGAAAGTGTGTGTATTCTTCTTAAAACAATACCCCATACGTTAGCGGTTTCTTGGTCAGTCATGGAATGTGCATTACTGCATTACATTAAAATAAGCCACAAGGTCAAAAGTGAAAGGTTGCAAGATGTACTGCTTTTGTTCGGCTGTGCATTCTTCTTTCTTTGAAGAGTGTAGGGGCTGCTGTGTAGCACACTGCATAACAATACCAGTGCTTATCGGTGCATTTTGCTACTTTTCACTTTTGACCCTGCCCCTTATTCCATGGCTACAAAATCATAACAAATACAGTATCATTTTAAAGAAGAACAAACATAATTCCTAAGTAATGATACTAAACAAAGAAATAATTATCCCATGAAAAGCGATATATAATCGATCAAACTTGAGTTTCTGAACTTTTTTGAGGGACTTATAAACAACAGCAGCTCTTAAGTACAATTAAAAGCAAAATAATTCATAGAAGGAGGCCAGCTTACCTGGTGGTGCATGTGCATGTATTGTAGATACACTGACTGCAAAGCTTACATTGTTACTGGCTGCTGCCTGGAATGTATACTCTCCTAATGATTGGAAGTAGTAGTTGATAGTGGTATGACACGTATCATTGAGCACCATCACACAGGTGGTGTTGGTTTGGTTTGACCAATCACTGGACGGTCCATCAACGGTCAAACATAGCTCAACTGGTGGACTGAGGAAGAAGGAAACAGATGATTGATTCATTATTACTGTAATACTTGTACTTTTTACTCACAACTTCACGCTCAAGACATTAGGCAATATGAAATGATGCACCAAAAAGTATATAGAGAAAAGACCCTCCTGAGTCATACATTTTTGAATAATTGAAAACTTCGTCTTTTGTGTGTTGGAACAAATGGAAAAGTTGTCCGTCACTACATCACAGAGACATTTATGATTACAACTTTAAATAATTCATCTCTTCAAACTTTCCCCAGTCTGCTTTTCTGATTTGTCTGCTTTCCTCTAGAATAATTTGCTATCAAGGTTGGATTTCCCTTAAACAACTTTCAAGGGGACCTGAAGTCTTAGGTCAAAATCATACTTTGTATTTTTTAAAGACCTCAATTTACTTGAACAATACAATTTTGAAATTCAAACTTGCATAGATCTTTACAAAAGTAATACCGGCAATTGAATATTTGAATAGAAAATATTACTATGAAATCCCAAATATGTTGAGTAAGATAATTTTTTGTGATGGGTCATTTTTAAATTCATGCATTACTTTCATAATTATTGTGTAATACCCAACTGACCTTCCATTGCAGGTGACATTGACAGTCTCTTTGTTGCCGACTTGTACCGAAGACGATCGACTTTTAATTGTTAAATTTGTAATGGCATCTGGAAAGGAAGAAGGAAGTAAATGGAATTCTGTGGCTAGTTCAGGATGTTAGGGTAATGATATGTGAGTCATGGTATCGGTAAGCAAGACATAGACAGCTTTGCTTTAAAAAGGCTCATCATATTTATCAATTTACTATTGCAGACCTGCCAACCTCTGGAGTTCAAAAACTGTATTCTTTAATCCCAAAAGTTGTATTTTACTGACAAAAAATTGTATTAAAAAAAAAATATGGATCAATGCCTCTTACAGTTCCTACATACAGGAAGAATTTTTTTGTATGGATCATTGGTTGAATATGCATGATTTCGTCACGACTGGCGTGTTCGATGAACCAATGAACATCCCAAAATTACTGATGTGAGATGCATGTAGGATACTTTACGGGACAGAATGGGCATTTTGCCATTGAAACTGGCCAACACACACACATACAAACTACAAATGTTGGAAATCGATTTCATTGATGAAATCGAACTGTCCTATTTACTTCTAAAAATCGTACGAAATACGATTAAATCGTACATGTTTGCAGTTCTGCTATTGCTACAGTATGCCTTTATCTAGATAAATAAACAAATGTCAACCCCCCCCCCCCTCTCTCTCTTCACCCCTCCCTTCCTCCCTGAAGGTGAATGGGTTACTCAATCGGTGGATTACATCAATTAAACAACAACAAAATTCTATTCCTATCTGAAGGACAAGGTAATCATTAATCCATGAGCAACAACTTTGTGTGAAGACTAGGACCCTTGAGTTTTAAGATATGACTTCTTCATATGAGACACTCATCAATACGTTGTGCTATGGAGGGAAATGGGCCATTCCATGAGAAGGACATGACATCAAAAAAAGAAATGTACCTCTTATGTTAATTCTTTGATTTATCACTAACCTTATGCCATGGATGTTCATAAAACATTAGGGCCTTTCAAATTCAATACAATTTTTTTCTCAAACTATCATCAAAAACATACATGTGGGACTGTAGCTGAAAAAAAAAAATTTATTGCAGATTACACAGGATTCTTGTAATATTTTTTCCTGAAAATTTCGCTGAATGGAAAAAGATGAATATATTTCCATATTCTAAGGGGTCCTGTGATATTTAATCTATTACATAGGGGTGAAAATGGCCTCCGGAAAAAATGTAACGCGAGTTACCGTAACGCGAGTTACCGACATATTTGCTTCCTGCATTTTACTAGTCCATTGTTTCTTATCTTTAATATTGTGATCTTATACTAGTAAGTCACAACCTACTATCAAATTAAAGTAGGAAAGATTTTGTCAAGATTGTCTAGTATGAGGAGAAAAGAGGGTCTTGTAGAATTGACCATGTCCTTTTTTTGTAACGCGAGTTACCGAAATTCAATAATCCAAGAATCTAAAAATGTTTGTTCTTCAATTTTCTTTTTTGTTTCATTCAGTTGTTCTATATCTACCCTGTCCATGTTTGAAAAAAGTATCTTGTAGATCCTAGCAGTTCTAAAGATATAGGCACATTATCGTGTCAATGTACCCATTAAGTGTAACGCGAGTTACCATGGAATGGCCCAAATCAACAATGCGTTCACAAAGGCAAGACCAAGAAAATCAAGTACCAAGTTAAATTGTTAAAAGCTTCTTTGTCCTCATGCTTTCCATAAATGCACTTGGCAGACAGAAGAAAAGAAGGGTTATTTTTTTTTTTCTCCAATTTTTTGAATTGGTTTGCTTGACAATTTCAGAAGTAAATTTCAAGCATTTTATAACTGATTTCTGGGCCCTGCTTACAAAGAGTCGATATCAATCGCAACTATGTACATAAGAGATAGGAGCAGGACTGCAAACTTGTGGTTGATTGGAGGACTTGTGATTGATTTGGATCAATCGCAACTCTTTGTAAGACGGGGCCCTGATGTTCCAAGTTTCCCTTGAATATGGTACCTTTAACTACAATTGATTGGAAATATTCTGCAATGGCAAAGGAGCAGTTATTCTCACCTAAAACCCTTATAGTTCTCCACCAGACACCGACCATCTTCCTCTCCTCCTTGATGGCTGTGATGTTCACTGTGATGTTATAATCTCCCTTCTTGGGGTAGCTGTAGGTCAACTCAGGCTAAATGAGAGCAAGAGATGGAGAGAGAGAGAGAGAGAGCGAGAGAAGGGGGAGGGAAAGGGAGAGGGAAAGGGAGAGGGACAGGGAGAGGGAAAGGAAGAGGGACAGGGAGAGAGAAAGGGGAGGAAGGGGAGGAGGAGAGAGAGAGAGAGAGAGAATTCCCAGTAGTAACATGAAATTCAACTTGAACAATGCTTGTTTGCAGGGCTTGATACATAGAACTATTCCCCCTCCCTCCCCCCCCCCAAAAAAAAAAATAACAATAATAATATAAATAATACAAAAAATATATAAGTTGCTCTTGGTTAAGGAGAAATATCAAAATCTAAGCAGACCTTAACATGTGGGGGAAAATCAGAAATCAACCAACTAATAAAGTTACCCATTTCTTAATAATGTATAGATCGCTATATGTGTTGGAACTACTAGTTGGAACAAGTGGGAAAGTTATCCACCACTTCTTTAGAGAGACATTAACGATTTAACTTTTACCAATTCATAACTTTCTCATTTTTTGTCCGATTTCATTCAAACTTTCACCAGTCTTCTTCTCTGAGTTTTCTTCTTTCCTCTAGTACTGTAGTTTAGGATGCTTTCAAGGTTGGCTTTCACCTTAAACCTTAATGAGGCCGGGGGCATAATGGCCACCTCTCCGTGATTTTTCTGATTGTTCGGGAACATGTACGGATGACGCCACGGCACTCGCAGACTTTTTTCTTTCCAGTCTTGCGCACCTTTTAAAACATTTTTTTGAAAATCGGACGTACAGTTTAATACAAAGTCACATGACCTTTTGTCTTTGCATGTCAGCCTGAAAGTCGCTCATTTTCGTGATGTGTGTACAAACATTTTTTCCTAAAAAGTGATAAAACATATTTGGTCTTGTTTAAAGTTTAGGTGTTTGTTTCAGGGGTCAAAATCTTAATCTACAACCCATCTTGCGTACGAATAGATGAGCATGTCACAGCTTTCTCTCTCAATACGTTATGACTACTGGGTAGAGGCACACTTACATGTATTTAAGTGGTTTTTTTTAGCATTCATCAGTGTAAACCGCAAGAATGAACGAGAAGATATTTGACATAAAAATAGAGGCTAAAGGAAAAAAGTGCACAAAAAACAATGAGCTTATAGTTTGTTTAAATACTAAATGGCAGGTAATATGCATTGTTTCCAAGCTAGCACATTTCTTGTCCACTATAAGTATAGAGCTGTGGCTTCACTTACCAATGATGACTGTATGATCATCCCATTACCCATGTTCCATTTGTAGAGAAGAACGGCCTCCTCAAAGAAATAGCTAGGGTCATGGAGATCTGCTTCCATGGTCAGCTTTGTTTTGGTAGGTATACTACAGGAAGGGTTGCTCATATTGCACTGTGGATAAGCACTGGAACTCAATGAGATGTTACCATTGATGGTGTCTGTAAAGGAGATTAAAAGTGGAAAAAATAATGATTGGTTGATTATACATACCTTTATACAATAGCAAGTTTGTATTTTTCATTTTTAAATTTCATCATCAATTTTGAGGTTAAAGATGATTATCAGAGGGAAAAAATCACACACACACAAAATATTTTGTTCTGTATGTTCAGGGTTCCATATTCGTACACATGCACAATATTAGTTCAAATATACTTCTTTAAAGTTAAAGACAAAGTCGAGTTCTGGTCATGCAATTGCATTGTGAGAAAAAAGTGTGGAATTGATTAGAAAAGGTTGATCATCTAGCATATAAGTATTAGTGTGTACTTCAAGGTTCTGGTATCATCAAAATGATAAGAAATTTGGCCCAGTCTTGGTAAATTTACAAGCACTGTACACAGAAAGATGTATATGGGACTACACTAACGTGTGGCATAAAAATTGTATGCCATATTCAAAATATTAAGGCATTTGAAGAGCCATGCTTTTCAGGGAACATTTTTAAACTGACACAAATTAGACCTTCAATAAGCTCCATAAAGATCATGTACATGTACGTCACGACCAAAACTTACTTTTCCTTTCAGAATGGAGGAATTTATATGATACTGTTGTATAAGCCAGGGTAATTATGCTGCATTATTGTAGAGCGCTTAGAGACTTCTGACAAAGTAAGTGTTAGGCGCTATATAAGCACTGTAATTATTATTATTATTATTAAGTCTTAGACTACTGGTAAATGTATCTCATTTTATAAGACCCATATCACAGGTAATCACCCTACAAACTTAATTTGGGCCTTCAAATATTTGACCTTCAATAAGCTCTATAAAGATGTACATGTACGTCATGCCCAAAAACTTACTTTTCCTTTCGGAATGGAGGAATTTATATGATACTGTCGTCATGTATATTTCATTAAGACTACCGGTACTGGTAAATGTATCTCATTTTAAAGTCCTACATGTATCACAGGTTATCACCTACAAATCTAGTAAATATTGACTCTCTGTACATGTACCTCTACAGACAAAAATGCACAATCTTGTCAAAGAAACTTATATGGGTTCAATATTCAATAAACTTTTGGTTTAAATATTCTTGAAGTCTTGAACTGAAAGTACATGTCTGTACGCAGACCAAATACAATTCCATGTCAGCTTTAAGTACAACAAATGTCTAAATGGGTGAGAATTTATTAGTCAATTACACCCTGTACATGTATGTAAATGCGAAATGAAACTAAACTCTTTGCAAATTAATTAAGTACAGTTTACTGTTTACCTTCAGGAGGTCATTCAATAAAATTAGTTTCCTATATTTGACTCGAGTAAAATACTGGAATAAAGTTGAGAATCAAAACTTAAAGAAAACACAATGGTATGGATGAACGTCAATTACCACAGGAAGGATATTTACCTTTCGTTTCATACTATGGACGAGTTTTTAAGAGAAGAGGGAGGGGTGTTAATTTGATGATTTGATAATTGACTAACAGTGAGAAAGTCAGATAGAGATACAGGATAAAGGAAAGCATACATTTACATACTCCTCCCTGAATAATCAAATAATCTGACAAAACCCCACATTTAAAGATAAACTTGAGTTCTGGTTAAAAAAAGAAAATCAATTCTCACAGAATCTAACAAAACTTACACTGAATGTTCAAGATTACAAATAAATGTCATGTGCCAAACAATTTTGGAAGAAAATGTATACTGGCTGAGAAATGAGCATAGAGGGGGAGTGGCTGTATATATTCACAGTTCCTTGTCATTTGATTTGATTAAATATGATACTTTGTTTTCTTCATTAGAAATAATTCCTGTAATGATTCAACCTAAATGTTCTACACCTTTAATTTTCCTCACGTGGTACCGACCTCCCAATAGTAACATTGAGACTTTACAATACTATGAAGAGATGCTATCATTTCTTGACAGTTTTAACTATCCCATTATTGTTATGAGTGACACAAACTGTGATTTATTGAATGTTCCATTGTCTGCAAATTCAAAACGTCTTAATGAAATCCATAATGTATATTCACTAGAACAGATAAATACTGAAATTCCTACCAGGATAACATCCGATTCATCAACCCTTATTGACCACACTCTAACAAATAAAAAAGAGAAGGTTTTTAGTCATGGTGTTATACACCTAGGTATCAGTGATCATTCTTTGAGTTATATCATTTGGAAATCAAAACACAGTGGAAATCCTCAAACTGTAAATTTTAGGAAAAAATCAGGAATTGATCTGAACTCATACTTCGAAAGTTTAAAAAATCAGCCTTGGTTTGAAGTTTTAGATATTGATGATATTGACTTGGCTATCAGCAAATGGGAGAGTTTATTCATGAATGTCCTTAATCGGTATATGCCAGTCAAAAAGAAAAGAATGAAGATTAGAAAATCTCCTTGGATGAACTCAGATATTTTTAATCTCATTAAAAAGAGAAATAAATTAAAAGAAAAGGCATGGAAAGCTAAAGATGAACAAAAAATGAAAGATTATAGAAAATTGAGAAATAAAGTGACTTTTGACATTCGAAAAGCCAAGAAAAAATATTACACTGATCAACTGACAAAAATTCAAACCAATGCTGGAAATACTTGGTCTGTATTGAAGTCATTATTACCCTCGAACAATTCAATGAAATCAACCTTTTCTAATGAAGAACATTTACATCAAAGAAGTGAACAATTCAATGATTATTTCGCAAATGTTGGCAAGGTTTTAGCTTCCAAAATACCCGAAGCAAGTGATTCAGTTATTTTTGACGATCATACAGATTCTTGTTTCAATTTCCAAATGATCACAGTGGAGGAAGTTCAAAAAGAGATCAAACTTATGAAAAACAAGTCTGCTTGTGGTACTGATGGTATTTCTATAGGGTTGTTGAAAATGTCAGCTCCAATTATTGCCCCTTATCTTACTTATTTATTCAATAAATCACTGCTTGACTCTAAATTTCCAAACCAGTATAAGACAGCCAAAGTGATTCCAATATTTAAATCAGGAAATAAAGAAGATCCATGTAATTACAGACCTATATCCATTTTGCCGACTGTTTCTAAAATTCTAGAAAAACTTGTTTGTAAACAACTGAAATTATACATGAATGAACATGAGATTTTGAGCCGACAGCAGTCTGGTTTTCGAAAGATGCATTCAACTATGTCTTCTCTATTGAAGGTTACCGATGAATGGTTAGAATCCATGGACAAAGGTTTATACACTGGAGCGGTTTTCATTGACCTTAAAAAGGCTTTTGATACTGTTGACGTAAATATTCTTTTAAACAAACTCGAGTCATTGGGAGTTACTGACAACGTGTTACACTGGTTTCGTACTTATTTATGCAACCGTCAAATTTTTACTTGTTTGAACTCTACTTCTTCAAACATTTTAGATGTCGATTATGGAATTCCTCAAGGGTCAACCCTCGGGCCGCTGCTTTTTACGATTTATATAAATGATTTGGTTAACAGAGTAAAACATTGTAACATTCATCTTTATGCAGATGACACTGTGCTATATTTTTCCGATAAAAATGTCTGTAATATTCAAAGAATCCTAAATATCGATTTAAACAATGTTCACAATTGGCTATGTCAGAACAAACTTAGCCTTAATGTTGAGAAAACTATTAGCATGTTATTTGGATCAAGTTATATGTTATCAAAATATAATATTTTTAATGTTCAAATTTCTGGCAAAGCTATTACACAGAAAAACGTGGTTAAATACCTTGGTATGCAGCTCGATCCTCGTTTAAAATGGGATATTCATATTGATGAAATGTGTAAGAAAATTGGAAAAACAGTTAACTATCTTGCCCGACTCCGCCATTGTTTACCTCAAACTCAATTAAAGTTAGTTTACAATTCAATAATTTTACCCCTGTTTGATTATGCTGATATTGTTTATGATTCCGCTAGCAAGAAACATGTTGACCGACTCCAAAAATTACAAAATAGAGCAGGTCGAATCATTTTAAGTGTAAACCTCTATGATCATATTTCTAACAACGAAATTCACGGAAGATTGGGGTGGTCCTTATTACAATCTAGACGAAAGTCACACCTGCTCACGATGGTGTACAAATCATTACACAATCTTGCCCCTTCTTATTTGAAGGATCGTTTTAATTATAATAATTATTTATACGGGTTGAGATCCCGGGGAAATTTAGCTCTACCCAAACCGAAATCCGAGAGCTGTCGGAGAATGTTTTTATATAGAGGCTCGCGAGAATTTAACCGCTTACCTAACAATATTAAACTCTCCAACAGCTTAAGTGTTTTTTGCAAAGAACTATCTGCCATTCATTGATCTTGCCTAGACTTTCAGTGGTATTATGCCTTGCCAGAAGTTACACTTAGCTGTGGGGGGGGGGGGGGGGGGGGCGGGGGGGACACATTACTAGTAATTAGGGTAGACATGTATTTAAGTTCTACTTGTGTATGTAAACATAATTGTGTAAATCAAGCTGCTGTTTGAAACTATTGATGCTTTTTCTTTCGTGTAGCCCGAAAGTGTATGGTATTTTTGCCTCGTCTTTCTTTCTACTGCACGATGGCTGAATGCTCAAATTTGTGGGTTTGTTTTGCTTGGTACGCGGCAATACACCGTTTTCCTCTTGTGGTCAAGTTTACTCATGCCTGCCCTAGGACAAGCTATGTAATCACCTGATAGCGAGCGGCCGCATCACAATGGTCGGAATGCGAATTGCATTCATTTGGGCAATTCCACGGTAACGGATTACATTTCAGAGAAATTTGGGCTCTATTTTGATATACTGTAGACAGGTGGTTAGACCTAGGTGATTATTTATCTTTTTATTCTTTCTGTATTATGCACCTGTTAGCAAATCAAATTAAAAAAAATTATTTTTCAACATTCGGAACACCCCAGGACCAAAAGTGTGTCGGTAACGGAATTACGGCAGAAAAATCAGGTTATTTTTACACTAACTTTGAAAAGATTTCGTCTGAAATCTGCAGCCAATTGGGGTGAAGTAATGCTAATAAAGAGAGCTTATATTGTTGACTGTCCCATGGCAAGATTTTTTTTTGTGAAGTTGTCATGGTTTATCTATGCGGAATGGTTTTATGAAAGAAGGTAGCGGTAACGGAATTACATTAATGGTAACGGAATTACGTCTTCTGAAATAAGCTTGAAAAAAGGTGATTTTGTAAACATTATTTAGGCTTAAATTGTTGTTTAATTGTTTCAGGGGTTGCAATAATTGATTTAAACTACAAAGCAATTCATATATGCACTTCATTTCTAAAAACTGTTGAAAAACATGTCTTTTATATTGTTAAATAGCAAGTAAATATGACATTTCTGAGCAAATATTGGTGTGTAGTGATTAAATTTATGTCAATATGTGTTATCATATACTAGTTTACAACTAATTTTAATTTGGTTTAGTTTGCAAGTAGGAACATCACACAAAGTATGACAAACTACATATATTATTGCCTATCTGGCGGTAACGGAATTACACATATACAGATCACTTTTGTGACCATACATGACAAACTGGTTGTGAAGTCGCCAAGACCAATTTATAGAAACAGGTCAATAAACTCCACAGTATTCAATAGGAAACAAAGGATATTCAATTGTTTTATTGACTATTGTGAGGGCCTATTAACCTAGCAAATACCACATGCAATACATTATTTCAAAGCTTATTTTATGCAGGTTTGATCAAAATCGATTGAAAATTGCAACATTACAACCTGTTCGTCGTGGATGGTTACATTTAAGCATTCAAACAATTCCAAATCACTTAAGTGCTACTAATAACACTGCCTACACCCAACACAGGGATCTTGATGTAAATTAAAAACAAAACACATGAATATTTATTTATAATGATTTCAGTCCATAAAGCCAACCACCATAATCTAAACTAATTATATAAAGAGAGCTTAATATAGCTATCATTTTGTCAACAGCGTTTCAATAATATTCACACCAGAATTTGTAAATCATTCCCCTATCTCATATTTCTGTCGAGCCAATTTTTCAACCTGCTGAGCCAATTTTGCGACATTAATGGTAGAGCCTTAGAGGGAGCACTGGTTATCATTCTTTTAAAATTAATTACAAACCTTGTCAGATGATTCCATACTACAATTTCAATCCACAAAAGCTAGCACCCGATTCAAAACTAATTAATTAAGATAATGTCATCAACAGAGTTGCAATAAAATGTCAAACCTTGTAAATCATTACGCCAATTCACTAAATTGTTATCATTCTTTAATATTTGGTTATTATTCTTTTAAAATTAATTACATACTTGATCAGTGGTCTTGAATTTGTTACAACATGTAACAAACTTGACCATTGTCATCATTCTTCATTCCAAACAGTTATATTTTCTCTGAGCGTTAGCAATCTAGTCAAAGGCGCCCTGCCACCCCCCCCCCCTCCCCTTATGTTTAACACGTAGAGTATGGAAATTAACCGTCTGCAAGAGGGCCAGTCTGCTATGGTCGTAGCCATCTACACGTAACTTCTAATAAAATACATGTTTTTTGATAGATTAGACCTTCCCCTTCAACCTCCACCTTGTCACTTGTTAACGTATTTGCTCTGAGCGCTAGCGGACCTGTACAGTAAGTTACCCTGACACCTTCCCTCAGTCCCATATGTTTTACGTGTTACGAGTCGGCAAAGTAACCGTCTGCAACGGGACTAGTCCGGTACCTGCCAAAGCCTTTTTACTTTTTATTAAATATTTTTCGCTAGATTAGACCTTGCTTTTTCAACCTCCACCTACGTATAGTCATCGGCAAAGGTATTTTCTCTGTGTGCTAGCGGACTGATTCAAAGTCACCCCTCCCTCCCCCCCCCCCCCTCCAATGGCCCCATCCATATAACGAAAGTGTCCGTCTGCAAGAAGACTAGTCCACTATGGTCTTTTATAGCCATCTAACTTTTAATGAATTATCCTTTTTTTGTTTTGGTATTTACATGTATTGTAGACCTTGCTTTCCAACCTCCACCTAGCTGTTTTTTAGGGTGTTTTCGTGAGGTACTTTCTATGAGTGCTAGCGGACATTGTCAAAGTCACCCTGCCCCCCCCCCCCCCTTTCCCTTTAAAAGTCCCATGTATAATACGTAGAGTAGGGAAATTCACAGTCTGCAAGAGGGCTAGTGCGCTATGGTCTTAGCTTTCTAACTTCTAATGAAATTTTTCTCTCTTTTTTCAATAGATTAGATGAGATCAGTGAAGAATAAAAATCAGAAAAGGCACTGTTTAAAATCGCCATAGGTGAAATAATATGAAGTATTTCCATGCTTAAATCAAAAGGTTTCATAAGAGATGTTGGTACAATTTTAATTGCAAGTTCAGAGTGAATGAAAATAAACACATCTAAAATTCCCAGCCTAGTTTGTAGTCTTTATGCAAATTTGAAAAAAGTTTTTAAAAACATTCATTGAATTTATCGAAGCCAGATCCTTAGTCTTTAGTTAGACAGTTAATATAATAAGCCACTACTTCAAAAAAGGGGGCAAAATCCATTAAAAATGTTGTAACACAGCATACATATATGTACATGAGGCAGCAGGTCCATCTCTTGAAAAACGAACCACTCATTACTAATGCTGCTGCCCCTTGTAATTATGTTACCAATGTAATTCCGTTACCATGTAATTCCGTTACCAGTGTTTTGATAGGAACATAAGTAGATACTTCTGAAATTAATGTTTAGAGCTGTTGGTAGGTAGATAAAGGAAGAGAATTTGCAACTTCAAAAAAAAAAAGTAAGAAATAACTTTGTGAGTAAAACTTCTTTCAAATTTTGGTAACGGAATTACGCCATTTTAAGGGTAAAATTGAAAAATCTCTCACACAAAAACTTTTTTCATTTTTTGAAAATAATTTGCAAATCTTGATTCCTATTTGTGATGTTGTTCAATTAGGAATAAATATAGAGGAATAAGTTTTAAATACATTGCTCCACTGAATTTTAAGAAATTAAATCATGATCATGTGATTGTGGCCCCCAAAATAGCCCCAACTTCAAATAAATTTTTCAGAAAAACCGTATAAGATATTTCAAAACGGTTTTCAGTTCCATCACAAGTGATTTCTTGACCACATGGAAAATGTTAATTATTGAAGTTGGATCAAATTAAGAATTTGGTGATTTTCCTCTTTCCCATACGGAATTGCCCATTTGCGTTGCTAGCTGGGATAAGCTTTTTAACTTGTCCCGGCTGGCAACAAGCACTGCGTACCTTCTATTGGGGTGCGATAGTTTGTTGTCAGGTGTGCGTATGGCATTTTGATTAGCGTTTGATGATGGCGTGTGTATAAATTTTGGCCTCATAGGGAAAATCGTTTATTGACGTTTATAGTTGAGGATCGATTGTCGGATAGAGAATTAGACAACACAGTGGGCGGGTCTCTCGCGTGGGGTTTGGAATTACATGGTGTTATGCTGGGCGCGTCCGGGATCCGTGAATAAGGTAGCATATTTTGTACTTGTTCATTCACCTATTCAATTGCTTTGATTTCTTTCCCCGACGCGCCAGGCGTTACATGTGCCTTCCACACGCTTTGCAAGAGAGTTCTTCTCTATTTCTCTTTCTCCCTTTCTCTCTCTCTCTCTCTCTATCTCTCTTTCTTGCAGTCGTTCCTCTTACTGATTCGCGCATAGCGGGTTAATTATCCGCAAATCTCAGCAATTGTAAATGTATAGCCTTTTCTTGCTTTTAATTGTTTTGTTTCATTGGTTAACACGAAAGAGGACATGCAAGTGTTATACTCAGCAGCTTGTGCATTATTTTTAAAATTTCTATTTACGTAATGTTTCTTTTAATTGTACCTGGACCCCCAGGAAGAACAGTGTCATATATTTTTATGACACTGAACGGCCAATCCAGCCAATCATTTTTAAGCAATCTATATACACATGTAATTTATTTTTTTTAAATTCTGTTATGTTTCATTTCGTTTTATGTCATATGTTATTGTCTTTTTAATATGATTGGAAAATAAATACAATACAACAATAAGGAAATCAGGTAGTACTAGCCCCGACACCATTTGTGTTGTCCCATATATACATCTTTCTGTGTAGTGTGCTTGTTACTTTACCAAGACTGAGCCAAATTTATTATGAATTTGATGACTCCAGAACCTTGCAGTACACACCAATACTTACATGCTTCATGATCAACCTTTTCTGATGCATTCCACACATTTTCTTTCACAATGCAATCGCGTTACCAGAACTCAAGTTTATCTTTAATATCTGTATTGTTCATATGATCTTTCTGTGAAGACATTACAGGGCAAGTCAATTCCAAAAATAACTAACAGTACTTTCAGTAGAGGCGGAAAAATCAGACAAACCAATCAAAAAAGTTTGAGCAAAATTGGATAACTAATAAGAAAGTTATGATTTTTTGATGACACAAACAACTTTGAAAATCACAACACAAATTGGCAACTCACTCATGAGTCTGTGATGTCATTGCCTCACTTTCCAATAATTGTTTTCTTTATATTGAGGATATAAATTCCAGATTTCCCCCCTAACATTTTTATTTACTCACACCATCATTCAAGTTACATGTATATTGATAGTACATGTTTTTGTGTGGATGCACTAATATAGAGTAATTTTGTTCAGTTAAATCATGAAAAATGTAAATTTTGATAAACTATTTATATAAAAATCAATGATTATGAATACAATATTTAAAAAATATTATCAATTCTTCAAAGTTCATAAAAGATTTTGTGAAATGTCATGCACGCAATATTATACAAATCATATAACCCGGGCAAAGGCATGGGGAAATACAAGTTTTGGGGGATAAAAAGGGGAATGAATGGGATAAAAATATATAAAGCAATTGATAAATAGCGAGGCAATGACGTCACAAACTGATAAACAAATTGGCAATTTGTGTAGTGATTTTCTAAGTTCCATAGTTTTTTCATAACTTCCTTATTCGTTATCCGATTTTACTCAAATTTACTTTGCTCTGTTTCTCTATGTATTCTTCACATATTAAAAGCAAATTATTTTGGAATGGACTTAGCCTGTCAGTCAATTTTAACCAGCTGGCAGCTACCAATACATCCATTTTTAGTCCTTTTTAGAGTTTGTCAGCTAACTTCAAAGAGACTGGATATTTATTTTTTCACAAGGACATGAAAATGAAGACTCATGATATTAGACCATCGGGAGTGTCAAAAAACAGAAAAGAGCTCCATGCAAATATCCCCTACTACATTACAGGAGAAGAATACACAAATGAACGAGCATTGGAACCAAAACAATAAAAATAAACTCATTGCAGGAAATGCCTGAACGATAATACAGTTGTATATTTTCCTTATCACTTACATGTACATTACATAGATTTTTTGAGAAAAGTATGATAAAACTGAGGTTCTCTATAGTAATTAATTAAAAAAGGAGATAACTTACCTGTGACTTGAATGCTTGAATTTGACTTTCCAACCAATTCCCCTGAATGGCCAATTACATCCACTTCATGAACTGTACATTGAATGGTCATCTCTCATCTCTCCTGGTTTCAACTTCATATCAAATGGAATCTCTATAGTACAGGGACCAGGACCAAACATTAACTGTGGGAGATAGCTGGGAGGACCAGTCCACGTGAACATGAGATTACCTTTTCCATCCTTAGATCTGGACGGATTGGCTTTGACTGTGGCCACGAAAGTTGCAAATGAGCCTAAAATCACAGGTCCATCATTTTTTATAGAGACGGTGTATTTCATGTCTGAAAAGGAAAAATAGGAGGTACGTAACAGGTTGGTGAGTTGTTGCAATTTATTTGTTCATACTGATATTTGTAAAATTGACATTATAAGTATTTAAATGCTATCATAGGTCAGAGTTTATATAGGGTCTAAGCTGTTATTTTCACGAGGGCTTTATTTTTGTGAATTTTGGGAATTGCATGTTATTGAGAATTTATCAACAGAAACAAAATGCTGTCACCTCATCGGGCTCATTGGTGCCTGAAAATATCACCATAAAATGATGTGATTGGTGTCCTCTCGATCGCCAACGCCACAATATCAACATTTATCTGAAAAATACTCCAAAAATAACAAGAAAATTGACACGAAACAGGTAATAAACATAACGACTTTTAACTCATGATCTTTATTTGGACATTTACCGGTAATGAATATTTACTTCATTTTGGGTATGTTTTAGTATGGTATCTCCACGCCGGAGTTACGGGTCAAATTTTGGATAGGCTTCTGAACAAGCGTCGATTTCCTTCTCTATGCTCATTACTCGGCCAGTATACATTTTCTACCAAAATTGTTTGGCATTTACATTTAGACCTATATTCGTAGCGTAACAGTTTGAATTTGTCTTCTTATTTCAGTTGGTGAATTTCTTACCTTCTTCCTTATCCACTCCTATTAGGCCCTACATATTTTTGAACATTCAGTGTAATTTTTTTTTTGATTCTGTGAGAATTCATTTTCAACCTCTTCAGCTCTTTGGCTTTGGCTTTCGGCTCGAGTCTACTCTACTCTACTCTCTACCCTCTAGATCAATTCTGAGTCTAAATAGTAAATATGTTATGAATATGAGTAATGTCGTGATCCAGTCTCTCACTAACCTTGCAAAATACCGTCCCGAACATGTTCACGATATTCAACCAGCATGGCTACTTTATCTTTTGCTTGCTCAAAGGACGACCAGCCAACGGATTCCTCATGTCTTCCCGTTCTACCAGATGCATGTTCCCCCGACTCCAGCCCCGTTACGTTGGCTGCGGTATGCCCATCCCCATCGCCTGGTCCAAGCCATATCACCAGACACAGGAACCAAGCCCTATCGTGAAATTTCGTAAACATGATCAAAGATGAGGCCAGTAGATCGTAGAGATAGTTCTTCTTCTTCTTCAACTTGCAAATAGGGTAGGCCTAAGAGTTCCTTTTGCACCGCGTCTTTCGCCTCTCGTATTGTACCGGTACATGAAAGCTACAAGATCTAACTTTAGTACTAATCAGTGTGGTAAGTTGTAAGTTTGACTAATAACTGGAATGAACTCGAAAACGAAACGTACGGTACAATATACGCGTACCGTACATGTTTTTGCGCGGCGGGCCACCGCGAGCGTCTTGTGTGTGCACTGGTGGTAAGCGCAAGCTAGAGGGGATCGGGAGTGCAGTGCAGTGGTGCAGTGCATGGTGCCCGGACGTACGTGAGACCCTCTCAAGTAGTAGCCTAATGCTGCATAAAGTTTTAGGAGATATGAGCTCCGGGCCTTATGGCCTTGACGAATAAATTCATCAGACCACAAGTCATTTCCACCAGAGAGCTAGAGACAAGAAGCTTGGTAATTTAAAGAGTTTATCCAATCATTATTATCTAGTCTACACATTTTATCACGTACATACTACATCATGTCATGTACATGTAGATCTAGACCTAGGTGTAGTAGGTCTAGATCTAGTCTATGCATATAGGTCTAGATCTAACAAGTTTAGATCTAACATCCACTCTAGACTGCTAGACCAAAGTCAAGAGAGAGCCGACCGTACCCAAATCAGAGGCTAACGAACGAAAGAGACAGAAAAATTCGGTCTACATCCACTCCTGTGAAGAATTATTCCAGGGCTTAAATTAATCCAAGGCCACCAAGACCATGGCCGTGGATGCCCCTTTGAGACTGAGTGGCCTCAATGCCCCTCTCATTGGCCTTGGACTCTTTTTGGAGATTTTTTGTGCCCTTTCCAATTCTTCCTATTTGTGCTGTAATATAGGAATGTGCCCTACAGAGCCCTAAAAATATTGAAATTTAAGGGCTGTTATTCTTCTGGCCGCACAGGCACTTGTTGCTAATTAGTAATTGCTCGTCCTTGGATTTTGCTGACAATTGGCCGTAGATCTACTTGGAATATAGTCTACATCTGCAATTAGTAAGTACTCTATCCTTACCATCCAAGTGGAACAAATCAGTGGCAATTAATGACCTGCCACGGTCTTGTTGGAAACGGCACCCATACCAGGGAGAGTGCATCTTCCACGAGAGGATGGTTAAGTTGACAACCACACAACACCTGCAGGAATACAGCCAGGGTTTAGATTATTTTTCTTTTTTTCTTCAAATCTTAATTTAATAAGTTCATCATCTATCATCATCATCACCATTTGCTTTGAATCTGTGCCCTCGGCAAATAGTACTATTGGAGTCACGGCTTGCACATAGCTTTAACCAGAACTTCTCAAGACAGTGTATATTTGTATAGTCTAGTCTAGTCTATATAATAATAATCTTTTGAAGTCCACACCAAATTTTATTAAACCGAAAATGGAAATTCTTTTTTGCCCAATTGATCGTGAGCCTGTCAGCCACTGAGCAACGTCAGATCGACGTTGCTCTATCCCTTATTGTTGAACGCCAAACGTTCAGGTGGTGCAAACATGTGTGGTGCATACATTGTACTCTGCTATTTATTGGCTCGTTACTACTCTTCGGTTTAATGTATTTCTTTTTCTTTCTTTTTTCTGTATTGTATTGTATTGAACTCGCAAACAACTATTTGTCAAACTACTACCGTCTTAATTTTAATTGTGTACCTCTCTCTACTGTAAACATTTTCTGTCCCTGTTATTTTTCAAGTCGCCCAGGAACCTATTCTTTACAAGCTCTGCTTTTCTATAGGTTCCTGCACATTTCACAGTTTGTACTTTTATCTGGGTTTCCTTTAAATGATATTAGTTGTCAAACAATATTTGTATATTTTGTTATCTGTATTATTTCTGCATGTGAAATGTGAAATCAATAAACTCAAACTCAAACTCAAGGTAGCAGCAACTCCCGTCTTTATATTTATTATTATTATCATTATTTTGCACATTTTTAGGAACATGGCATGTCATCTATTCAAAGCTCGCTCACTTGGTGAAAATCAGTCCATGCTGAAAGTGGAGAGCTTTTCAGGAAGGGCACATGATCTTCTTTCGCTTGTTGATGCTGCTGCCCTGAAAGTGACTGGGAACTTGAACCTGACCTTGTATTCTCTCAAGGTCATTCCACATCATCTGTATCCTGTTTTATTGGCAGCGAGTTTAGAAAGGGGTCTGGCTGTTTCTACCAAAGCTATTGTTGGGGCCTGGCCATTTGCTTCACTCAACTTTTCAACCCTTCAACACTTTTCAAAGTAAGTGGATGATATGTACTTTAAATATTGCATGAATAAACATGATCCCCCCACACCACTTGGCAGTTAAGGATGATAATAAGTTTAAGTTTATTATGCCGGTGGGGTCACTCAATGTGACTTCCGGACCGCATGACCGTTACCAAAATCGCGGGAAAAGGGGTCAATTTCAAACAATGTCCGCGGACAATTAAATATTCCTCGAAATAAAGAAAATAGGGGGGCACAGGTGTCCCCGAAATTGATAAATAGGGGTCAGGAAAAGGGAAAAGAGAAAACCGGGAAGAAAAACTCTCGGGCCGAGTCTTGTCCATGAAAAATGGTAAAATAGGGGTAAATTTGCGAAAGTGTCCTTACAATCTTATAAATAGGGGTATTCCAAAGTACGATTTTGTCCTTGTTTTGACGTAAAAAATGGGAATAAATTTCACAAAATGTCCTTGAAATTGACCGCAAAAGGGGGTTATATGCATTGGTGGTAACGGTCATACGTGTCACTCTTTGCAGGGGAGTGACCCCACCGGGTTATTATGCTAGATATCAGAGCACATTTTCCACTTCCTGGGGAGTATGCCGTTCCAGTTCTAGTCACTTTTAACGGGCCACAATAACTAACATTCGCATTCAAGTGGATGGAGATACGGTAGCTCTATGGCCCCAAATCAAAGGACTCAATGAATAGAGAGCGACTGAAATCGGTGTAAAGAGGATTCAATTCACTTTATAGGCCTACTTTGTTTGTCTGCTGAATAATTTCTATCAAGAGCATTTCTGATTACATTCTGCTCCAAATTTGGGGTTTCAAAAGAAAGTTGCTTATTTCATTGCACATTTTCTCCTGCTTCATGTACTTTATGTCTGGATCACTTAGAAATAAAACCCACTACCAACAAATGCGCTGTAGGACAGAAAAGTACAGAATAAGCCCTATCCCTTTCTTGATTGACATTCTAAACAATACCTCATGAAAAGTCTACATGTAATAAGCATATGGTTGCCTTGGATGAATTTGTTTTGCTAAAATTCATTGATGATATCAAGATTGTGGATATTAGTGAGCATTGTTATCGATGCATATAGTTATTAGGGATGATGTTCGGTTTACACATACCTTAGATTTGGATATTGATGAATCTTGACTTTTTCTTTCACCTCCTTCCATTTTCTCTCTTTTACTATATTACTCTTTCTCTCCTTCTGTTATTCCTTCTCTCACATACTACCTTTTCTATCTTATTCCTCCCCTCTCTCTCTCTCTCTCGCTCTCCCACTTCATATACATATGATATACACATCTGCCTTTGCTGTTGTATTGCCTATCGCATCCTACATTCTACATGTATATATATGATGTTTTAAATGTAAATAATAGCCTAGTTGTATCTATTTGTGGACTCTGTATAGTGTACAAGTATAATTTATCTAATTTCACTTTTAAGTATTATTTTAGGCATACAACCTTTTTAAATGATGAATTGTATTTTAATTTAACAATATTCACATATCAATATATCATGTATTCGTTGTACCTGGTTTGCTCTCTCATCTGACGATGAAGCATTCAAAAACACATACCTAAAGCCTTATTTCTGGCTTTCGTTACTCCTGATTCTTAGTTTTTACCTTATGGTATTTTTTCTTCCAACACTAATTCTTCCTCTCTGACTCCCACCTTTTTTCTCTCCCTTCTTGATTCTCTCTCTCCCTCTCTCAATCTGATCATCTATTAATCTATGTGCCTTTATACCATCTGATAATCCTAGCTATGTCGGTTTAAAATGTAAAAGAATATTAGTTGTATATTATTGCGTTACTAATTTTGTACATGTATGCAGTTATTATTTTGTGTAATGCTTTTTACAATGTTCATTATAATCTGTTTTTATGTCAAAGATTTGTAAAAAAAATCGTGCAATTCAGCCTTTGGGCTGCAATGTGATTTTTAAATAAATAAACCATTATATATATATATATATATATATTATATATATATAATATATAACATGAGAAAAGGTTTGTGATTGAAAATATTATATTTCAAAGAGATAAAATAAGAAATGGAAAGATACAGTGAAGAAAGAAAGTAGTATGGTTGGTCTAAATGAAGAGGATGCTTGATAGTCGAGACAAGTAGTGGAAGGAGGGAGTGTCATGATGGGTCATTGGGTGAAAGTCAGTAACCCCTCGTAGGAGGGAAAATGCTGACTTTAATAAATGATGATGATAGATGATAAACCCAAACTCCATTAATTAACAGATAATCTACATGTAGAAGATGACCACGTGTCTGTACTTTAATCAAATCTGTTCAAGAGATTGTTATGTTAACTGTAGTACTGTACAGTTTTTTTTTTTCTTATTTCAATCAGTTTACCCAGCATCCGAGGGCCTAATGAACAGCATGACCATCCTGCTCTAGCTGCAGCTATTGCTATATCAGAGCAGAAAGAGAGCAGAATTCAAGACATTGACATCACCTCACTCAACCTCAGTAAGCATTAATTAAATAACAGTTTTGCTCGTATGGGTCATGATAAAAGCGGTTATAAATGGAATTTTTAAAAGTCTATTGCAACTCTAAATTGCATTTAATAAAAACTTTGATAGTTGCAAAAGTTGAAGCAGAATCTGTTGGTGGGTGCAAAGCTTGGATATCCATCCCATCGGCAGAATATTAACTTTCCTTTTATATTTGTTTTAAGGAGAGTCGTGGCAATGATGAAAATGTTTGATGTATTCTCTCTCATTTAGCAAATTATGAATTAGGTTTGCATATGTCACAAACAACACAAGGATATTTGTAATTCAATTTTCTTACATTGGAGTACATTCATGCATACAAATAGCACAAATTTTCTTTGCATTTTATCTTCATACACATCATTAATTATCTCTCTATCTCCCGGTCTCTCTACATTCATTCTCCCCCATATATCTTTCATGTTCTCTCTCTCTCTCTCTCTCTCTCTTTCTCTCTCGCCATCCCTCTCTCTTTCTCTCTCTTTCACCCTCCCTTTCTCACCCTTTCTCTCGTCTCTCTTTAGGTGACAGAACAAACAACTTGTTTTTGAATACTCTACTGAAAGGTAGACAAGCTGCGACAAAAGACATTGTGAAGAAACACAGGAGTGTAGCATCTAAAGGTGATCCATTTCTCCATATTGTTTTCTTGTGAAATGTCTTCTGAATTTATTCTGAAATGTCTCATTTATTGATCTGCCTGTAGAGTATAAATAGTATCAGTCATCATTGGATAATTGGTGTCACAAATTTCAACTGACATGAATATTTAAGAAAAAAAACGGGTGATTTTAAAAGGTTGAAATATTGACCAGTGTGTACTATGTGGTGCATGTATTCCCACACTCCCATGCATACATTCATACATTGTGTAGCTTGATTAACGGTAGTGACCTGTTAGCAACAGTAAGCTATTGCTGGGGAGTTGTTGAGGTCCGGCGTTCTGAAGGTAATGCATGTATTTAAATCCCCATATAACCATGTTGTATATCAGCAGGGAAAAAGAGAGAGCATGAGCAATTAAGCTCTTGAAAGCTCAAAAAATAGCTCTGGTAAACTGGAAAAGAGCTCTGGTACAAAATAAAAGAGGAAAAATTAAAGATTTTTATTACTGTGTAAAGTGCACCTTCACAACACCAAGTCCTAACTGAGCTCCAGAAAGAAAAGAAATATTTTTGCAGTGTTGGACATGTTTATTGTTTGCTAGGACCCTGTTGTGGAGTGTTTCATTTGTTATATATGGACCACGTCTGTTTGAATATACCTAAAAGGTGCACTGAAAATCTTTTTCTGCCAGAGCACCGAGAACTGAGGATCCTGATGAATTCAAGGGTTACTGGACAAGAGATCAAAGCCTTCTTCAAGAAAAGTAAGCAGCTCCAATCTGCCAATATACACGTCCGCAGCAAACGGCTCAGGATAGACCTGTGTGGTACAGATCTTGTGGAGAGGGTCTTGGATTTGATTGAAAAAGAGGTGAGCTGTTACATAATGGCAATTTAGGAAGAGATAGACTCTGCATAGATATTGATACAAACTTGGAATTATTCATCAGCCAAGAAAGCTGAACAGACCAGGTATGAAATTTCTGCCTTTCATGATTCCAGTTTTCATCATGAATGAATTACAGCACACATGGATACTGATTTGTGCATTTGTATTATACCTGGAACTATGTACAATTTGTTTCAACTTTAGATAACCCGACATGAGTGTCTTAGTATGCTGTTGGTGTTAAATTTCATACCTTTTCAACACCTTTATCTGCAGCTTTTTTCTTATTGTTTGGTAACCTCATATCTACTGGTCCCATGTGCCTTTTTGTTTGTTTGACCAAATAAAATGCATCCGGTCATTCCAGTGTGTTGCCTTTTTGTGAAAAGCAACTATTGTGAGCAACTGAGCACTGCGGTGTACTTTATACAAATATATGTTTCTACAATAGTTAAGGATCATCTCCAGCACCTCACTAACACAAGAAAATTTAAAAAGTATTAAACATCAGGGAAAATAAGCCAAGTTTTATCCAAACTTGGTGCTTTAATTGCTCTTCCA
Source organism: Strongylocentrotus purpuratus (assembly GCF_000002235.5). Classification (NCBI taxonomy): domain Eukaryota; kingdom Metazoa; phylum Echinodermata; class Echinoidea; order Camarodonta; family Strongylocentrotidae; genus Strongylocentrotus; species Strongylocentrotus purpuratus. The sequence continues at coordinate 4,651,115 of NW_022145599.1, read as the reverse complement.
TTCACCAACTCACAGCTAACGTGCATGTGCACAACATTAACCTATTTTTAATGTATTTTTAATATGAATATTCAATATATTTGTAACACACCGAGTGAGGCTCTTGACTGCATATGAAAAGTCATGGGTCCAATCCTAAGTTGGTATTGTTCAGGGCGTCTTATGAGATCTAAATTTGGGTCTAAGTTTTGTATACCGTATTTGCCGACGTATAGGCCGCAGTATTTTTGGAAGAGAAAATATCAAAAAGTCGGGGTGCGGCCTATGCGGCGAAAGAGTAAAATTTTTTTTTTTTTTTTTTTTTTTTTTTTTTTAGTTACGATTTATGGCGCTATGCCTGGCAATGTCTCCCAGCTCAGTAATCAGTGTGTTGACTCACCACTCGGAAACTACAACAACACTAAAATTTGTCTGTCATCTTGGTTTGAAAGTAATCTTTCTAATAGATCTCAATATGTAGTTTATAATAATAATTCCTCAATTTTTTGTATATAACAAATGGTGTACCACAAGGTTCTATCCTAGGACCTAGTACTCTATTGTTTTTAATTCACATTAATGATCTTACACATTCTTCTAAAAACGACATTGTTACTATTATTTGTGACAAGTTTACAAGCACAAATCAGCGCCTTTAACTGCACCTCGATGTTAAATGAAGGTCCTTCCCCGCGTGGGTTTTCGGCAACAAAAACAACAACAACAAAAAAAAAAAAAAAAAATGATTTTTTTTTTTTTTTTTTTTTTTTTTTTTTTTTTTTTTAAATGTCAAAATCGGGGGTGCGGCCTATTTATTTATTTTATTTCATTTATTTATTTATATTACACCAGGGTAGCTCATTCAACAAAAAGTTGGTCTTCCATGAGGCCCTGTAAAACATGTATATACAATTAAAAAGATAAAACAAACAATTAGGTATGAATACATTAATAGAACAGTATTACATATTGAAAATAAATATACAATATCAAACATATTAATCAGTGTCAATTATGATGAATGCTAGTATAAATAGATCACTTGCTAAGAGAGTAAAGGATTAAGTAAAAGAAGCGAGAGAGAGAGCTTAAAGAAAAATAGAGGCAGACTAGCAGTAAAAAATAATTAAAAAAAGGTGTTCCTCAAAACCTATCCTGATTCAACAGCAAGGTGGAAAAAATATTTCTTAAGTGCCAATTTGAAGGTCTTTACATTACTTATCTGCTTAATATTAGAAGGTAATTTATTCCATAGAGAAGCACCATCATAACTTATTGCATTCTTAAGGTATTCAGTATGACATTTATCAATAATCAGGTCATGACGAGTACATTGCCGTGTGTAAAAATTATGTTGAGTTGATACTTCTTGAAAAACATCTTTGTGAAAGTCTGAAGATAAATCGTTAAGACATTTAAAAACAAATATACATCTAAAATATTTAACCCTCTCTTGAAATGGTATCCAATTCATGCGAGTAAATAATTCCTTTGATGGGGTATACATATTACAGTTTAAAATCATTCTTGCAGCCCTCTTTTGTTTAGTTAGTTTAGTTATCTTATCTATATGACTTAAAAACCTGTTTCCCCAAATTTCACAACAATAATCATTTTGTGATTGTATGAGACATGTGTATAATAATTTCAATGAAATGTCATCTACATATGGTTTAACTCTTCTAAGCATGGCAAGTCCGGCAAACACTTTTCTACATAAATAATCTACATGATCAGACCATAATATGTTTTCATCGATCATAATACCTAGACATTTAAAGATCTTACATTGTTCAACACATATATCTTCATATTTTAATGTAATACTGTCATTTTTAAAATGGTTTAATCTTTGTTTACTTCCGATGATCATAAATTTGGTTTTATCAACATTCAAATAGAGTTTATTACATTTTATCCATGTACATATAACATTAAAATCACTTTGCAATTTAATTTGTACATCCGAAAAGGTGGGTCCACTTACAAAAAGTGTCGTGTCGTCGGCATACATTACAATTTTTCCATGTTTCAAAACTTCTGACATATCATCTATATAAATCAAAAATAGGAGCGGGCCCAAAATAGATCCCTGTGGAACTCCAACAGAAATACAGCGATCAGTTGATTTAGAATCATTTATAGCAACATATTGTTTTCTATTATTTAAATACGAGTCAAACCAAGCTAATGATAACTTACTCAAACCTATTTTCTTTAACTTATTTAACAAAATATCTGGATTAACCGTATCAAAAGCTCGTCTTAAATCAATAAAAAGAGCCCCTACAATGAGGCCTTTATCTATGCAGTGTAACCAACTGTCTGTTAAAGCCCCAAGAGCCGAGGCTGTAGAATGACCTGGCCGGAACCCGAACTGCGTCTTACTGAGGATATTATGTTCTATTAAATAATCATACAATTGCTGATGAACAGTCCTTTCAATAAGTTTACTTATTGCAGGTAAGATGGAAATTGGACGAAATTTACCAATATTGTTAATGTCGCCTTTTTTGAATAACGGAAAAACGGAAAAACCTTTGCATACTTCCAATCATTGGGAAAGACTCCTGTTGAAAAAGACAAATTAACCAATTGAGTAATGGTTGGTACAATAAAAGCTTTAGACTTTTTTAGGAAGATAATATTAATATCATCAGACCCTGTTGCTTTGTTAGAATCCAAGTTTGAAATCAATTTTTCAACATAGCTTTCATTGGTGGAAACAAAGTTAAAAACATAATTGGAAGGATAGCAATTAAAAACATCCCCAATATCATGTTCGTCGGCTTGTATGACATTCATCTCTTGCGCGAGCTTAGCATTTATTCGAATAAAATAATCATTAAATGCATTGGCAATAGCGTCATCGTTATTAAACACCATATCATTGTCGTAAAGAATGGAAGGAAATGATGAGGATTTTGTTGGTAATAATAACTTTAAACATTTCCACATCTTTGAAACATCGTTTACATTTTTCTTGATTTCTTTCTTTAAATATTCAGTTTTACTTTTAAACATAGATATATTGACCTCATTCCTTAGATTGGTGTACTTTGACCATAATTCTTCACACATTGTATTTAAATGGGAATCTTTTTGCAATAAAATCTTTTTCTTTACTTTCAATAATTTTCTATGAATATTATCTCTTTTCTTCATCAGTGTTCTAATATGTGACGTTATCCACGAAAGCGATTGATCTTTAACACGAAATGATTTTATTGGTGCAACTTTATTTACAATAGAGGTAAAAATTAATTTCCAGGTTCTCCAGAAAACATTAACGTCGTCAATGTCACATAAATTTGACAAAGATGCAGATTCTAAAAGATCATAAAATTCCTGATCGTCAAAATCTTTTAAAGAGCGAAAGGAAACAGTTTTAGGTAGAGACTTTTTCTGTCTTGAATTCAAATTTTGAATAACATACACCATGTAATGATCACTAAGAGAAGTCATTATACATCCATGTTCGACAATTTTTGAAGTACGAGTTGTAAAAGCGAGATCAATAATGGAAGCGGAGTTTTTCGTAACGCGCGTAAAAATATCGATTAATTGAATAAAGTTGTACGAACTCGTCAAATAATCTAGTTTGTGAAATAAACGTGTATCTTTTAATTTACTAAAATCACAGTTAAAATCTCCAAAAACAAGTATTTCATCTATTGAAGAACCTGAAGAACATATTGATTCCAACCTTGCTTCAAGTTTTTCAAAAAATGAAACATCACATGACGGAGATCTGTATATACTAATAAAATACATGCTTTTCTGAAAAGGTAAAGTAATTTGAATACATATCATTTCTAAATCCAGACTTTCCAAATCGTATCTTCTGGTATAAAAAATCTTATCTGATATATAAATAGCTATTCCTCCACCGTGGCGTGTTCTATCTTTACGTTCAACTCTTAAATTGTCGATCGATATTTCATTATCGGATATAGAAGAATCACAAAAAGTTTCGTTAAAACAAAGAACATCAATATTATTATTAGACAAAAGGTATCGTATTAAATCAATCTTATTTACCAAACCTCTGATATTCAAATGCAAAAATAGACTTCCTTTCGATAGTTTAGGGATTTTACCATTTATAAGATTGAGTTGTTGTGAAAAATGGTTCGTAGACTTTTTCTTGAAGGAAGAAATATCTGGTATAATATTGACATTAGTATCCTGGTTTGACATATGACATTTATTAGAGGCGCTCTCTTCTTGGCCACCATATTAGTAGTAGGGGCAATATCTTAGTTTATGACCAGTCTGCAGACACTGGCGGCACTGGAGTGGAGCCCCATGTCGGCAGAAATGAGCGCGGTGGTTCGGTTCTCCACAGAATTCACATCCTTGAAATGCGCGACTTAGATTACGTGATGTTGGTGCACTGACTACTGAAGCATAAGTCGAGCGATGGTTCATTGGCATGTTGTATTGTTGTCTTGGTGGGAGTGACTGGGGGTGTGTGCGTTCACGTGACTGGGTGTATTGAAATGGTGGCGTCTGTTGATATGGAAACGATGTACGTTGCGTTGACTGAAGAGGGACTGGCTGGGTGGAGCGAATTGATGGGAAGCTATCCTTTTCTTCTGGTGGGAGTGGCTGGGGTGTGTGCGATTACGTGACTGGATGTACTGAAATGGTGGCGTTGGTTGGTATGGCAACGGTGGCTGTAGAGAGGCTGTCTGTGTGGAGCGAATTGGTGGGAAGCTATCCAATGGAGGGCGATAGGTTTGTTGCCATGGTTGCAGTGGTGGTTGAGAAGGGATAGGCCGAGTAGATGGATGACGAAGAGGACGGCTAGAAGTGCCAGGTGGCGAAGGTTGTGAGATTTGAGGGGGTTGGACCGATGTCGATGTCGAATATTGTGGAGGTCGTATCGATGATGATGTGGTGACGTTTGGAGAGCGATGATTTGATGGGATTGACTTTTCCTTTAGACGCGGGACATCAAGAAGTGCTTCAATAGCATGCTTCACTTCTTTCATGTCACTTGATAATTGGTCGATTCTCTGATGCACACATTTACATTTCATGCATATTCGTTCTTTTACGTTACATTTTAAGTCACACATCAAGCAGCGCCCATCTCTTGAAATTCCATGGTGAGACGACGTAACGCTGACAATAGAGCTATTGTCATGATTGTCTTCGTTGTTTGATAGTGACACACTTGAGCGGTTACCACGTTCTGTTTCCTTGACAAGGACAAAATGGCGGCAAATTTCGACATTCAATTCGGGGTAGATTTGAGTTAGTTCCCCTAAATAAAAGTCTGTAGTGGCAAGCCCCTCAGGAACTGATTCGTGGGCCTTGAAAATAACTTCCAGAGCAAAATATATGCTGTCACATGTAATTCCTTTCGGAAGTTTATACTTAAATGAAGAAGTTCCAGGTATACCGTGGTAACGGTTCGTCCGTATCTTAATTGTCATGGGATGAAGTAAAATAACACGATATCACATCAGAAAATGATCACTACCAAAATAAAGATAGATATATACAAATTTGTCCAGTTAGAAGACACAATTTCTTTGAAGTTCCTTTGAAGTTCCTCGCCTACATTAGATGGCAATCTGTACTACGGCACTGCGGCCTTATCGCCGGCAAATACGGTACCTAATTGTTCTATTTACAGTCATGCATTTAAAGCTATACTTATACATGCACAGTAAAACCTGTTTATTAAGACCACCCCAGGGAAACGCAAAAGGAAGCCATTGTAGACAGGTGGCTTTTTTTAGAGAGGTGGCCACTAAGACAAGTTTGACTGTATACCCATTTACAAAATCAGTTTCTCTTTTACGTTTCACAGAGAACAACAGAGCTTAATTTGAGCTACAATAGCCTTAGAAATGAGGGTCTCAAAAGGATCTTGGACCTTATTCAACAGTTCCCAGCACTCACCACATTGTGTCTTAGGTTTAACACCCTGAACTTTACGAATGAACATGGTGACTCAGCAGTCAAGGAGCTAGCGTCTACTCTCCGTCGTCTTCCCCACCTCAGATACCTCAATTTATCTGCAAATCGTATAACCCGGAAATTAGCAGATATACTTAGCCCCATGGAGCAGTCATTGTCCCTCCTTGATGCAACCTGCTGTATGCTTTCTAAAGAGGACATTGAGTATCTCTCTGGATCTCATCATACCCGAGGCCTGCAGCATCTGCTCTTGAGAGATAACTATGACTTTGGGCGCAACTGGGAAGCAGCGGAGAGTCTTATCAGGAATGTAGCTAACAACCTGGTAGAGCTTGATCTAGAACACTGCAACCTGAGCCGAATTCAAGGTGTCGCTGCTCGACTGGCTGTTCTAGCACCAAGATTCAAGTGCTTGAGGTCTCTGGAGATACAACACAACTTTTGACAGCTAGGGATCAGATTAATGTTGTTGTGGAATTTGGGAAATGTCCTACGATGGACGTGCTCAGATTGTCTTTCCCTATAAAGGAAGAGGATGTATTTCTGCTTGAAGATGATGACGAAGGCAGAACTGATCGAGAATGGTTCGAGAATGTTTGTAAGAAAAGAAAAGCTGAAGCTCAGCACCATCATCCTGGTGGTAATACATGTAAATGTAAACTTTTAATTGTCTATGTATATCAAGAAGACTTGGTGTTCCATTCAGCTGAAGACCAATTTGTATTTTCAATTTGATTATACAATATATGAATATTGTTGAACTTCCACCAGAGGGTTCTGTGCATTCTGAAATATCTGCAATTTCATAAAGACATGGTAATAGCAGGGGGACGTTTCACAAAACTTGTCATCAGCGACAAATGACAGTTTGTGTTATAAGCTACTGAAATCCTTGCTTCTGATTGGTTATCAGCAGATTTGTCACTGATTTTTGTCATTGAAAAAAGGCTTTGTGAAACGCCCCCCAGGAGTGTCAGGAGAGGATTTGGAATTCATAAGAAGGTACTCCGGAAGTACTCCAGAAGAACCAGAATCACTAATCAACATATTTTGGTAGTTATCAGAGGGTCAAGTGATTTGCCATATTATAGGTCAATTTTATTTTAACCCTATTTAGCCCGGGCTATTTTGAAACTGCATAGCCCAGGGGGGGGGGGGGGGGCTTCTAAGGCCCCCCCCCCCCACTATGATCTCGGCCGTATATTTATGGTAATTTATGCAAATAAGGTCATCAAATTCACATTTTTGCCCATAAATCAGACATTATTCATATTTAAGCATTCTTTCTCACTACATATATTTGTTAGACTATTTGGAATAATAATACAACACTAAAAATTGAAAAACCAGGATTATTCCTTATGTTATCTATTGTTTTGATAATTTCTTATGTATTTCCTTGTTTTTTTTAACTAATGTATTTTATTGTTTTTGTTGTTTTATTTCATTTCCAACTATAATTCAACTATTTTAAACCCAAAATAAACACCTAAACTATAAACAAGACCAAATAACCAATGTTTTATCTCTTTATTTGAAAAATGAGATTTCCATATGTTTTGTACACAAATCACAAAAATGAGCGATTTTTGGGCTGACATGCAAAGACAAAAGGACACGTGACTTTGTAATGGTACGTCCGATTTTCGAAAAATTTCTTTCAAAAGATGCGCAAGACTCGAAAGAAAAAAGTCACAAAATTTCAGTGCAAGATTTTCTTGCGTTAAAAAATTATCGCGAAAAATGTCGAGGGGGGGGGCTTCTAAAGCCCCCCCCCTCCCCGGGCTAAATAGGGTTAAAAGACAGTACCTGCCATGACTAATTTTCCTTTATTAAAGCTCAGCTAATCATATTGCATATTTTAATATATTTTGTTTTACTCTGTTTTACCCTTTTAAACAATGTCACCTTGAGAGTTTATTTACCACAATTTTCTATTCTTATCAAATATTTTTCATTAAATGGACTTGGTAACATTGTTCAGATGAAAGAAATTGTTGCTAAGGTACCCAGGACCAAAATCCAATTGAAACCAGTTGAAATCTCCAACTGCTTTCAATTGGTTTTTTAGAGATATGAGTGTGAGGTATTGTGCGTGTTCACTCGTCACACAACATAACTCTTATTTTTATTTTAGCTACGAGGAAGCAAGGTTGCACTGACAATAAAATACAAGAAAGAAAGTGTTCCCTTTTCGTTAATTTATTGGGTACTGAACAAAGCTGACAATGCACTTGCAAAGTGCAGTCAAGCAAAAGTAGCAGACTTGAAAATGTGAATATTGCACGAAGATTACATAATGATTAAGGATGAGAATGAACATGAATAAATGCGATGTACATAATGAATGAAAGCTTACGACAGAATAGAAATGGCGTCGAAAGTCCAATGAAGATGAAGAGAGATGAAAACGAAGGAAGGGGCTCACGCGATGAATGCTGCGGAGGCTTGAAGGCGGAGATGAAGCTTCGTAGTCGTGGCTGAAGAGCCGTGAAGAATCTCGACGCTGACGTCCGTGATGAAGATAGTGAAGAAGCTCTCAGGCGAGAAGAAGAAGAGAGAGAGATGTGGCGCTCGACGACGAAGCAGTGAATCGCTTGATGTCGGAGGCAAAGAGTAGAAACGTAGACATGCAAAGCCGGCACTGGTGCTGAGTAGTAATAGTTGCTCGTTTGATGCGCCGGACTTTGATGAAGAAATGTTTAGATGAGCTGCGGTGAAATGATGAGCTAGTGAGTGGAAAGAGCTACCGGAACGAAGAAACTGGCAGCTCCCAGCGGAGAGTCAGGCGCCATGTCGGTCCTGACTATAACGTTCCACTGGGAGACTGCAGCCCGATGAACACGGCAGAGAAAGAGTTGACGTGCCGTAGAATAGACGACAGGCACAGAAGAATACAGCGTGGAGAGGAAATTACGGAGACGTCTTGACTCGACCAAGGTGAAAGCGGGAGTGAAGAAAAACCTCGTGGAGTTGAAAATACGCGGGGGAACGATGCGCGGAACCACGATGCTCGATTGGAGGAATGAACACACGTGGTCCGAATAATGAATATAGTACCGTGATGGAAAAATACAGGAGACATGAATGTACGGTGAAAGTAGGACGAATGTAAGTAGGGCGAATGTAAGAGCCGCTACAGTTTCAACTGGTTTCAATTGGTTTCAATTGGTTTCAATTGGATATAAAATTTCCAGTTGAAACCAATTGCCGAACTGGAAAATATTGTTATGGGTACTCATTTCCATTCAAACCAATAAGAAGTGCAACTGGAACCAGTAAGGTAATTTTTCCAGTTACTCAATTGGTTCCAGTTAGAAGTCATTTCCAGTTACCCAACTGGTTCCAGTTAGAAGTTCAACTGGAAACAGTAAGATGATTTTCCTGTTACTCAATTGGTTCCAGTTAGAATTTATTTTCAGTTACCCAACTGGTTCCAGTTAGCATTCATTTCCAGTTAGAAGTCATTTTCGGTTACCCAACTGGTTCCAGTTAGAATTCATTTCAAATTACCCAATTGGTTCCAGTTGGAAGTCATTTCCAGTTACCCAACTGGTTCCAGTTAGCATTCATTTCCAGTTAGAAGTCATTTCCAGTTACCCAACTGGTTCCAGTTAGAATTCATTTCCAGTAACCCAACTGGTTCCAGTTAAAATTCATTTCCAGTTACCCAACTGGTTCCAGTTAGCATCCATTTCCAGTTAGAAGTCATTTCCAGTTACCCAACTGGTTCCAGTTAGAAGTCATTTCCAGTTACCCAACTGGTTCCAGTTAGAAGTCATTTCCAGTTACCCAACTGGTTCCAGTTAGCATTCATTTCCAGTTAGAAGTCATTTCCAGTTACCCAACTGGTTCCAGTTAGCATTCATTTCCAGTTAGAAGTAATTTCCAGTTACCCAACTGGTTCCAGTTAGAATTCATTTCCAGTTACACAATTGGTTCCAATTGGAAATATTTCCAGTTACCCAACTGGATCCAATTGAAACCAGTTAATTTGCATATTATCTGCTTGTGTGCAGATCAATGTTTTATGTAATTTATTTTGATTTATAATGTACTTATTAATTAATTTACATTTGCAAGTAATGCATTTGTTTTAGATAAATATAAAGATTAATTAGCAATGATAAGCATGTTCATTAGTTACATATTTTTGTAATTACACAGATTAAAAGTTGATTAGTAAACACTAACCATGTACAAAATACATCAAATACAAACATATATAATGGCAATGCCTTCCTTGTTTCCTTTCCAACTAGGCATTGTGGCGTGCGCCTGTAATCCAGCTTACAGTGGAAGTTACAAACTGATTCAGCCGAGGACGCAGGTTCGAAACTGAGTCACGTCTTTCGGATGGTGACGTTAAAGGTCGGTCCCCAGACGTAAATAATCATATCTGATTGATACACGTCTGTAAAACCAAATACACACACACACATTGTTAAGTATATTATATGGTCTGCATATTATAATGCCCTTTACATTGTACTTAATGTAGACACATATAACAATGCTTCTGTGTTGACATGAGCGATAATTAGTGCAAGAGCTAATTAACTTATAACTAATTAGGGTTATGTCCACTGTAAGTTTCAATTGGATCCAATTGAAACTAATTGAAACCAGTTGAAACCGATTGAAACCAGTTGAAACCAATTGAAACCAATTGAAGCCAACTGGTTTCAATAGGGAAATTGGAACAACTGGTTCCAGTTGAAACCAATTAGGCACCTGGAACCAGTTGGCAATTGGTTTCAACTGGTTTCAATTGGAACCAGTATTGAAACCAGTTGGCAACTGGTTTCAATTGGTTTTACTCCAATTGGTTTCAACTGGATTTTGGTCTTGGGTATTGACTTCAATGCTAAATGTACAATTAAAGATAATCTGAAAGTTTGAGTGAAAACAGACCATAATTAAGGAATTGATCAGATCAGTTATTTCCAATTTTTATCATTATGATAAAAATTAGAAATAACTGATCTGATCGTTTCCTTAATTCTCCCAACTATATTATTACAATTTAATTACATTTTAGGTGAATGTAAATCGTCACATAGCAATGAATAAGCTCTATATATACCATTCCAGACATTTAAGTGTTGACAGATATTTAAAGCCTGTCTGATGTCTTATTTTTATGGAAAAACGGTTGGGAAAATTTGAAGAATGGTTGGTAGAATTTACTGCTAGAGGGTACAGTGACAACAATATAAATATCTTTGTGGTTTGAGGATTTTGAAAGGATTTTTTGCATGTCAGAGGGTTAGTACAGTAGAAGGAATATAATAAGTCACATTTCATACAAAAATACCTTTTTTTCATCAACCTTCAACAATATTACAGAGTCACTCTAATGACTGAGCTCCGTATCACCCAATACCTGTTTTAATCAATCACTCAATCAATCATTCAATCATTTAGTCAATCAATCAGTCATTATTTAATCAATCAATGAATCGCCCAATCAATAGATAAGCCAACCAAGTGGATTTATGTAGAAGGTATCTACAATGTTGGTCATGATGGTGGAATAATTATTTTTACCCCAATTTGTAGAATAGTTTTGACAATGATTTATTCCTAATAGATCTAGAAAATAGTATACATTCTCAGATTTTATTGAATGACAATTGGGGATATTTGTTTTGCGTGACTGCTAAAGCATGTGTGTGCTACTATGCTAATCAACTAGGGACCTACGTCCTTAAGTCATAACTGACAGCAATGGGGACTAATGCCTCATAAAAGGGCACTTATATAACACATCGACATGGTTTTTATTCTGGGGGCTCACAGTAACGAGGCCATTGCTTAGCCAATGAATCATGACTGTACGCATCGGCGCTAGGGTACATTTTCAATAATTCATTGCATTTTTCCCTAGTCCCAAAAAGAAAAAATTCCTCTGTAGGGCCATGCATTATGGTTCAAGGCATACCCACATAGAAGATTTGTTTATGTTGGGGGTCGGGGCAAAATGAAATGAATTATTGAACATTTATTGCATTTTCTTTGTTTTTATGTTTTGTGGGGGCGTCGACGTACCCTTACGCCCGCTGCGTACAGTCCTGATTCATTGGCTAAGCAATGGCCTCGTTACTGTGAGCCCCCAGGATCAAAACGTTGTTGATGTGCTATTTTAGTGCCCTTTTATGAGGTATTAATCCCCATTACTGTCAGTTATGACTTAAGGACGTAGGTCCCCTAGTTGATTAGCATTGTAGCACACACATGCTTCAGCAATCACGCCAAAACAAACACTCCCCAATTATCATTCAATAAATATGAGAATGCATGCTATTATCTAGATCTATTAGGATATCATTGTCAAAATCATTCAATAAATTGGGGTAAAAAAAATTATTCCACCATTATGACCAACATGTATGTCATCTCTTGCAGAATGAATGCAATGA